>NC_087160.1:16976931-17161931 GCF_035594125.1 Scylla paramamosain
CTTCCGTGGCCTCGCTGCACAAGACTTTCTTTTTTCTCTCACCCCCTAGTCTGTCCACCTCTCAAACGCAATAGTGAACCAGTATTCTCAAGCATTCATCCCTTTCTCTGGTAAACTCTGTTACTCCCTGCCTGCTTCTGTATTTCCACCTTTCTATGACTTGAATTCCTTCAAGAGGGAGGTTTCAAGACACTTATTCATCAATTTTTGACCACTGCTTTGACCATTTTATGGGACTGGCATTTCAGTGGGCATTTTTTTTATTAGATTTTTGTTGCCCTTGGTCAGTATCCTTCCTACATAAAAAAAAAAAAAGGCAGTTAGAGGAGAGGAGTTTATGAGACGAAAAGCTTTTGATTCCACCCTGTCTAGAAGAACAGTATGAGTGGAACCCCCCTAGACATGTGAAGCATACTCCATACATGGATGGATAATGCCCTTGTACAGAGTTAGCAGCCTGGGGGGATGAGAAAAACTGGCGGAGACGTCTTAGAACACCTAACTTCATAGAAGCTGTTTTAGCTAGAGATGAGATGGGAAGTTTCCAGTTCAGATTATAAGTAAAGGACAGACCGAGGATGTTCAGTGTAGAAGAGGGGGACAGTTGAGTGTCATTGAAGAAGAGGGGATAGTTGTCTGGAAGGTTGTGTCGAGTTGATAGATGGAGGAATTGCGTTTTTGAGGTATTGAACAATACCAAGTTTGCTCTGCCCCAATCAGAAATTTTAGAATGATCAGAAGTCAGCCGTTCTGTTGCTTCCCTGCGTGACATGTTTAGCTCCTGAAGGGTTGGACGTCTATGAAAAGACGTGGAAAAGTGCAGGGTGGTATCATCAGCGTAGGAGTGAATAGGAGAAGAAGTTTGGTTTAGAAGATCATTAATGAATAATAAGAAGAGAGCGGGTAACAGGACAGAACCCTGAGGAACACCACTGTTAAAAGATTTAGGAAAAGAACAGTGACCGTCTGCCTCAGCAGCAATAAAATGGTCAGAAATGAAACTTGAGATGAAGTTACAGAGAGAAGGATAGAAACCGTAAGAGGGTAGTTTGGAAATCAAAGCTTTGTGCCAGACTCTATCAAAAGCTTTTGATATGTCCAAGGCAACAGCAAAAGTTTCACCAAAATCTCTAAAAGAGGATGACCAAGACTCAGTAAGGAAAGCCAGAAGATCACCAGTAGAGCGGCCTTGACGGAACCCATACCGGCGATCAAATAGAAGGTTGTGAAGTGATAGATGCTTAAGAATCTTCCTTTAGATAGGCTGGAAATTAAGGCAATAGGACGGTAGTTTGAGGGATTAGAACGGTCACCCTTTTTAGGAATAGGTTGAATGTAGGCAAACTTCCAGCAAGAAGGAAAGGTAGATGTTGACAAACAGAGCTGAAAGAGTTTGACTAGGCAAGGTGCAAGCACGGAAGCACAGTTTCGGAGAACAATAGGAGGGACCCCATCAGGTCCATAAGCCTTTTGAAGGTTTAGGCCAGTGAGGGCATGGAAAACATCATTGCGAAGAATTTTAACAGGTGGCATGAAGTAGTCAGAGGGTGGAGGTGAGGGAGGAACAAGCCCAGAATCGTCCAAGAAAAAGTTTTTAGCAAAGGTTTGAGCAAAGAGTTCAGCTTTAGAAATAGATGTGATAGCAGTGGTGCCATCTGGTTGAAATAGAGGAGGGAAAGAAGAAGAAGCAAAGTTATTGGAGATATTTTTGGCTATATGCCAGAAATCACGAGGGGAGTTAGATCTTGAAAGGTTTTGACATTTTCTGTCAATGAAGGTGTTTTTGGCTAGTTGGAGAACAGACTTGGCATGGTTCCGGGCAGAAACACAAAGTGCATGAGATTCTGGTGATGGAAGGCTTAAGTACCTTTTGTGGGCCACCTCTCCGTCATGTATAGCACGAGAACAAGCTGTGTTAAACCAAGGTTTAGAAGGTTTAGGACGAGAAAAAGAGCCAGCCATGCCAGACACCATCACCTTTGTTATGCGCTCAGCACACAAAGACGGGTCTCTGACACAGAAGCAGTAGTCATTCCAAGGAAAATAAGTAAAATACCTCCTCAGGTCCCCCCAACTAGCAGAGGCAAAACGCCAGAGGCACCTTCGCATAGGGGGATCCTGAGGAGGGATTGGAGTGATAGGACAAGATAAAGATATGAGATTGTGATCGGAGGAGCCCAACGGAGAAGAAAGGGTGACAGCATAAGCAGAAGGATTAGAGGTTAGGAAAAGGTCAAGAATGTTGGGCGTATCTCCAAGACGGTAAGGAACACGAGTAGGGTGTTGCAGCAATTGCTCTAGATCATGGAGGGTAGCAAAGTTGTAGGCTAGTTCACCAGGATGGTCAGTGAAGGGAGAGGAAAGCCAAAGCTGGTGGTGAACATTGAAGTCTCCAAGAATGGAGATCTCTGCAAAAGGGAAGAGGGTCAGAATGTGCTCCACTTTGGAAGTTAAATAGTCAAAGAATTTCTTATAATCAGAGGAGTTAGGTGAGAGGTATACAGCAAAGATAAATTTAGTTTGAGAGTGACTCTGTAGTCGTAGCCAGATGGTGGAAAACTCGGAAGATTCAAGAGCGTGGGCACGGGGGCAGGTTAAGTCATTGCGCACATAAACGCAGCATCCAGCTTTGGATCGAAAATGAGGATAGAGAAAGTAGGAGAGAACAGAAAAGGGGCTACTGTCAGTTTTTTTTTTTTTTTTATGTAGGAAGGACACTGGCCAAGGACAACAAAAATCTAATAAAAAAAAAAATGCCCACTGAAATGCCAGTCCCTTAAAAGGGTCAAAGCAGTGGTCAAAAATTGGTGGATAAGTGTCTTGAAACCTCCCTCTTGAAGGAATTCAAGTCATAGGAAGGTGGAAATACAGAAGCAGGCAAGGAGTTCCAGAGTTTACCAGAGAAAGGGATGAATGATTGAGAATACTGGTTAACTCTTGCGTTAGAGAGGTGGACAGAATAGGAGTGAGAGAAAGAAGAAAGTCTTGTGCAGCGAGGCCGCGGGAGGAGGGGAGGCATGCAGTTAGCAAGATCAGAAAAGCAGTTGGCATGAAAATAGTGGTAGAAGACAGCTAGATATGCAACATTGCGGCGGTGAGAGAGGGGCTGAAGACAGTCAGTTAGAGGAGAGGAGTTGATGAGACGAAAAGCTTTTGATTCCACCCTGTCTAGAACAGCAGTATGAGTGGAACCCCCCCAGACATGTGAAGCATACTCCATACATGGACGGATAAGGCCCTTGTACAGAGTTAGCAGCTGGGGGGGTGAGAAAAACTGGCGGAGACGTCTCAGAACACCTAACTTCATAGAAGCTGTTTTAGCTAGAGATGAGATGGGAAGTTTCCAGTTCAGATTATAAGTAAAGGACAGACCGAGGATGTTCAGTGTAGAAGAGGGGGACAGTTGAGTGCCATTGAAGAAGAGGGGATAGTTGTCTGGAAGATTGTGTCGAGTTGATAGATGGAGGAATTGAGTTTTTGAGGCATTGAACAATACCAAGTTTGCTCTGCCCCAATCAGAAATTTTAGAAAGATCAGAAGTCAGGCGCTCTGTGGCTTCCCTGCGTGATATGTTTACCTCCTGAAGGGTTGGACGTCTATGAAAAGACGTGGAAAAGTGCAGGGTGGTATCATCAGCATAGGAGTGGATAGGACAAGAAGTTTGGTTTAGAAGATCATTAATGAATAATAAGAAGAGAGTGGGTGACAGGACAGAACCCTGAGGAACACCACTGTTAATAGATTTAGGAGAAGAACAGTGACCGTCTACCACAGCAGCAATAGAACGGTCAGAAAGGAAACTTGAGATGAAGTTACAGAGAGAAGGATAGAAACCGTAAGAGGATAGTTTGGAAATCAAAGCTTTGTGCCAGACTCTATCAAAGGCTTTTGATATGTCCAAGGCAACAGCAAAAGTTTCACCAAAGTCTCTAAAAGAGGATGACCAAGACTCAGTAAGGAAAGCCAGAAGATCACCAGTAGAGCGGCCTTGACGGAACCCATACTGGCGATCAGATAGAAGGTTGTGAAGTGATAGATGTTTAAGAATCTTCCTGTTGAGGATAGATTCAAAAACTTTAGATAAGCAGGAAATTAAAGCAATAGGACGGTAGTTTGAGGGATTAGAGCGGTCACCCTTTTTAGGAACAGGTTGAATGTAGGCAAACTTCCAGCAAGAAGGTAAGGTAGATGTTGACAGACAGAGCTGAAAGAGTTTGACTAGGCAAGGTGCAAGCACGGAGGCACAGTTTCGGAGAACAATAGGAGGGACCCCATCAGGTCCATAAGCCTTCCGAGGGTTTAAGCCAGCGAGGGCATGGAAAACATCATTACAAAGAATTTTAATACGTGGCATGAAGTAGTCAGAGGGTGGAGGAGAGGGAGGAACAAGCCCAGAATCGTCCAAGGTAGAGTTTTTAGCAAAGGTTTGAGCAAAGAGTTCAGCTTTAGAAATAGATGTGATAGCAGTAGTGCCATCTTGTTGAAGTAGAGGAGGGAAAGAAGAAGAAGCAAAGTTATTGGAGATATTTTTGGCTAGATGCCAGAAATCACGAGGGGAGTTATATCTTGAAAGGTTTTGACATTTTCTGTTAATGAAGGAGTTTTTGGCTAGTTGGAGAACAGACTTGGCATATTTCCGGGCAGAAATATAAAGTGCATGAGATTCTGGTGAAGGAAGGCTTAAGTACCTTTTGTGGGCCACCTCTCTATCATGTATAGCACGAGAACAAGCTGTGTTAAACCAAGGTTTAGAAGGTTTAGGACGAGAAAAAGAGTGAGGAATGTACGCCTCCATGCCAGACACTATCACCTCTGTTATGCACTCAGCACACAAAGACGGGTCTCTGACACGGAAGCAGTAGTCATTCCAAGGAAAATCAGCAAAATACCTCCTCAGGTCCCCCCAACTAGCAGAGGCAAAACGCCAGAGGCACCTTCGCTTAGGGGGATCCTGAGGAGGGATTGGAGTGATAGGACAAGATAAAGATATGAGATTGTGATCGGAGGAGCCCAACGGAGAAGAATGGGTGACAGCAAAAGCAGAAGGATTAGAGGTCAGGAAAAGGTCAAGAATGTTGGGCGTATCTCCAAGACGGTCAGGAATACGAGTAGGGTGTTGCACCAATTGCTCTAGGTCATGGAGGATAGCAAAGTTGTAGGCTAGTTCACCAGGATGGTCAGTGAAGGGAGAGGAAAGCCAAAGCTGGTGGTGAACATTGAAGTGTCCAAGAATGGAGATCTCTGCAAAAGGGAAGAGGGTCAGAATGTGCTCCACTTTGGAAGTTAAGTAGTCAAAGAATTTCTTATAGTCAGAGGAGTTAGGAGAGAGGTATACAGCACAGATAAATTTAGTATGAGAATGACTCTGTAGTCGTAGCCAGATGGTGGAAAACTCGGAAGATTCAAGATCGTGGGCACGAGAGCAGGTTAACTCATTGCGCACATAAACGCAGCATCCAGCTTTGGATCGAAAATGAGGATAGAGAAAGTAGGAGGGAACAGAAAAGGGGCTACTGTCAGTTGCCTCACACACCTGAGTTTCAGTGAGGAAAAGAAGATGAGGTTTAGAAGAGGAGAAGTGGTGTTCTACAAATTGAAAATTAGATCTTAAACCGCGAATGTTGCAGAAGTTAATGAAGAAAAAGTTGAGGAGGGTGTCAAGACACTTAGGGTCGTCGACAGAAAGGCAGTCCGACCTGGGGACATTTATGGTCCCCTCCATTGATGGGGACTCCGAGGCTGGTGTAGGAGTCGCAATGATGATTTTAAAATTTTTTGAGTGAAGGGTATGTGTGTTATTAGGTGCTTGTAGTTTTGTGTGGAGGAAGAGAGTTGTCTTTAGAGGGCAGGCTGTGACTGCCCCCTTGTGTTGTGAGACACAAAGGGAAACGTTCAGTGAGGTCACAGCTGGGTTTAATGATAAGTTCACAGCACCCCCTGAACAGTGCTCTAGACATCACTGGGAGTAATTATCGTTTCGGCAGGTGTCTACTGCCTCCTTCTCTGGCTTTCATTATATAATAGCACACTCCTAAAAAAGAATTGATCAAATTAGCAAAGTATGTCATAAGAAAACACATTTAACATTCTCTTATTTCAAAATTACCTCAAAGAAAATGTATGTTTAAAAATTGGACTGTTACATCTTTCTTTTGTTGATAATTGGACTCTGCATGAGTTCTTTAATTAATTACAAGGTATTCACGAGGGAAGGAAGGAGGGAGGGAAGAAAGAATGAAAAGGGCTAGTATTTATTAGAGAGAGAGAGAGAGAGAGAGAGAGAGAGAGAGAGAGAGAGAGAGAGAGAGAGAGAGAGAGAGAGAGAGAGAGAGAGAGAGAGAGAGACTGCTTATCACACCCATTCATTCCTAGCCTCTCTCTCTCTCTCTCTCTCTCTCTCTCTCTCTCTCTCTCTCTCTCTCTCTCTCTCCTATAAATGATATCTATGTATGAATGTATGTAAGAATAAATGAAGATTTTAGAAGATGGAAAGATAAGCGAAAATAAGAAGAGAGAAGTAATTTTTTTTCCTGGCCACGAGAAATTTGCTAGCAGTCATTTGTGGCCAGGAGATTGCTTTGCAGGGTAGGTTTCGGTCGTCATCAGGTTTGGCCAGGATAGATTTGGCCAGGGTAGGTTTGGTCGTCGTCGTCAGGATTGTCAGGATAAGTTTGGTTTGTCATCAAGCTTGTGCACGGTAGGTTTGGTCAGCAGGTGTGGCCAGGGGAGATTTGGCCTCCGTTTAGTAAACAACAGGTTTGGCCAGGGGAGATTTGGCCTCCGTTAAGTCAATATCAGGTTGGCCAGGGGAGATTTTTCCTCCGTTTAGTCAATATCTGGTTTGGCCAGTGGAGATTTGGCCTTTTAGTCATCATCAGGTTTAGCCAGGGGAGATTTGGCCTTCATTTAGTCAATATCAGGTATGGCCAGGGGAGATTTGGCCTCCGTTAAGTCAATATCAGGTGCGGCCAGGGGAGATTTGGCCTTTTAGTCATCATCAGGTTTAGCCAGGAGAGATTTGGCCTTTTAGTCATCATCAGTTTTAGCCAGGGGAGATTTGGCCTTTTAGTCATCATCAAGTTTGGCCAGGGGAGATTTGGCCTTTTAGTCATCATCAGGTTTGGCCAGGGGAGATTTGGCCTTCATTTAGTCAATATCAGGTGTAGCCAGGGAAGATTTGGCCTTTTAGTCATCATCAAGTTTGGCCAGGGGAGATCTGGCCTCCGTTAAGTCATCATCAGGTTTGCCCAGGGGAGATTTGGCGTCCGTTTAGTCAATATCACGTTTGGCCAGGGGAGATTTGGCCTCCGTTAAGTCAATATCAGGTGTGGCCAGGGGAGATTTGGCCTCCGTTAAGTCAATATCAGGTTTGGCCAGGGGAGATTTGGCCTCCGTTAAGTCATCATCAGGTGTGGCCAGAGGAGATCTGGCCTAAGTTTAGTCAATATCAAGTTTGGCCAGGGGAGATTTGGCCTGTGTTTAGTCATTATCAGGTGTGGCCAGGGGAGATTTGGCCCCTGTTTTGTCAATATCAGGTTTGGCCAGGGGAGATTTGGCCTTCATTTAGTCAATATCAGGTGTGGCCGGGGAAGATTTGGCCTTTTAGTCATCATCACGTTTGGCCAGGGGAGATCTAGCCTCCGTTAAGTCATCACCAGGTTTGGCCAGGGGAGATTTGGCCTAAGTTTAGTCAATGTCAGGTTTAACTAGGGGAGATTTGGCCTCCGTTAATTCATCATTAGGTGTGGCCAGGGGAGATTTGGCCTAAATTTAGTCGATATCAGGGTTGGCCAGGGGAGATTTGGCCTAAATTTAGTCAATATCAGGTTTGGCCAGGGGAGATTTGGCCTTTTAGTCATCATCAGGTTTGCCAAGGGGAGATCTGGCCTCCGTTAACTCATCATCAGGTGTGGCCAGGGGTGATTTGGCCTAAGTTTAGTCAATATCAGGTTTGGCCAGGGGAGATTTGGCCTAAATTTCGTCAATATCAGGTTTGGCCAGGGGAGAATAGGCGTCTTTGTCATTATCAGGTTTGGCCAGGGGAGATTTGGCCTCCGTTTAGTCAATATCAGTTTTTCCAGGGGAGATTTGGCCTCCGTTATGACATCATCAGGTTTGGCCATGGGAGATTTGGCCTTCATTTAGTCAATATTAGGTGTGGCCAGGGGAGATTTGGCCTCCGTTAAGTCATCATCAGGTTTGGCCAAGGTAGATTTGGCCTCCGTTAAGTCATCATCAGGTTTGCCCAGGGGAGATTTGGCGTCCGTTTAGTCAATATCGGGTGTGGCCAGGGGAGATTTGGCCTCCGTTAAGTCATCATCAGGTTTGCCCAGGGGAGATTTGGCCTCCGTTAAGTCATCATCAGGTTTGGCCAGGGGAGATTTGGCCTCCGTTAAGTCATCAGGTTTGCCCAGGGGAGATTTGGCGTCCGTTTAGTCAATATCGGGTGTGGCCAGGGGAGATTTCGCCTCCGTTAAGTCATCATCAGGTTTGGCCAGGGGAGATTTGGCCTCCGTTAAGTCATCATCAGGTTTGGCCAGAGGAGATTTGGCCTCCGTTTAGTCAATATCAGTTTTTGGCCAAGGGAGATCTGGCATAAGTTTATTCAATATCAGGTTTTAGCCAGGGGAGATTTGGCCCAAGTTTGGTCAATATCAGGTTTGGTCAGGGGAGATTTGGCCTTTTTGTCATCATCAGGTGTGACGAGGGGAGATTTGGCCTCCGTTAAGTCATCATCAGGTTTGGCCAGGGGAGATTTGGCCTAAGTTTAGTCAATATCAAGTGTGGCCAGGGGAGATTTGGCCTCCGTTAAGTCATCATCAGGTTTGGCCAGGGGAGATTTGGCCTAAGTTTAGTCAATATCAGGTTTGGCAAGGGGAGATTTGGCCTCCGTTAAGTCATCATCAGGTGTGGCCAGGGGAAATTTGGCCTAAGTTTAGTCAATATCAGGTTTAGCCAGGGGAGATTTGGCCTAAATTTAGTCAATATCAGGTGTGGCCAAGGGAAATTTGGCCTTTTAGTCATCATCAGGTTTGGCCAGGGGAGATCTGGCCTCCGTTAAGTCATCATCAGGTGTGGCCAGGAGAGATTTGGCCTAAATTTAGTCAATATCAGATTTGGCCAGGGGAGATTTGGCCTAAATTTAGTCAATATCAGGATTGGCCAGGGGAGATTTGGCCTCTTTGTCATCATCAGGTTTGGCCAGGGGAGATTTGGCCTCTTTGTCATCATCAGGTTTGGCCAGGGGAGATTTGGCCTCCGTTTATTCAATATCAGGTTTGGCCAGGGGAGATTTGGCCTCCGTTAAGTCATCATCAGGTTTGGCCAGGGGAGATTTGGCCTCCATTTAGTCAATATCAGGTGTGGCCAGGAGAGATTTGGTCTCCGTTAAGTCATCATCAGGTTTGGCCAGGGGAGATTTGGCCTCCGTTTAGTCAATATCAGGTGTGGCCAGAGGAGATTTGGCCTCCATTTAGTCAATATCAGGTTTGGCCAGGGGAGATTTGGCCTTTTAGTCATCATCAGGTTTGGCCAGGGGAGATCTGGCTTTCTTTAAGTCATCATCAGGTTTGGCCATGGGAGATTTGGCCTCCGTTTAGTCAATATCAGGTTTTGGGCAGGGGAGATTTGGCCTCCGTTAAGTCATCATCAGGTTTGGCCAGGGGAGATTTGGCCTCAGTTTAATCAATATCAGGCTTTGGCCAGGGGAGATCTGGCCTAAGTTTAGTCAATATCATATTTTGGCCAGGGGAGATTTGGCCTAAGTTTAGTCAATATCATGTTTGGCCAGGGGAGATTTGGCCTTTTTGGCATCATCAGGTATGGCCTTGGGAGATTTGGCCTTTTAGTCATCATCATGTTTGGCCAGGGGAGATTTTGCCTCCGTTAAGTCATCATCAGGTTTGACCAGGGGAGATTTGGCCTAAGTTTAGTCAATATCAGGTGTGGCTAGGGGAGATTTGGCCTCCGTTAAGTCATCATCAGATTTGGCCAGGGGAGATTTGGCCTCAGTTTAGTCAATAATAGGTTTGGCCAGGGGAGATTTGGCCTCCGTTAAGTCATCATCAATGTTTAGTCGCTATCAAGTTGGTGGCTTGGCAGGCAGGGTGCTCCAACACGGGAGCGTCGCCCTGCCCCTGTGGTGCTTTGCTCTTCTTGGCGCGCCAGAGGCGGGCCTGCTCCCGGCCCTTCCGGGCGGCCTCGGCTCTGCACCGGGCCACCCGCTTCTGCACCTCGGTGAGCTGCTGGGTCTTCCTGTAGTCAAATCGTTCTCCGTAAAGTACCATTTTTAATCTTGATTGTTTTATTTAATGATCGAAAAGACAACTGAAATGGCAAAGTGTGAACAAATTAAGAAAGAGGATGAAAAGATAGTGAAGAGAATAAAAGATAAGGGAAAGTATAAACACAGCAAGATAACAAAATTAAAAGCACTAAACGAACACAACCCAAAAAACAACGTCAATCAAATCAAACAATAATACGAAAGACTCAAAAAAACACTTACGTGAACTGTAAAAACAATCACAAACATTAACTATAAGGATCTCAGGAAGACACTTAAAGAAAGACAGCCCCTCAGAAAACATCTCGCTGTGTGTTGAGGGAAGGAAACGGAGAGGAGGGAGTAAACAGCGTCAATTCCCGATGAGATGACGAGAACACGCTTGGTAAAAAGGACATGCACATCACAAATAGGCTTCCGGCGTCTTTGGGTCTCGTCCACCTTCGATCACCCGCCATCAAGCGCCTTCCTCAATCGGATTTTGAATTTCTGGCGCGACCTTTGAATCCTTAGGGGAGGAAATAAGTGTGCCGCATCAAGATCAAGAGCAGAGCCAATACAGGGCAAGGATGTGTGCCAAGGTAGAGGCCAACAACACTCCCAGTCACGTGAACAGAGAGAGAGAGAGAGAGAGAGAGAGAGAGAGAGAGAGAGAGAGAGAGAGAGAGAGAGAGAGAGAGAGAGAGAGAGAGAGAGAGAGAGAGAGAGAGAGAGAGAGAGGAGAGAGAGAGAGAGAGAGAGAGAGAGAGAGAGAGAGAGAGAGAGAGAGAGAGAGAGAGAGAGAGAGAGAGAGAGAGAGAGTGAGAGAGAGAGAGAGAGAGATGAGAGAGAGAGAGAGAGAGAGAGAGAGAGAGAGAGAGAGAGAGAGAGAGAGAGAGAGAGAGAGAGAGAGAGAGAGAGAGGAGAGAGAGAGAGAGAGAGAGAGAGAGAGAGAGAGAGAGAGAGGAGAGAGAGAGAGGGACAGAGAGAGAGAGAGAGAGAGAGAGAGAGAGAGAGAGAGAGAGAGAGAGAGAGATAGAGAAAGAGAGAGAGAGAGAGAGAGAGAGAGAGAGAGAGAGAGAGAGAGAGAGAGAGAGAGATAGAGAGAGAGAGAGAGAGGGAGAGGGAGAGAAGGCAGGGAAAAAGAATATAGAAGAAGAAGAAGAGGAAAAAGAAGAAAAAAGGAAGAAGAAAGGAAAATGGAAGGAAGGGTAAAAATGGAGTAGAAGAGTAAACTAAAGAAAAGAAAGAAAATGAATAGAGGAATGGAAGAAAAGCAAAAGGGAGGAAGAGAAGGAAGGGAGAAGAGAAGTAGTCGGATAAATTAGGAAATAAGACAGAACTGTAAAAAAAGAAAGGAATAAAGTAACTAAAGAAAGGAGAAAGGAGAATTAGAAAGTAAGGAAATAAATGGAAAAAAAATAAAGAATATTAAAAAAAAAACGGAGGAAAAGAAAGAAGAAAAAATGATTAGAGACGGAAGGAAAGAAGAGAGGAAAATACATTAGAAAATAGAAAAAACGAATGGAAAATGATAAGAAATTAATATTAATATTATTATTTGTCATTAATAAACGAAAGGAGAAAAGGAGAGAAAGAATACAAGAATAAAATAGAACTTAGGAACAGAGAAAACGAGAAAAGAAGAAAGAATGAGGACGAGTTACTAAGCATATAAAAAGAAAACGGGACCAAAGGAAAGGTAAATAAAAGGCTAACTTAAACAAACAAGTGTACTTCTTGCCACATCGCCCATCTCCGACTCCTCAAACATACGAACCCTGCCATAGATAAAACTGAAGAGAGAAACAAAAACAAAAACAAAAACAAAAAATAAATATAGAAAAAAACTAAAAAAACAACCTCGCCAAGTGCATAGAGCGAAGAGTAGGAAATGATAGCAGGTTTAAATATAGGTAACGCTCCCCAGGTGTGTCTACGTTTACCTATGTATTAATTAGCAGTGTCTGGCATAGGGTAGGTAGACAGGATAGCTGGATAGATAGGTAGACGGATAGATAGATAGACTGACTGACTGATGGATAGATAGATAAATAGATGAATTGATGAATAGATAGATATATAGATAGATAAACAAAATTGAGGGTTTTATTTGCTTTTCTCTTCTTCTCTTTATTCTTTTCCTCTTGTTTTTCTTTACTTATTTTCTCATTTTCCTCCTCCTCCTCCTCCTCCTATACAAAGAAAAGGAGGAAGAGGGCCAGAGCTCACTTTCGCTCAAGCCAGCCACAGGTACACACACACACAGACACAAACACACACAAACAGACACACACACACACACACACACACACACACACGCACACACACACACGCACACACGCACGCACCCGTAGTACAGTCATGCAGGTATACACAGAAGTGAAGGACAGAAATACATACACAAAGGGAGGTGTATTGATTGTGTAAGTGTAACAGGACACACACACACACACACACACACACACACACACACACACACACACACACACACACACACACACACACATATACATACATACATACATACATACATAAACACATTCATATCACGGAAAATAAGGTTATTATTATTTTTTTTATTTTATTATTTGTCATTTTTGTTATTTTCTTTTTTTCTTTCTTTCTTTATTGTTTGTTTATCGTATTTTTTCTTTTTTTTCTTATTTATTTTTGTTTGTTGTTGTTTTTCGTTAGTATTTATTTATTTATTTATTTTTTTTTTTACTTTTTTTTTTGGTTTGTTCTATTTTTTTAATTTGTGGCATTAAAATTGAGTCAGAGGGTGGAGGAGAGGGAGGAACAAGCCCAGAATCGTCCAAGGTAGCGGTAAGAATAATATATTCTTTCTCTATTAAGGATGTTTTGCCAGCGTTTTAGAATTTTGGTACGTAAGAAGCTCAAAACACTCAAAAGACACGTTTTCATAATCTTCTTTGGTATTCCTATATAAGATTATTTCCATGCCTTTTAGCATTTTGGTGTATAACACGCTCAAAACACTCCAAAAACATTTATATGGTAATGTTATTTCTTTTCCCCATATATATAGTGAATGGCATAAATTTTGGCGGTTTGGTACAAACAGAAAAAAAAAAAAAAATCAAAATCAAAATAAACGTTTTTCGTAATGTTATTGTTTCTCTATATATAATGCTATTAGGTTGTCTTCGAGTTTTGGACACTAAGAAGCTGAAAAACACTCAAAACACACTTTTCTCGTAATGTCTTTCCATTATAAAATATAGGATATTTTGCATGAATTCACGCGTTTTCGTACATAACAATATAAATAACACTCATAACATGTTTTTTATAGTGTTGTTCTTTTCTACATATAGAGTGCTATTGACCATTTTGTTAAGAAGGTCAATAACATTCATAATACACGTTTCTGTTAATCTCGTTATGTTTCACCATATAGGGTACATTTCATGGATTTCCCCGTTTCTGTACACAACAAGCTGAAAACACTCATAATACATAGTTTTGGTAATATTATTCTCTTTCTTCATAATGGGTGTTTTTCATGAATTTAATCGTTTACGTATGTAGGAAGCCCGAAAACAAACAAAAGACAACTTTTTGGAAATGTTTTTTATTGAAAATAGGGGCTTTCCATGCATTTTAGCGTTTTGGTAACTAAAATACTCAAAAACCCTAAAAAGACACGTTCCTGGTAATTTCGATTCCTTTCCCTATAGAGAGTGATTCGCATGCATTTTGCCGTTTTGGTACCTAACAATATAAAAAACACTCGAAATACAAGTTTTTAGTAATGTTGTTCTCTTTTTCCATACAAGAGTGCTATTCAACGCGTTTTCGCGTTTTGGTATCGAACAAGCTCAATACACTCCTAGTACACGTTTCTCGTAATGTCTTTTTGTTCACCTATATAGGGTACTTATTATGCATGCATTTTGACGTATATGTACGTAAAAAAAAACACTCAAAATACTTGATTTTGTTAATGTTACTCTGTGTCTCAATTAGAGAGATTTTCCATGCTTTAAGCTTTTTCATAGGTAAATACCTCAAAACACTGAAAAAGGAACATTTTTGGTAATGATGTTTTGTTTTCCCATATTGAGTGCTTTCCATGCCTTATAACGTTTTGGAGTCTAACATGTACAAAAACACTCATAAGATACGTTCTTAAGGTCAGGAATACTTATAATACACGTTTCTTGTAATGTTCTTTTGTGTCCCAATATAAGGTGTTTTCTATGTATTTTAGCGTATTTGGGCCTAAAAAAATAAATAAATAATAAAAAAAACTGAAAAACGCTTATCTGTTAATGTAGGTTCGTTTTTCCATATACTTTATGGCGTTTTGGTACCTAACATTGTGAAAATACTCGAAGTACACATTTTTGGTAATGTTCTTTTTCTACATATATAATTCTATTCATACCTTTTAGAGTTTATGTACCTAAGAAGTTCAAACACACTTGAAATCCACAATTCTCGTAATGTCTTTTCGTTTTCCCATATTGGGTACTTTTCATGCATTTTTTGCGTTTTTGTACGAAAGAAACTGAAAGCACTCATAATACCTGTTTTTGGTAATGTTATTCTCGTTCTCCATAAAGGGTGTTTTGCAAGCATGTAGTGTTTTAGTACGGAAGTAGGTCATAAACCCTCAAAGAACATTTTTTTGTAACACGTTTATAAACACTCAAAAGACACGTTTCCAGAAATGTCGTTTCTCTTCGCCATATAAGGTGCTTTGCATGCATTTTGGCGTTTTGGTACGTAAACATGTGAAATACGCAGAAAATTAACGTTTTTTAGTAATGTTATTCTGTTTCTTCATACAGAGTGCTATTCATGAAATCTAGTGCTTTGGTACCTAAAAAAGCTTAAAAACACTCATTATCTGCTAATGTCCTTTCATTTCCCTATACAGGGTACATTACCTGCATTTTGTACTTTTCAACGTAACAAGCACAAGAAAGATCAAAATGTAATGTTATTATCTTTGTCCCTAAAGAATGTTTCTTGCGTTTTAGCATTTTGGTTTATTATAACTTCAATAACAATGAAAAGACCCGTGTATGGTGATTTACATGCTTTATGGCGTTTTCGTGCCTACTTCGCTTAAAAACACTGAAAAGACATGTTTCTGGAAATGTCGTTTCGTTTCCCCATATAGTGAGCATTACAGTGATTTTGGCGCTTTGATACCTAATAATGTGAAAAACATTCAAAATACACGTTTTTGGAAATGTTCTTTCTCTCAATATAGATATACTATTTATGCGTTTTAGTATTTAGTACCTAAGAAGCTCAAAACTCTCATCGTACACTATTCTCGTAATGTCTTTTACTTTTCATATATAGAGTATTTTGCATGCTTTTTAGCGTTTTCGTGCCCACCACGCTCAAAAACATATATATGACTTTTGAGTTTTATTAACGTGTTAGGCACCAAAAAGCAAAAAAAAAAAAAAAAAAAAAAAAAAAAAAAAACAGAAAGGTACCTATACTGGAAAAGAGATCATTACGAGTGTTTTTAACCTACTTACGTACCAAAATGCATAAACGCATGCAAAACGCCCTTTCTGAAAAAAAAAAACAATAACATTACCAAAAATTAAGTATTTCGAATGTTTTTTTTTATCTTGTTACGTACAAAAATGCCAAAAATGCATGGAAAGTAGCCTATAATGGAAAACGAAAGGGTAGTACGAAAAACGTGCATTATCAGTGTATTTGATCTTGCTAGGTACCAAAACGATAAAACTAATAAATATATCACTCTATATTGGGAACCAGAACAACATTACCAAAAACGTGTATTTTGAGTCTCTTTCACATTGTTTGATAGCCCCCACCAAAAAAAAAAAAAAAAAGCCCGCAAAACATTCTGTTTAAGAAAACGAAACGAAATTACCAGAAACATGTCTTTTGAGTGTTTTCAACGTGTTTTGCACCAAAAAGCTAAATAAAATCTCTGGAAATCATCGTATATGGGAAAAGAAAAGTAGCAAACCTTGTCTTTTTAGTGTTTTCTTTAAATTCTTACATAAGAAAACATTAAAACGCTTGCAAAGCACCCTTTATGGAGAAACAGAATAACTTTCCCAGAGACAGAAACATTTTGAGTGTCAAATGTCAAAATGTATGCAAAGTACCATAAGTGAGAACACAAAAAAGACATTTCATGTATTATGAGTCTCTGAGGAGCTTAATTATTAAATCACTAAAATGCATGAATAGGATTTAATATAAAGAAAGAGAACAACATTACCAAAAATGTGTAAGTTTAGAATACTTAACATTGTTAGGTGCTAAAAGAACAAAATGAATGCATATAGAGTGCTCTTCATTATCAAAAACTAATTTTATCTAACGTTATAAAAAGCGAGTATTTTCAGTGTGTTTCTCATTGTTAGATGCTAAAACGCCATGATGCAGGAAAAACACCCTATGTGGGAAAAACAGTTGACATTAATAGATACGTGTGTTTTGAGTGTTTATGAGCGTGTTAGGAACCAAAATGCTGAAAAAAAAAAAAGGAAAGCAACCTATATAGGGAAACAAAACAAGTTTACAAAAAACATGCCCTTAAAATGTTTTTAGCTACTTACATAACCAACGCTAAAACACATACAAAACACTGTTTATGGTGAAAGAGAATAACATTACTAAAAACAAATATTTTGGGTGTTTTGAACTTCATACATAAAGGAACGCCAAAATACATTACTCTATATTGGAAATTACTCTATATGGGAAAAGAAAAAACTTTACGAGAAACATGCATTATGAGTGTCTTTGAGCTTCTTAGGTACGAAAATGCTAAAAGTAATGAATAGCACTTTATATGGAGAAACAGAAGAACATTACTATAAACGTGTATTTTGAGTGTATTTAACATTGTTAGGTATCAAAACACCAAAATACATGGAAACCACCCTATATGTGGAAAGGAAAAGAGATTTTCAGAAAAGTGTCGGTGTGTTTATGATCATGCGCTGGGTCAAAAACAATAAAAGTAAAACACCTTATATGAGAAAACAGAACGATATTACCAAAAACGTCTCTTTTGAGTATTTTTTAGTTATTTACCCACCAAAACGTTGAAACGCATTCAAAAAATCCTAGTGAAGAAAGAGTACAACTTAGTGAAAAACGTGTATTTTGACTGTTTTGAGCTTGTTAAATAGAGAAAATCCAAAATGCATCCATTTTATTGCATAAAAAGACCCTTTTATATGGAACGAAACAACATTATATATATATATATATATATATATATATATATATATATATATATATATATATATATATATATATATATATATATATATATATATATATATATATATATATATATATATATATATATAGTGCATGTTATACACCAAAACGCAAAAAAGCATGGAAAGCACCCTATATGGAAATAAAATAACAAAATTAGTAAAAACGAGTGTCTTTGTTGTTTTTAGCTTACGTACCAAAAACGCATAAAAAATAAGAATTGTTTTTGATGATTTAATTTCTTTCTCCACAAAGAGTGTTTTAAATAGTGTTTTGGAACGCAAGAAGATGGAAAACATTAAAATGACATCTTTTTGGCATTTTATTTATTTTTTCCCATATAATGTGCTTTTTATGCTTTTAAGCGTTTTCGTGCTTAACATGCTCATAAGCAATGAAGTGACACGTTTTTTGTAAATCTTTCCAAAATAGGGTGCTTCGTATGGATTTTTGAGTTTTGGTATTTACTAATGTGAAAAATAGTCAAAATGCAGGATTTTGGTAATATTGATCTGTTTTGTTCATATAGAGTGCTATTTATGCGTTTTTAAGTTTTAGAACCTAAAAAGCCCAAAAACCCTCATAATACTTCTTTCTCGTAATGTCTTTTCGTTTCCTCATATCGGGTATTTTTTATTAATTTTGATGTTTTGTACGTAACAAGCTCAAAACATTTAAAATAGTTCTTTTTGGTCTTTTTTTTCTTTTCATAAATGAGGATTTCCGGGCGTTTCAGCGTTTTGATACGTAAATAAATCAAAAGTCTCAAAAGTCACGTTTCATCTTTTTTTTCGCATATAAAGTGATTTTCATTTTTTTTTTTTTTATGCGTGTTGGTGCATAACGCGCTCATCAACACTCAAAAGACATGTTTTCTTTTTTATTATTTTTTTCTTTCCTCGTATACGGTGCTTTCCATGATTTTTGGCGTTATGTTATCCAAAAATGTGAAATATACTCAAAATCCATGTTTTTAATTACGTTATTCTGTTTCTCCATATTGAGTGCTATTCATTTGTTTTCGGGTTTTGTTACCTACGAAGCTCAAAAAATACTCATTATATACGTTTCTCGTAATGTATTTTGGTTTCTCCGTAGTACAAGCATTTTGGCGTTTTTATATGTTACAACCTCAAAAAACATTCAAAATAATTGTTTTGGGTAATATTATTTTGTTTCTCAATTAAGGGAGTTTTGCCTGCCTGTCAGCGTTTTGAAAAGTAGCTCAAAAAGAGTGAGAAAAAAAACGTTTTTAGTAATGTTGTTTTCATTACCCATATATTTTTTTTTTTTTATGTAAGAAGGACACTGGCCAAGGGCAAAAAAATCAATAAAAAAATGCCCACTGAAATGCCAGTCCCGTAAAAGGGTCAAGGCAGTGGTTAAAAATTAGTGGATAAGTGTCTTGAAACCTCCCTCTTGAAGGAAATAAAGTCATAGGAAGGTGGAAATACAGAAGCAGGTAGGGAGTTCCAGAGTTTACCAGAGAAAGGGATGAATCATTGAGAATACTGGTTAACTCTTGCGTTAGAGAGGTGGACAGAATAGGGGTGAGAGAAAGAAGAAAGTCTTGTGCAGCGAGGCCGCGGAAGGAGGGGAGGCATGTAGTTAGCAAGATCAGAAGAGCAATTAGCATGAAAATAGCGGTAGAAGACAGCTAGATATGCAACATTGCGGCGGTGAGAGAGAGGCTGAAGACAGTCAGTTAGAGGAGAGGAGCTGATGAGACGAAAAGCTTTTGATTCCATCCTGTCTAGAAGAGCAGTATGAGTGAACCCCCCCAGACATGTGAAGCATACTCCGTACATGGACGGATAAGGCCCTTGTACAGAGTTAGCAGCTGGGGGGGTGAGAAAAACTGGCGGAGACGTCTCAGAACACCTAACTTCATAGAAGCTGTTTTAGCTAGAGATGAGATGTGAAGTTTCCAGTTCAGATTATAAGTAAAGGACAGACCGAGGATGTTCAGTGTAGATGAGGGGGACAGTTCAGTGTCATTGAAGAAGAGGGGATAGTTGTCTGGAAGGTTGTGTCGAGTTGATAGATGGAGGAATTGAGTTTTTGAGGCATTGAACAATACCAAGTTTGCTCTGCCCCAGTCAGAAATTTCTGAAAGATCAGAAGTCAGGTGTTCTGTGGCTTCCCTGCGTACTATGTTTACCTCCTGAAGGGTTGGACGTCTATGAAAAGACGTGGAAAAGTGCAGGGTGGTATCATCAGCGTAGGAGTCGATAGGACAAGAAGTTTGGTTTAGGAGATCATTAATGAATAATAAAAAGAGAGTTGGTGACAGGACAGAACCCTGAAGAACACCACTGTTAATAGATTTAGGAGAAGAACAGTGACCGTCTACCACAGCAGCAATAGAACGGTCAGAAAGGAAACTTGAGATGAAGTTACAGAGAGAAGGATAGACACCGTAGGAGGGTAGTTTGGAAATCAAAGCTTTGTGCCAGACTCTATCAAAAGCTTTTGATATGTCCAAGGAAACAGCAAAAGTTTCACCAAAATCTCTAAAAGAGGATGACCAAGACTCAGTAAGGAAAGCCAGAAGATCACCAGTAGAGCGGCCTTGACGGAACCCATACTGGCGATCAGATAGAAGGTTGTGAAGTGATAGTTCTTTATGAATTTTCCTGTTGAGGATAGACTCAAAAACTTTAGATAGGCTGGAAATTAAAGCAATAGGACGGTAGTTTGAGGGATTAGAACGGTCATCCTTTTTCAGGAACAGGTTGAATGTAGGCAAACTACATTCAACCTGTTGACAGACAGAGCTGAAAGAGTTTGGCTAGGCAAGGTGCAAGCACGGAGGCACAGTTTCAGAGAACAATAGGAGGGACCCCATCAGGTCCATAAGCCTTCCGAGGGTTTAGGCCAGCGAGGGCATGGAAAACATCACTGCGAAGAATTTTAATACGTGGCATGAAGTAGTCAGAGGGTGGAGGAGAGGGAGGAACAAGCCCAGAATCGTCCAAGGTAGAGTTTTTAGCAAAGGTTTGAGCAAAGAGTTCAGCTTTAGAAATAGATGTGATAGCAGAGGTGCCATGTGGTTGAAGTAGAGGAGGGAAATAAGAAGAAGCAAAGTTATTGGAGATATTTTTGGCTAGATGCCAGAAATCACGAGGGGAGTTAGATCTTGAAAGGTTTTGACATTTTCTGTTAATGAAGGAGTTTTTGGCTAGTTGGAGAACAGACTTAGCATGGTTCCGGGCAGAAATATAAAGTGCATGAGATTCTGGTGATTGAAGGCCTAAGTACCTTTTGTGGGCCACCTCGCTATCATGTATAGCACGAGAACAAGCTGTGTTAAACCAAGGTTTAGAAGGTTTAGGACGAGAAAAAGAGTGAGGAATGTACGCCTCCATGCAAGACACTATCACCTCTGTTATGCGCTCAGCACACAAAGACGGGTCTCTGACACGGAAGCAGTAGTCATTCCAAGGAAAATCAGCAAAATACCTCCTCAGGTCCCCCCAACTGGCAGAGGCAAAACGCCAGAGGCACCTTCGCTTAGGGGGATCCTGAGGAGGGATTGGAGTGATAGGACAAAATAAAGATATGAGATTGTGATCGGAGGATCCCAACGGAGAAGAAAGGATGACAGCTGAAGCAGAAGGATTAGAGGTCAGGAAAAGGTCAAGAATGTTGGGCGTATTTCCAAGACAGTCTGGAATGCGAGTAGGGTGTTGCACCAATTGCTCTAGGTCATGGAGGATAGCAAAGTTGTAGGCTAGTTCACCAGGATGGTCAGTGAAGGGAGAGGAAAGCCAAAACTGGTGGTGAACATTGAAGTCTCCAAGAATGGAGATCTCTGCAAAAGGGAAGAGGGTCAAAATGTGCTCCACTTTGGAAGTTAAGTAGTCAAAGAATTTCTTATAATCAGAGGAATTACGTGAGAGGTATACAGCACAGATAAATTTAGTATGAGAGTGACTCTGTAGTCGTAGCCAGAGAGTGGAAAACTCGGAAGATTCAAGAGCGTGGGCACGAGAGCAGGTTAAGTCATTGCGCACATAAACGCAGCATCCAGCTTTGGATCGAAAATGAGGATAGAGAAAGTAGGAGGAAACAGAAAAGGGGCTACTGTCAGTTGCCTCAGACACCTGAGTTTCAGTGAGGAAAAGAAGATGAGGTTTAGAAGAGGAGAGGTGGTGTTCTACAGATTGAAAATTAAATCTTAGACCGCGAATGTTGCAGAAGTTAATGAGGAAAAAGTTGAGGGGGGTGTCAAGACACTTAGGGTCGTCGACAGAAAGGCAGTCTGACCTGGGGACATTTATGGTCCCATACCCAGATGGGAACTCCGAGGCTGGTGTAGGAGTCGCCATGATGATTTTAAAATTTTTGAGTGAAGGGTGTGTGTGTTATTAGGTGCTTGTAGTTTTGTGTGGAGGAAGAGAGTTGTCTTTAGAGGGCAGGCTGTGACTGCCCCCTTGTGTTATGAGACACAAAGGGAAACGTTCAGTGAGGTCACAGCTGGGTTTAATGATATAGGGTGTTTTCCATTTTTTTTTAGCGTTTAGAAGCATATAATACTTATACTTAGATGACACGGTTCTGGAAATTTCAGTTTCTTCCTTCACAGAGTGTGCTTTGCATGCATTTTGGAATTTTATTTGCATGCATTCATGCGTTTTATATAGCGTTTTGGTACATAAAAATATGAAAAATATAATGTACTTTGAATGCATTTTTGCGTTGATGTACGTATCAAACTCAAAAACTTTGAAAATACTCGTACATGTTACTCTGTGTCTCCATAAAGGGTGTTTTGCGTGCGTTTTAGCGTTTTGGTACGTATGAAGCTCAATAATCTCAAAAGACTCGTTTTTGGTAATATTGTTTTGTTGTCTAACATGAACAAAAAAACTCAAAAGATACGTTTCTCCTGATGTCGTTTCGTTTTCCCATATAGGGGATATTGCATGCATTTTGGTGTTGTGGTACCCTCAGATACCTCAATACACTCAATTTTTTTTTGTTTTGTTTCTCCATATAAAGTGCTATTTAACGTGTTTTCGCGTTTTGGTACCTAAGAAGCACAAAAACACTTCTTATACACGTTTTCATAATGTCTTTTCGTTTTCCCCTATAGGATACTATGAATGCATTTTATGTATGCGTTTATGTACGTAACAATTATAAAGACACTCATAATACTTGTTTTTAGTAATGTTACCCTGAGTCTGAATAAAAAGGGTTTGGCAGGCGTTTTACCATTTTGGTAAGTAAGTACCTCAAAAACACAAAATATTTTTTTCTGGTAAATTTTTTTTTTTTTTTTTTCAAATATCGGGTGCGCTCGATGCGTTTTAGCGCTTTGGTACGTAAGAAGCTTAAAACACTCAAAAATATGTTTCTCGTAATGTTATTTGGTATTCCCATACAGGGTGATTTCCATGCGTTTTAGCATTTTGGTGTACGAGTATATCACACTGATAAACACTCAAAGGACACGTTTCTAGAAATATTGATACTTTTCCCCATATAGGGTGCTTTGCATTCATTTTGGCAGTTTGATACCTAACAATGTTATATGGCGAAGAGAAACGACATTTCCGGAAACGTGTCTTTTGAGTGTTTATAAACGTGTTACAAAAAAATGTTCTTTGAGGGTTTATGACCTACTTTCGTACTAAAACACTACATGCTTGCAAAACACCCTTTATGGAGAACGAGAATAACGTTACCAAAAACAAGTATGATGAGTGCTTTCAGTTTCTTTCGTACAAAAACGCAAAAAAGCATGAAAAGTACCCAATATGGGAAAACGAAAAGACATTACGAGAATTGTGGATTTCAAGTGTGTTTGAGCTTCTTAGGTACATAAACTCTAAAAGGTATGAATAGAATTATATATATATAGAAAAAGAACATTACCAAAAAATGTGTACTTCGAGTATTTTCACAATGTTAGGTACCAAAACGCCATAAAGTATACGAGTATGGAGAAACGAACCTACATTAACATATAAGTGTTTTTCAGTTTTTTTTTTTTTTTTTTTTCTTTTTTAGGCCCCAAAACGCTAAAATACATAAAAAACACCTTATATTGGGACACAAAAGAACATTACAAGAAACGTGTATTATAAGTATTCCTGACCTTAAGAACATATCTTATGAGTGTTTTTTGTACATGTTAGACTGAAAAACGTTATAAGACATGGAAAGCACTCGATATGGGAAAACAAAACATCATTACCAAAAATGCTCCTTTTTCAGTGTTTTGAGGTATTTACCTATGAAAAAGCTTAAAGCATGGAAAATCTCCCTAATTGAGACACAGAGTAACATTAACAAAATCAAGTATTTTGATTGTTTTTTTACGTACATAAACGCCAAAATGCATGCATAGTAAGTACCCTATATAGGTGAACAAATGGACATTACGAGAAATGTGTATTAGGAGTGTTTTGAGCTTGTTCGATACCAAAACGCGAAAACGCGTTGAATAGCACTCTTGTATGGACAAAGAGAACAACATTACTAAAAACTTGTATTTCGAGTGTTTTTTATATTGTTAGGTACCAAAACAGCAAAATGCATGCGAATCACTCTCTATAGGGAAACGAATCAAAATTACCAGGAACGTGTCTTTATAGTGTTTTTGAGTGTTTTAGTTACCAAAACACTAAAATGCATGGAAAGCCCCTACTTTCAATAGAAAAACATTTCCAAAAAGTTGTCTTTTGTGTGTTTTCGAGCTTCCTACGTACCTAAACGCTAAAATTCATGAAAAACACCCATTATGAAGAAAGAGAATAATATTACCAAAACTATTTATTATGAGTGTTTTTCAGCTTGTTATGTACAGAAACGGGGAAATGCATGAAATGTACCCTATATGGTGAAACATAACGAGATCGCCAGAAACGTATATTATGAATGTTATTGACCTTCTTAACAAAATGGTCAATAGCACTCTATATGTAGAAAAGAACAACACTATAAAAAACATGTTAGAAGTGTTATTTATATTTTTATGTACGAAAACGCGGGAATTCATGCAAAATATCCTATATTTTATAATGGAAATCTGTTTTGGCATTTTGGTACGTAAGATAATTAAAAAAAAAAAAAACATTCAAAAGACAAAATACTCAAAATACAAGTTTTTGATAATGTTTGTTTTTTCCATTCCTAACATATAGGGTATTTTTGCATGCATTTTGCTGTTTCTGTACCTAACAAACTAAAAAAAAACATTAATAATACACATTTTTGGTAATCTTATTTTGTTTCTCCATAATAGGAGTTTTCCATGAGTTTTAGTGTTTTCATACGTAAGAAGCTGAAAAGCACAGAAGACACGATTTTTTTTTTTCCAAAAATAGAGTGCTATCCATGCATTTTAGCATTTTGGAGCCTGGAACACTCAAAAAATACTCGAAAGACATGTTTCTGGTAATATCGTTTCGTTTCCTCATATAAAGTTCTCTGCAATAATTTTGGTCTTTTGGTACCTATGAATGTGAAAAACACATATAATTTACGTTTTTGGTAACGCTGCTGTTTCTCCATATACAGTGCTATTTTTGAGGATCCTAACAATGTAAAAAAAAAATAAATAAAAAAACACATTTTTGGTAAAGTTATTGTTTCTCCATAAAATGGTGCATGCATTTTGCATTCATTTTAGCTCCTAAACACTGAAAATAAACGTTTCTGGTAACGGTTTATTTTCCAATATCAGGTGCTTTCCATGTATATTAGCGTTTTGGAGCCTAAAACGCTCAAAATATAGAGTCCCTTGCATTCATTTTGGTGTACCTTACAATGTCGTTCTATTTCTCCATAGACCGTGCTATTCACACGTTTTAGGTTTTGATACCTAATAAGCTGGAAAACACTCATTATACACGTTTCTCATAATGCACTTTCGTTTTTCCCTATATGCAGACGTTCGCATGTATTTTGGAGTTTTGGTGCGTAAGAAGCTCAAAAACACTCTTAAGACACGTTATTGGTAATGTTGTTTTGTATTCCAATAAACTGTTTCCATGTTTGTCAGCGTTTTGGTTCCTAAAACGGGAAAAACACTGAAAAGGAACGTATCTAGAAATGTCATTTTGTTTCCCCATATAAAGTTCTGTATCTCCATATAGTGCTATTCATGCGTTTTAGGGTTTTGGTACATAAGAATCTCAAAAAAAAAAACACTGATAATAAACGTCTCTGATAATATTGTTTTATTTAATTATATAGGGTACTTTGCATGTTTTTTTTTCACCGTTTCTGTATCTAACAAGCACAAAAATAGTCGATAAAAATTTTTGGTGATATTTTTCCATAAAGGTTGTTTTACACGTGTTTTAACATTTTGATACGTAAGAAGCTCCTAACACACAAAAGACACTTTTTTTGATAATATTGTTTTGTATTCCAATAATGAATGCTTTCTATGCATTTTAGTGTTTTTTTTTTTTTTTTTTGCCTAAAGCGCCTAAAAACACTAAAAACGTCTCTGTTAATGTCGTTTCGTATCCCCATATGCGGTGATCTGCATGCAATTTGGCGTTTTGGTAGCTAACATTATGAAAAAAACACTCAAAATACGCGTTTTTTTTATGTTCCTCCATATAGATTGCTATTCACGCGTTTTTCCCTTTTGGTATCTAAGAATCTGAAAAAAAAAAAAATTCTTGATAATATCGTTTATTTCATCATATAGGGTAATATGCATATATTTTGAAGTTTCGGTACCTAATAAGCTAAAAATACTCAAAACACATTTTTGCTAACATTATTGTTTCCCCATAAAGGGTGTTTTGGATGCGTTTTAGCCTTTTGGTACGTAAGAAGTAAAAAAAAAAAAAAAAAAAAAGACACGCTTCTGGTCATGTTCTTTTATATTGCAATATAGGGTGCTTTCTATGCTTTTAACGTTTTCGAACCTAACACGCTTAAAAACACACAGAAGACACGTCTCTGGTCCATTCATTTTAACGTTTTACGCTCTAAAACGCTGAAAACACCGAAAAGGCACATTCCTGATGATATCGTTTAATTCCATAAATAAATTGCATTGCATGTGTTTTCGCGTATTTGCACATAACAATGTAAAAAAAAAAAATCACTCAAAACATGTTTTTGTTAATGTTCTTCTGTTTCTACATATAGAGTGCTATTTATTTACGCGTTTTAGCATTTTGTTACCTAAGGAGGTCAATAACATTTATAATACACGTTTCTAGTAATATGTTTTTTATCACAATATAGGGTTCTTTGCATGGATTTTCGCGTTTTTGTAATTTAGAAGCTGAAAAAAAAAACATGATTAAAATCCACGGTTTTGATAATGTTATTCTGTTTATTCATAAAGGATATTTTGCATTCGTTTTAGCATTTTGGTATGGAAGAGTTAAAAACAATGAGAAGGCGTTTTTGGTAATGTTGTCTTGTATTCCCATATAACGTGATTTACAAGCTTTTCAGCATTTTGGTGCCTAACACGCTTAAAAACACTGAAAACACGTTTTTCGTAATGTCATATTGTTTCACCATATAGAGAGCGTTGCATGAATTTTGGTCTTTTGGTACCTAACAACGTGAAAAAGCACTAAAAATAAATATTTTCTTGGTAATGTTTTTTTTTTTTTTCTGTATAGAGTGTTATTCACGCTTTGGAGAGTTTTGGTACCTAAGATCAAAAACACTTATAAATACACGTTTATGGTAATGTTATTTTTTTTTTTTTCCATAATGGGTACTTTGCATGCATTTTGGCGTTTTGGTAACTAAGAATACAAAAAGGCGTTTTGGGTAAAGTTGTTCTGTTACTCCATTTACTCGTTTTTGCGTTTTAGTACCTAAGATATTCAGAACACAATTTTTGTAATATTTTGTGTTTAGTACCAAAGTACAAAACATTCATAACAAACGTTCTTCGTAATATCTTTTTTCTTTTCCAATATAGGGTACTTTACATGCATTTGTCCCGTTTTTTTTTTTTTTCTACTTAAAAAGCTCAAAGACACTCAAACTACTTTTTTTTTTTTTTTTGTAATGTTATTCTCTTTCTCCATAAAGTGTGTTTTGCATGCATTTTAGTGTTTTGGTTCGTAAATAATTGAAAAACACTCAGAAGACACGTTCTAAGTAATGTTTTCTATTCCTAGATAGGGTGAATTTCATGCATTTTATCGTTTTGTTGCCTATTACGCTACAAAAAAAAACACTAAAAATACACGATACTGGAAATATATATTTTTTTTGTCGTTTTATTACTTAACAATGTAAAATCGTTCCTCCATATACAATGCTATTCATGCGTTTTAACGTTTGCTATCAAAGAAGCTGAAAACGTAATGTTCTTTTATTTACCCCATATAGCGTACTTTGGCGTTTTTATACGTAACAAGCTCTAAAACATTCCAAAGACCTTTTTATTGCTAAATTTATTTTATTTCTCTTTTATGAACGGTGTTTTGCTTGCACTTTAGCCTTTTTATACGTAAGTAGCTTATAAAAAACACTCAAAAGTCACGTTTTCTTTTCTTTATGAAGTTGGTGTGTTTCCATATATGCTTTTCATGCTTTTTAGCGCTTTGGTGCCTAGAACACACATATACGCTCAAAAAAACACGTTTATAGAAATCTTGTTTCTTTTCCCCATATGGTGAATGTGAACTATACTCAAAATACACGTTTACGGTAAAGTTGTTCTGTTTCTCCATATAGAGTGTTATTCATCCTTAAGCATAATCATAAGAGGCTCAAAAACAATTAAAATACTCTTTTCTCGTAATGTCTTTTCGTTTCCACATGTATGTATGTATTTTAAGGTTTTTCTACGTAACAAGCTCAAAAACGATTTTTTTTTTCATAATATTTTTTTGGTTTCTCCATAAAGGTTATTTGGAGGCGTTTTAGCGTTTTGGTACTCAAGTACCTCAAAAACACTGAAAAGAAACGTTTTACTACTTTTTTTTTAATTCCCATATAGGGTGATTTCCATACTTTTTACCGTGTTGTTGCATAGCATTGTCTTAAACACTGAAAAGATACGTTTCTGGAAATCTCATTTCCTTACCATATATAGCCTGCTTTGTATTAATTTTGGCATTTTGGTTCCTAAGAATGTGAAATACAATTAAAATACAAGTTTTCTTAATGTTTTTCGTTTCCCTATTAAGGGTAATTCGCATTTTTTTTTTTTTGGCGTTTTTGTATGGAACAAGCTCTAAAACATTCAAAATACTTCTTTTTGGTAATGCTATTCTTTTTTCTCTATAAAGTATGTTTTGATGAGTTATGCTTATTGGTGCGTAAGATAAAAAAAAAAAAAAAAACATTATAAATGCATGTTTTTCGTAATGTTATGCATTCCCCATACTGGGTGAACTCCATGCTTTCTATTGTTTTGGTGCCCAACACGGTCAAAAATACTGAAAAGAAACGTTTCTGGTAATGTCGATTCGTTTCTATATATAGAAAGCATTACAATCATATTCGCGTTTTGCCTACTAATAATATGAAAAAAAAAACACTCCAAAAAGCAGCTTTTTAATATTGTTCTGTTTCTTCATATTTTGTGATATTCATGCCTTTTAGCATTTTCTTACCTATGAAACTTAAAACCACTTATAATACACGTTTCTCGTAATGTATTTTTTTTTTTTCCATATAGGATACTTTTAATGAATTTTGTCATTTTTCTATGTAATAAGCTAAATAAAAAAGAAGACTTGTGTTTGGTAATGTTATTTCGATCTCCATAATTAAAGAATAATGTCAAAAGACATTATTTTTTAAAGTTGTTTTGTTTTCCTCAATAGGGTGCTTTCTATGCTTTTTAGCGTTTTGGCGCCTAACACACTCATAAACACTCAAAAGATACTTTTCTGGGAATCTCATTTCCTTTCCCCAAATATGGTGCTTTGTATGCATTTTGGCGTTATGGCACCTAAAATGGGAAATACATTGAAATGCTCGTTTTTTGATAATGTTCATTTTTTATTTTATTTATTTAATTTTTTTTCATATAGAGTGCTATTCATGCGTTTTAGTGCTTAGGTACCTAAAAACACTGAAAATACTCGTTTCTTTTAATGTCTTTTCTTTTCCCCTAATAGGGTATTTTCCATGAACTTGTGCGTTTTGGTAAGTAAGCATGTCAAAAATACTCAAAATACTTCTGTTTGGTAATGTTCTCTTACTCCATATAGAGTGATATTAATACGTTTTCGCATTTTGGTATCCAAGGAGCATACATGTTTCTCGTAATGTCTTTTTGTTTTTCCATTACGTTTCCTGTAATGTCTTTTCGTTTTTTCCCATATAGGTTACTTTACATGCATTTTGGCGTTTTTCTACGTAATATGCTAAAAACACTCAAAATACTTGTATTTGGTAATGTTTTTCTGTGTCTCCATGAAGTGTGTTTTCATGCGTTTTAGCGTTTTGATACGTAATATTTACAAAAACATTCAAAACACACTTTTTGCAATTTTTTTTTTTTTTTTCATATTTTGGGTAAATTCTGTTTTTTTTTTTTTTTTTAGCGTTTTGCTATGTAACACGCTGAAAAATAAAAACACACGTTTGTGGTAATGCGGTTTCCTTTCCCCATTTGCATTTTTGCAAAATAACTCTCCATACATTTTCGCACTTTGATAAATAACTGTGAAAAACACTCAAAATACACGTTTTTGATAATGTTCTTTCTCCATATAGAGTGTTATTCATATATTTTAGCCTTTTCAAACCTAAGAAGTTCGAAAACACTCATAGTATATACACGTTTCTCATAATGTGTTCTTGTTTTCCCATATAGGATACTTTTCATGCATTCTGGCGTTTTACTACGTAACAAGCTCAAAAAAAAAAAAACACCCTCAAAATTCACGTTTTCCGGAGAGTTATGTTGTTTGTCCATAAAGAGGGTTTTGCAGGTATTTTAAGGTTTTAGTACATAAGTAGGAAAAAACACTAAACACTTCTACATGGAGTGCTTTCCAAAGCTTTTTAGCGTTTTAGTACCTAACATACTCATAAACACTTAGAAGACACGTTTCTAGAAATTTCGCTTACTTTCCTGCCTTGCATGCAGTTTGGCTTTTTGATATTTAATAATGTAAAATACACTTAAAATACACACCCTTGGAAATGTTCTTATATAGAGTCTTGTTTATGAGTTTTATCGTTTTTGTAATTAAGAAGCTGATAATGCACGTTTCCCTAAGAAGCTCAAGTTACTCATGCGTTTTAGCATATAGGTAGCTAAGAAGCTCAAACACTCCTCATACACGTTTTTCTAATGTCTTATCGTTTCTCCATTTAGGTTAGTTTGTATGCATTTTTTTTGTGTGGGTTTTGTACGTGAGAAGCTTAAAATCACCCAAAATTCTCGTTTTTGGTATTTTATTTTGACTCTTCATAAAGGGTGTTTTGCATGCGTTTTAATTTTTTGGTACGTTTTTAAGCTCAAAAACACTCAAAAGACATGTTTTTCGTTATATCTTTTGAACCAATATAGAGTGATTTCCATGCTTTTTAGCCTTTTAGTGTCTTACACGCTCATAAACACTCAAATGACACTTTTCTTGAATTACCGTTTGATTTTCTCCATATAGGGTGTTTTGCTTGCATTTTGGCATTTATTGTGAAATACACTCAAAATACACATTTTTGGTAATGTTGCTCTGTTTGTCCATATAGCTATTTATGCGTTTTAGCGTTTGGTACCTAAAAAGCTCAAAAACACTCATAATACACGTCTCAGGTAATGTCCTTTCGTTTTCCGCTTACATTTTGGCGTGATTCTACGTAACAAGCTAAAAAATACTGAAAATGCTGGTTTTTTGGTAATGTTATTTTGTTTCTTTTCAAAAAACGCATTTTTTTATTATTGTCGTTTCGTTTCCTTATATACGGTGCTTTCTATGCATTTTAGCCTTTTCGTCATTTTGTTTCACAATAATGAATATTTTATGTACGTTTTTGCTTTTTGTAAGAAGCTCAAAAACACACAGAAGAGACTTTTCTCTCAAAGTTGCTTGGTTTTCCCATATAAGGTCCTTTCTATGATTTTTAGCCTTTTAGTGACTAACACGTTCAGAAGCACTTACAAAACTTTTTTTTTTTTTATATCTCGTTCACTACCACATATAGGGTGCTTTGAATCCATTTTGGCGGTTTTTAACCAATGAATGAGAAATATATATATATATATATATATATATATATATATATATATATATATATATATATATATATATATATATATATATATATATATATATATATATATATATATATATATATATATATATATATATATATATATATATATATATATATACGAGTATATATATATATATATATATATATATATATATTTTTTTTTTTTTTTTTTTTTATTTATTTAGAATGTTACGTAGAAAACGCTAAAAAGCAATGGAAATTACTCTATATGGGGAAACGAAATGACATTAACAGCAACGCTTTTCGTGTGTGTGTGTGTGTGTGTGTGTGTGTGTGTGTGTGTGTGTGTGTGTGTGTGTGTGTGTGTGTATGTGTGTGTGTGTGTGTGTGTGTGTGTGTGTGTGTGTGTGTGTGTGTGTGTGTGTGTGTGTGTGTTTGAGCGTGTTAGGCACTAGTCACTAGAAAGCATGGAATTCACCCTATTTGGAAATAAGGAACATTAGGAAAATGTGCCTTTTGAGTGTTGTTTTATCTTTTTACGTACCAAAACGATAAAACGAATGCAAAAACACCCTTTAAGGAAAAAACAGAATAATATTACCAAAAACTAGCATTTTGAGTGTTTTTGAGCTTGTTTCGTAGAAAAACGCCAAAATGCAAGCAAAGTACCCTATATGGGTAAACAAAAAGACATTACGTATATTATGAGTGTTTTTTTTTTAGCTTCTTAGGTACCAAAACGCTAAAACGCATGAATAGCTATAGGACAAACAAAGCACCATTACCCAAAAAAGTGTTTTGAGTGTATTTCACAATATTAGATACGTAAACGCCAAAATGCATGCAAAGCACCTTATATGGGGAAATAAAACGAAAATTCAAGAAAACTGTCATTTAACTGTTTATGAGCGTGTTAGACACTAAAACGCTAAAAAGCATGGAAATCACCCTATATTGGATCAAAAGATAACACTACGAAAAAAAAAAAATCTTTTGAATGTTTTTGAGCTTCTTACGTACCAAAAAGCTAAAACGGATGCAAAACAACCTTTAAGAAAAGTCAGAATAAAATACTAAAATACCATTTATGGGTGATTTTGAGATTCTTACATTAAAAAAAAAGCGCAAAACAAGGCATGCAAAGTACCGTATATAGGAAAACGAAAAGACATTACAAAAAACGTGTATTATGAGTATTTGAGCTTTTTAGCTACCAATATGCTGAAACGCATGAGTAACACTTTTTATCGAGATACAGAACATTGGTAAAATCGTGGAATTTATGTGTTTTCACATAATTAAGTACCAAAAAACGTCAAAATATTTGGAAAGCACCCTATAAAGAAAAAAAAACATTTCGAGAAACATCTCTTTTGACTGTTTATAAACGTGTTAAGCACCAAAACGCTAAAAAAAAAAAAAAAAAAAAGCATGGAAAGCACCCTGCATTGGGATACAAAACTTTACAAAAAAAAAGTGTGTTTTGAGTGTTTTTGAGCTACTTGCGTACTAAAACGCTAAAGCCCTTTATGGGAAAAGAAAATAACATTACTCCCCCCCTAAAAAAATATATATATATTTTGAGCGTTTTTAATCTTGTTACGTATAAAAACGTCAAGATGCATTTCCTAAATGCAGTTTCCTAAATGGGGAAAAGAAAAAAAAAACATTACGATAATTATGCATTATGAGTATTTTTAAGCTTCTTTAGCCGCCAAAACGCTAAAAGGCATGAATAGCACTTTATATAAAGAAAAACAGAACTTTAGAAAAAAAGTGTATTTCTAGTGTTTGTTTTTTTTCTTCAAATTATTAGGTACCAAAACGCCAAAATTCATGCAAAGCCCTCTGTATGGAGAAACGAAACGACATTACCATGAACGTGTCTTTTGAGTGTTTTTGAGCGTGGTAGGCACCAAAAACGCTATAAAGAATAAAGTTCACCCTATATAGGAGTACAAAACTTCATTAAAAATGTTTTATAAGTTTTGTTTTCTTTCTTTCTTACCAAAACGCTAAACACGCATGCAAAAACAAACTTTATGGAAAAACAGAATAACATTAACAAAAAGAAATATTTTTTTGTGTTTTTAAGATTGTTACGAGCAAAAACGCGAAAACGCATGCAAAGTACACTGTTTATGTAAACAAAAGAACATTACGAGAGGCATGTATTATGATTGTTTTTCAGCTTGTTTGGTACCAAAACATTACAAAGCATGCATAGCACTGTATATGGAAAAACAAAATAACATTAACAAAAACGTGTTTTCTTTTTTCACTGTATTAGGAAGCAAAATGCCAAAATGCATGCAAAGCACGCTACATGGGAAAACAAGAATTTCCAAAAACGTGTTTTTTGAGTGTTAATCAGCGTGTTAAGCATTAAAACGCATGAAAATCGCCCTACAAGAGAAAACAAAACAACATTTCCAAAGACATCTCTTTTCAGTGTTTTTGAGCTACTTACGTACCAAAACGCTAAAATGCATGCAAAACATCCTTTCTCGAGAAACGGAATAATATTACCAAAAACAAGTAATATGACAGTTTATGAGTTTTGACGTATAAAAATGTGCAAATGCATGCAAAGTACCCTATATGGTGAAGCGAAAAGTTATTATAAGATACGGAGCTTCTTAAGTACGAAAAAGCTAGAAAGCATGAATAGCACTTTATATTGAGAAACAGAACAACATTACCAAATACGTGTACTTTGAGTGTATTTCACAATGTTAGGTACCAAAAGGCCGAAATACATGCGAAGCACCTTATATGGTGAAATGAAAGAGATTTCCAGAAACGTGTCTTTTGAATGCGTATGAACGTGGTAGGCATTAAAACGATAATAAAAATTTAAAGGACGCTATTTAGGTAAAGAAAACAATATTACCAAAAAACGTCTCTTTTCAGTGTATTTCAGCTACTTACGTACCAAAACGATGAAACGCATTAAAAAGAAAAAAATGCATTAATAGTATAACTGTACCAAAAACGTGCATTTTGAGTCTTTTTGAGCGGTTTACGTAGAAAAAAATACCAATATGCATGCTAAATATGGGGAAACGAAAAGACATTACGAGAAACGTGTGTTATGAGAGTTTATAAGATGCTTAGGTACCAAAATGGTAAAACGCATGAATAGCGAGAAACAGAACATTTCCAAAAAAGTGTCCCTTGAGTGCTTTAAGTGTATTACGTACAAAAACGCCAAAATACATGCAAAGTACCCTACATGGAAAACAAACAGTTATTACAAGAAACATGTATCAAAAGTGTTTCTGAGCTTCTTAGGTACAAAGACACTAAAACGCGTAAAATGCACTCCATATGGAAAAAAAGAAAAACATTAGCAAACATGTGTCTTTTGAGTTTTTATCACCTTTTTAGGTACCAAAACTCCAAGAGGTATCCAAAGCACGTGATTTGAAGAAAGAGAACATAGTTACCAAAAACGTGTATTGTGAGTGAGTTTGAACTTGTTACGTAAAAAGAACTTCACAATGCATGCAAATCACCCAAAATAAGGAAAGGAAAAGACATTATGAGAAACGTTTATAATATTTTTTTTTCTTATCTTAGTTACCAAATCGCAAAAAAGCGTGAACAGCACTCTATAAGGAGAAACTGAACATCACCAAAAAACCTATATTTTGATTACTTTTCACATTTTTAGCTGCCAAATGCCAAAATCCATGAAAAAAAAACTCTATATAGGGAAATAAAACATTATCAGAAACGTGTTTTTTGACAGTTTTTGAGCTTCTTACATTCAAAAACATTAAAACGCATACAAAAACCCTTTATGGAGAAAAAGAGTAACACTTCCAAAAATGTTTTTTTTTTGGTGTTTTTTAAAGCTTGTAAGGTACAATAATGGCAAAATGCATTCTTAATACTTTATATGGAAAAAAAAAAAAAACGTGATTACCAAAAACGTGTTTTATAAGTGTTATTGACCTTAGGTAAGTAAAGGCAAAAAACGCGTGAATAGCACTCTTTATGTAAAAACTAAACTACAATAAAAAAAAACGTGTTTTGAGTGTTTTTACATTGTTAGGTACCAAAACGCCATAATGCATGCAAATCTCTTTTTATAGACAATGGATTCATGTTTACCTGAAACGTGCTTTTTTCACTGTTTTACCGCGTTTTAGGCATTAGAACACTAATATGATGAAAGCACTCTTTATTGGAGTACAAAACATTACCAAAAACGTGTCATTTGTGTGTTTTTGAGCTTCTTATGTACCAAAACACTAACACGCATACAAAACACCCATTATGAAGAAACTGAATAATTTAACAAAAAAAAACGTGTATATTCTTTTTTCTAGCTTCTTACAAAAAAAAAAAAAAAAACGATATAATGCATGCAAAGTGTCCCTTTATGGAAAAAGAAACGATATTAAAAGAAACGAGTACCAAGTGGTTTTGAACATCTTAGATAACAAAACGTTTAAACAAGCGAAGATAATTTTATATGGAGAAACACAACAACTTTGCCAAAAACGTCTGTTTTGAGTGTTTTTCTTTCTTTACATTGTATGCACCAAAACGCCAAAATGAATGCAAAGCACTCTATATAGGGAAACGAAAGGACATGAGAAACGTGTATTGTGAGAGTACTTTGAGCTTCTTAAGTACCAAAAGTCTAAAATGCGTGAAGAGCACTTGATATGGAGGAGCAAAACATTACCAAAAACGTATATTTCGAGTGTTTTTTTTTTTTCACATTGTTACGTACAAAAGCAACGAAATGTATGCAAAGCATTCTAAATGAGGAAAAAAATATATATATTGCATGAAACATGTGTTTTAAGTGTTTTTTGAGCCTGTTAAGCATCAAAATCCTAAAAGGCTTGGAAAGCACTCAATATTGGACTACAAAAACACATAACGAATAGCGTGTCTTTTGAGTGTTTTTCAGTTTCTTACGTACAAAAACACTACTAAAACACTTGGAAAACACCTGTTCTTCAGAAACAGAATAATATTACCAAAAGTAAGTATTTCGAGTGTTTTGAGCTTGTTTAGGTACAGAAATAGGAAAATGCATACTAAGTACCTTATGTGGTGAAACAAAGTAATATTACCGGAAACGTGGATTAAAAGTGTTTTTGACATTCTCAGGTAACAAAATGCTAAAATGCGTGAGTAGCACTCCATGTGTAGAAGCTGAACAACATGACCAAAAACGTGTTTTGAGCATTTTCACAATGTTAGGTACCAAACCGTCATAATGCATACAACGCATATCATATGGGGAAACGAAACGACATAATCTACATTTTTTTTCAGTGTTTTTAGTGTTTTAGGCACCAAAACGCTAAAATACATAGAAAGCACACTGCATTGGGATATAAAAGAACAATTCGAAAAATATCTCTTTTGAGTGTTTTGTATTTTTGAGCTTCTTACGTATCAAAACGCTGAAAAAAAAAAAACATGTAAAACATGTTAATAGAGAAACAAATTAACATTACTAAAAACCTATGTTTTCAAAGTTTTGAGTTTGTTACGTACAAAAATATCAAAAGTCATTGAAAGTACCCCATTAAAAAAGAAAATAAACAAATAAATAAACGATAATAGAAAAAAACGAGTATAATAATTGTTCCTGAGCTTCTTTAGTACCAAAACACTAAAACACGTGAATACCACTTTATATGGAGAAAAGAACAACATTAGCATAAACGTGTGTTTTGAGATCGTTTTACGTTGTTAGATAGCCTTAAGGCCAAAATTCATGCTAAGTACTCTATATGGGGAAAGGAAAGGAAATTATGAGAAATGTGTATTATGAGTGGTTTTCAGAATATTAGGTACCAATTCTAATCCGCGTGAAGGGCGCTCTAAACAGAGAAAGAGAATAACACTAAAAAACGTTTATTATAAGTGATTTTAACTTTGTTAGGTTCCAAAGCGCCAAAATACATGCAAAGAACTCTGTACGGTGAAACGAAATGATGCGACAAGAAACATGTCGTTTGTGTGTTTTTGAGCGTGTTAGGCACGAAAACGTTAAAAAGCATGGAAACGATACTATATGGGAATACAAAATAACATTACCAAAAACATGTCTTTGGAGTGTTTAAGAGCTTCTTACGTATCAAAATACTAAAAGGCATGGAAAATTTTTTTATGGAAAAACAGAAAAACAAAACAAAAAAAATGTGTATTTTGAGCATTTTTTAGCTTGTTAGGAACAGAAACGTGAAAATACATTCAAACAACTTTATGCGATGAAACAAAAACGATATTATTATTATTATTTTTCTTACGATTCTTAGGTATTGAAGTGCTAAAACGCGTGAATAGCATTCAACATGGAGAAACAGAACAACATAAAGAAAAAACTCGTTTTTTGTGTGTGTTTTTCGTATTGTTAGATACCAAAACGACAAAATGCATGCAAACCACTCTATTTAGGAAACGAAAAGACATTATATATATCTATCTATCTATCTATCTATCTATATATATATATATATATATATATATATATATATATATATATATATATATATATATATATATATATATATATATATATATATATATATATATATATATATATATATATATATATATATATATATAAACACTATTTAGAGTGTTTTTCACATTATTAGGCATCAATACGGTAAAACGTATTACCAAAAACATTACCAAAAAACATTACCAAAATGCATGCAAAGTATCCTATATGGGGAAACGAAAGGATACTACAAGAAACATGTATTATGAGTGATTTTGAGTTTTTTAGTTACCATAATATAACGAACATAGGTAACAAAGAATTTTATATTAAGAAACTGAACATCACCAAAGACGTTTATTTTTTTTTTATTTTTTTTTATTATTTTTTTTTAATGTTGTTAGGAGCTAAAACACCAAAAGGCATGCAAAGCACTCTATATAAGGAAACGGAATGACATTAGCAAAGACGTGTCTTTTGTGTGTTTTTAAGCGTGTTAGGTTCGAAAACGTTAATTCCATAGAAAGCACCTTATATTACACTATAAAAGAACATGTCCAAAAGCGTGTCTTTTTTTTTTTTTCGAGCTTCTTACGTACTAAAAGGCTCAAGCGCATGCAAAACACCCTTTATGAGGAAACAATAATGTAAGCAAAAATGTGTTTTGAGTATATTTTAGATTATTAGGTAGAGAAACGTCAAAATATATACATATTACCCTATGTGATGAAATAAACGATATTATCAGGAACGTGAATTATGTTTTTTTTTTTTTTTTTTATTCAGATCCTTAGATACCAAAAGGCAAAAATGCGTGAATAGCAATCTATATGGAGAAACAGAACAAAACGTGTATTTTGAGTATTTTTCATAATGTTAGCTACCAAAACGCCAAAACGCATGCAGATCACCGTATATGGGGAAACGAAACGACATTAACAGAGACATGTCTTTTTAGTGTTTTTAAACGCTTTAGGCACAAAAACGCTAAAATGCATGGAAAGCATCGAATATTGGAATACAGAACAATATTATAAAAAAAAAGTGTCTTTTGTGTGTTTAGGAGCTTTTTACGCATCAAAATGTTAAAACACGTATAAAACAACCTTTTTGGAAAAACGGAATAACATTACCAAAAATTTTTATCGACTATTTTTGAGCTTGTTAGGTACAAAAAACGCGAAAAAAATCATGCAAAGTATCCTATATAATTAAATAAAACAATATTATCAGAGACGTTTATTGTCAGTGTTTTTTTTGAGATTCTCATGTACCAAAACCCTAAAATGCATGAATAGCACTCTATATGGAGATACAGATCTTTATACGGGGAAACAAAACGACATTTCTAGATACGTGCCTTTTCAGTGTTTTTTTTTTTTTTTCCTGTTTTTAGGAACCAAAATGCTAACAAACATGGGAAACACATTTTATTGGAATACAAAACAACATTACCAAGAATGTGTCTTTAGAGTGTTTTTGAGCTTCTTACGCACCAAAACTCCAAAATACATGCGAACATCCGCATATAGGGAAAAGAAAGGACATTATGAGAAAGACGTTTAATGAGTTTTCCAGCTTATTAGGTATCAAAACTTAAAACGCGTGAATAGCACAGTCTATGGAGAAATAGAACAACATTGTAAGGTACCAATACACCAAAATGCATGCATGGGACTCTATATGGGGAAACGAAAACACATCAGCAGAAACGTCTCTTTTTGGTGTTTTTTGAGCGTTTTTGGCTCCAAAAAGCTAATATACATGGAAAGCACCTGATATTGGAAAACAAACTGTTACCAGAAACGTTTATTTTGCAGTGTTTAGGTGCTAAAATGAATGCAAAATGCATGCACCATTTTATGGAGAAAAGGAATAACTTTACCAGAAATGTGTATTTTTTATTTTATTTATTTTTTTTTTTACATTGCTAGTATCCTCGAAAATAGCACTGTATATGGAGCTTGTTACGTACATAATCGCCAAAATGCATGCAAAGTATCCTATATGGGGAGTCAATAGACATTACGAGAAACGTGTATTATGAATGTATTTGAGCTTCTCAAGTAACAAAACACTAAAACGCATGAATTTCTCTCTATATTGAGAAGCAGAACTACATTGTTAGGTACCAAAAAAGCCAAAATGCTTGCAAAACACACTATATGGGAAAAGTAAATGATATTTCAAGAAGCGTGTCTGTTGAGTGCTTATGAATGTTTTAGGTAACAAAACGTTAGAAATCATTGAAATTACTTTATATGATTTTTTTTTATTATTTTTTTTTTTGTGTGTTTTAAGATACTTACGTACCAAAACGCTAAACCGCAGGCCAAATACTTTTTATAGAGAAGCTGTAAAACTTTAACAGATTTTTTTTTTTTTTTTTTTGTTACATAGAAAAAGGCTTGTTACATGAAAAAGCCTAAAATGCATGAAAAGTACTATATATGGGGAAACAAAAGAATATTAAGAGAAAGTTGTATTATTTCAAAGCTTCTTATCTACCAAAACACTAAAACGCATGAATAACACATAATAAGAATAAACAAACAATCATTACTAATGACCTGTATTCTGAGTATTTTTCCTATTTTCCAAACGTCAAAATGCATGCAAAGCCACCTATTTGAAGAAACGAAATGACATTATCAGAAACGTATCTTTAAGAGTTTTTAGCCTGTTTGGCACGCAAACGCTGAAAAGCGTTAAAAAATCACGCTATATGGCAAAACAAAACATTACGTGTCTTTAGATTTTGTGAGCTACTTACGAACAAAAACGCTAAAACGAATGCAAAACACTCTTTATGGAGAAACGAAAATATTGCAAAAAACAAGTATTTTGTGTACTTGTGAGCTTGTTTCATGGAAAAAAAAACGCATGCAAAGTAACTTTATAAGCACGCTAAAACGTATGCAAAACACCTTTTATGAAGAAACAAAAATATTACCAAAAACAAGTATTTTGAACACTTGTGAGCTTGTTTCACAAAAAAAAAAAGCCAAAAAGTTTGCGAAGTACTTTATATGATGAAATTAAAAGACATTAAGAGAAACGTGTATTATGAAGATTTTTTCACCTTCTGAGATACCAAAACGCTGAAACGCATAAACAGCATTATTTCTAGACAAAGAGCAACATTACCAAAAACGTGTATTTTTCAGTGTTTTGACCTATATGCCTATTAAAATGTTAAAAAAAAAACATGGAAAATACCTTTTATGGGGAATGAGAAAAAAAATTAAGTATTTTGAGTTTTTTTGACTATGATACGTAAAAAAACGCAAAAGTGCATCCAATGTACTCTATATGGAAAAAAAATAAATAAATAAAGCTATTACGATAAATGCGTATTATGAACGTTTTGAGTTTCTTAGGAACCAAATGCAAAAAATGTGTTAATACCACTATATGGAGAAACAGAGCAACATTACCAAAAACGTGTAATTTAAGTGTTTTCACGTTTTTATTCATCAAAAAGCCAAAATGCATGCAAAGCACCTAATATGGGTAAACGAAAAGAAATTTCCAGAAAATTGTGTTTTGAGTGTTTATGATCGTTTTGAGCAACAAACCATGAAAAAGTATGAAAATCACCCTATATAGGAAAACTAAACTATGAAAAACATGTCTTTTGAGTTTTTTTTTATTATCTTACGTACCAAAATGCTAAAACAGATCTACAACACTTTATGGAAAAACAGAATAACAATACAAAAAATAATTTATTTTTATCTTGTTACGTACAAAAACAGCAAAATGCATACAAAGTACATAAGGAAAGGAAAAAGAAAAAAAAAATACGAGAGACATGTATTTTTTGTGAGTTTGAGCTTCTTAGATACCAAAACGCTGAAGCGCATAAATAACACTATATATAGAGAAACAAAACATCACCACAAAATGTGTATTTTGAGTGTATTTCCCATTAATAGATACCAAAACGCTAAAATACATGCAAATCACACTACAAGGGGAAAAGAAACGACATTTAAAAAAAACGTGTCTGAATGTTTATGAGCGCGCTAACCACGAAAACGGTAAAATGTAATAAACACACTTTACTCGTATAGGAAAAATAAAAGAATGTTACCAAGAATGTCTTTTCAGTGTTTTTGATCTACTTACGTAGCAAAACACTAAAACGCATACAAAACGCCATTTAGAGTGAAACAGATTAACACAACATGAACAAGTATTTTAAGTAAAAATGCTTGGAGAATACATGAGGTACAAGAATGCTAAAACGCATAAATAACACTCTGTATGGAGAAACACAACAGCATTACCAAAATTTTTTTTTTCTTTTCAGTGTATTTCACATTCTTAGTTACCAAAACGCCAAAATGCATGGAAAGTACTTTATATGGTGAAAGGAAACGAAATTTCAAGAAACCTGTCTTTTTAGTGTTTAGAAGCGGTTTAAGCATCAGAAAACTAAAAAGCATGGAAATCACTCTATATAGGGATAGAAAACATTACGAGAAACGTGTCTTTTGAGTGCTGTTGAGATTCCTACGTATAAAAACGATAAAACGCATGCAAAATGCCATTTATGGAAAAACATTATTACATAAAAAAAAATATATATATATATATATATATATATATATATATATATATATATATATATATATATATATATATATATATATATATATATATATATATATATATATATATATATATATATGTATATATATAGGAAAAGAAACAAACTTTCCAGAAACGGGTCTTTTGAGTGTTAGGTACTAAAACGCTAAAAAAAAAAAAAAACTGAAAATCATTCCATATGGGGAAAGCAAAACATCACGAAAAAATATGTTTTTAAGTGTTTTTGAGCTTCTCACGTACTAAAACACGAAAAACGCATGCAATAAATGAACATATATACTATGAGTATATATGCTATGTTTTCAAGCTTCTTAGGTTTGAAAACGCTAAAATATATGAATGGCATTCTATTATGGAGAATTAATAACTTTACCAAAAACGTATATTTTAAGTTTTGTTTCACATTGTTAGTTACCAAAACGCGAAAATGCATGAAAAGCAAGGAAACAAAACGGCATTACCGGAAACGTGTTTTTTTTATGTTTTTTTTTTTTTTCATATTATATTTCAAAACGGTAAAAAACATAGAATTCACCGAAAATATGAAAACAAAACATTACGAAAAGTGTGTTTTTAAGTGTTTTTTTAAAATTTTACGTTCCAAAATGCTAAAACGCATGAAAAACACTTCTTGGAAACACAGAACAACATTAACAAAAAAAAGTATTTTGAGTGTTTTTAACCTGTTACGTAGAAAAACGCCAAAATGCATGTAAAGTACCCTATATGGGAAAACGAAAAGACATTACGAGAAACATAATTGTGAAACAAAAAGACATTACGAGAAACATGTATTATGAGTGTTTCTGATCTCCTTTGGTACCAAAATCACAAAACGCGTTAATAGCACTGTATATAGAACAACAGAACATTACCAAATATAAGTATTTTGAGTATTTTTGAGATGCTTACGTATAAAAACGCATAACTGCATGGAAAATATCCTATCAGGGGAAAAAAAAAGCATTAGGAGAATAGGGTTTTTTGAGTGTTTTTTTTTATTTAGATAAATAAAACCTAAAACGCATGAATAGTACTGTATATAAAAAAAAAAAAAAAGAAAAAGACAGTACCAAAAACGTGCATTTTAATGAATTTCACATTTTTAAGGAGACATAACGCCAAAATACATGCAAAGCACTATTTATTGGGAATGAAAACGAGATTAAGAAAAAAGTGTCTTTTGAGAGTTATGAGAGTTATAGGAGCCTAAACGATAAAAAGCATGAAATGCATCCTATACAGGAAAACAAAACAACATTAAAAAAATAATGTATTTTGAGTATTTTTTAGGTACGTATCAAAACAATAAAACGCATGCAAAACACCCATTATGGAAATGGGAATAACATTACCAAAAAACAAGTCATGATTTTTTTTTCTTTTTAGCTTGTTACATAGAAAAATGCCAAAATGCATTGAAAGTCTCCTATATGGAAAACCGACATTATTATGTTATTATAAGTGGTTTTGAGTTTCCTTCAAAACGCTACAACGCTCTATATATTAAGAAACAGAACAACATTATTAAAAGGGTGTATTTTGAATGTTTTTTTTTTCACATTGTTAGGTGCCAAAACACGAATATGATTGTAATTTACAAGGAGGAGGCAGTAGACACCTGCCGAAACGATAATTATTCCCAGGGAGGTCTAAAGCACTATTCAGGGGGTGCTATGAACTTATCATTAAACCCAGCTGTGACCTCACTGAACGTTTCCCTTTGTGTCTCACAACACAAGGGGGCAGTCACAGCCTGCCCGCTAAAGACAACTCTCTTCCTCCACACAAAACTACAAGCACCTAATAACACACACACCCTTCACTCAAAAAACTTTAAAATCATCATGGCGACTCCTACACCAGCCTCGGAGTCCCCATCTAGGGAGGGGACCATAAATGTCCCCAGGTCGGACTGCCTTTCTGTCGACGACCCTAAGTGTCTTGACACCCCCCTCAACTTTTTCTTCATTAACTTCTGCAACATTCCCGGTCTAAGGTCTAATTTTCAGTCTGTAGAACACCACCTCTCCTTTTCTAAACCTCATCTTCTTTTCCTCACTGAAACTCAGGTGTCTGAGGCAACTGACAGTAGCCCCTTTTCTGTTCCCTTCTACTTTCTCTATCCTCATTTTCGATCCAAAGCTGGATGCTGCGTTTATGTGCGCAATGACTTAACCTGCTCTCGTGCCCACGCTCTTGAATCTTCCGAGTTTTCCACTCTCTGGCTACGACTACAGAGTCACTCTCATACTAAATTTATCTGTGATGTATACCTCTCACGTAATTCCTCTGATTATAAGAAATTCTTTGACTACTTAACTTCCAAAGTGGAGCACATTTTGACCCTCTTCCCTTTTGCAGAGATCTCCATTCTTGGAGACTTCAATGTTCACCACCAGTTTTGGCTTTCCTCTCCCTTCACTGACCATCCTGGTGAACTAGCCTACAACTTTGCTATCCTCCATGACCTAGAGCAATTAGTGCAACACCCTACTCGTATTCCTGACCGTCTTGGAGATACGCCCAACATTCTTGACCTTTTCCTAACCTCTAATCTTTCTGCATATGCTGTCACTCTTTCTTCTCCGTTGGGCTCCTCCGATCACAATCTCATATCTTTATCTTGTCCTATCACTCCAATCCCTCCTCAGGATCCCCCTAAGCGAAGGTGCCTCTGGCGTTTTGCCTCTGCTAGTTGGGAGGACCTGAGGAGATATTTTGCTGATTTTCCTTGGAATGACTACTGCTTCCGTGTCAGAGACCCGTCTTTGTGTGCTGAGCGCCAAACGGAGGTAATAGTGTCTGTCATGGAGGCGTACATTCCTCACTCTTTTTCTCGTCCTAAACCTTCTAAACCTTGGTTTAACACAGCTTGTTCTCGTGCTATACATGATAGAGAGGTGGCCCACAAATGGTACTTAAGCCTTCCATCACCAGAATCTCATGCACTTTATATTTCTGCCCGGAACCATGCCAAGTCTGTTCTCCGACTAGCCAAAAACTCCTTCATTAACAGAAAATGTCAAAACCTTTCAAGATCTAACTCCCCTCGTGATTTCTGGCATCTAGCCAAAAATATTTCCAATAACTTTGTTTCTTCTTCTTTCCCTCCTCTATTTCAACCAGATGGCACCACTGCTATCACATCTATTTCTAAAGCTGAACTCTTTGCTCAAACCTTTGCTAAAAACTCTACCTTGTACGATTCTGGCCTTGTTCCTTCCTCTCCTCCACCCTCTGACTACTTCATGCCACCTATTAGTATTCTTCGCAATGATGTTTTCCATACCCTCGCTGGCCTAAACCCTCGGAAGGCTTATGGACCTGATGGGGTCCCTCCTATTTTTCTCCGAAACTGTGCCTCCGTGCTTGCACCTTGCCTAGTCAAACTCTTTTAGCTCTGTCTGTCAACATCTACCTTTCCTTCTTGCTGGAAGTTTGCCTACATTCAACCTGTTCCTAAAAAGGGTGATCGTTCTAATCTAATCCCTCAAACTACCGTCCTATTGCTTTAATTTCCTGCCTATCTAAAGTTTTTGAATCTATCCTCAAGAGAAAGATTCTTAAACATCTATCACTTCACAACCTTCTATCTGATCGCCAGTATGGGTTCCGTCAAGGCCGCTCTACTGGTGATCTTCTGGCTTTCCTTACTGAGTCTTGGTCATCCTCTTTTAGAGATTTTGGTGAAACTTTTGGACATATGAAAAGCTTTTGATAGAGTCTGGCACAAAGCTTTGATTTCCAGACTACCCTCCTACGGTTTCTATCCTTCTCTCTGTAACTTCATCTCAAGTTTCCTTTCTGACCGTTCTATTGCTGCTGTGGTAGACGGTCACTGTTCTTCTCCTAAATCTATTAACAGTGGTGTTCCTCAGGGTTCTGTCCTGTCACCTACTCTCTTCTTATTATTCATTAATGATCTTCTAAACCAAACTTCTTGTCCTATCCACTCCTACGCTGATGATACCACCCTGCACTTTTCCACGTCTTTTCGTAGACGTCCAACCCTTCAGGAGGTAAACATATCACGCAGGGAAGCCACAGAACGCTTGACTTCTGATCTTTCTAAAATTTCTGATTGGGGCAGAGCAAACTTGGTATTGTTCAATGCCGCGAAAACTCAATTCCTCCATCTATCAACTCGACACAACCTTCCAGACAACTATCCCGTCTTCAATGACACGCAACTGTCCCCCTCTTCTACACTGAACATCCTCGGTCTGTCCTTTACTTATAATCTGAACTGGAAACTTCACATCTCATCTCTAGCTAAAACAGCATCTATGAAGTTAGGCGTTCTGAGACGTCTCCACCAGTTCTTCTCATCCCCCCCCCCCCCAGCTGCTAACTCTGTACAATCCGTCCATGTATGGAGTATGCTTCACATGTCTGGGGGGGTTCCACTCATACTGCTCTTCTAGACAGGGTGGAATCAAAAGCTTTTCGTCTCATCAACTCCTCTCCTCTAACTGACTGTCTTCTGCCTCTCTCTCACCGCCGCAATGTTGCATATCTAGCTGTCTTCTACCGCTATTTTCATGCTAACTGCTTTTCTGATATTGCTAACTGCATGCCTCCCCTCCTTCCGCGGTCTCGCCGCACAAGACTTTCTTCTTTCTCTCACCCCTATTCTGTCCACCTCTCTAACGCAAGAGTTAACCAGTATTCTCAATCATTCTTCCCTCTCTCTGGTACACTCTTTAACTCCCTGCCTGCTTCTGTATTTCCACCTTCCTATGACTTGAATTCCTTCAAGAGGGAGGTTTCAAGACACTTATTCATCAATTTTTGACCATTGCTTTGAACCTTTTGTGGGACTACCATTTCAGTGGGCATTTTCTTTTATTGGATTTTTGTTGCCTTTGGCCAGTGTCCTTCCTACATTAAAAAAAAAAAAAATGCCTCCTATATATAGAAACGAATCGACATTACCAGAAACATTTATTTTCAGTGTTTTTGACCGTGTTAAAAACCAAAACGATAGAAAACATGGAATTCGCCCTTTATGGGATTCCATAACAGCATTACGAAAGCCATGCATTTTTAGTATTTTTGAACTGCTTACGTACCAGAAAGGAAAACGCATGCAAAACATATTTTATGGAGAAACAGAATAACATTACCAAAAGGATTATTTTGGGTGGTTTTTAGCTTGTTACGTAGAAAAACGCCCAAAACCATGCAAACTATCCTTAACAGGGAAACAAAAACATTAAAAGAAGCGTGTATTTTAATTGTATCTTACATTTTTAGGTACTAGAACGTCTAATTTCACGCACGTACTTACGTACGTACCAAAACGCTAAAAGTCATCCATATAACCTTTATGGAGAAACAGAATAATATTACAAAAAAAAAAAAAAAGGAAATAAATAAATTAATTAAATAAATAAATAAATAAATAATTGTTTTTTGAACTTGTTACGTAAACTCCAAAATACATGCAAAGTACCCAACATGTAGAAACGAAAAGACATTACGAGAAACGTATATTATGGTTGTTTTTGAGCCTATTATGTACATAACCTTAAAAAACGGATGAATAGCAGTCTATATGGAGAAACAGAACAACATCACCGAAAACGCGTATATTTCACATTCACTATATGGGGAAAAGCAACAAGATTTCCAGAAAAGCGTCTTTTGAGTGTTTATGTGTGTGTTAGGCATCAAAACGCTAAAAGGCATGGAATGCACCCTGTATGGGGAAAGAAATCAACTTCATAAAAAGAAGTGTCTTTTGAGTGTTTTTGAGCTACCTACGTATAAAAAAGTTAAAGCGCATGCAAAATACCTGTCATTGAGAAACAAAATTAAATTAGCAAATAAAAGCCTTTTGAATGTTTTAAAGCTTGTTACGTACATAAACGGAAAAAATGCATGCAAAGTACTCTAAATGGAGAAAAAAAAATACATTACGAGAAACGTTTGTTATGAGTTTTTTTGAGTTTCATACGCACCAGAATGCGAAAACGCATTCTATATGGAGAAACCGAACATTATAAAAAACTTGTATTCTGAGTGTTTTTTTTTTTTTTTTTCAACTTTTAGGTGCCATAACGGCAAAATGCATGAAAAACACAATATATGTGGAAAGGAAACATTACCAAAAATGTTTATTTTCAGTGTTTTCACATTGTTAGGTACCAGAAAACCAAATTGCATGCAATGCACTAAATATGGGCAAGCGAAATACGAGAAACGAGTCTTTTGAGTGTTTTTAAGCGTGTTAGACACCAAAACACTAAAAAAGCATAGGTTGCATGGAAATACAAAACAACATTACCAAAAACGTGTATTTTTATCTATTTATTTTTATGACTCTTCCATACCAAACGTTCTAACCTTTTGGTACCTAAGAAGCTTAAAAACACTTATAATACACGTTTCTTGTAATATTGTTTCGTTTTCTATATGGGGAATTTTGCATGCATTTTGGCGTTTACGTCACAAGCTCAAAAACTTGAAGTTACACGTTTTTGGTAATGTTATTCTACTTCTCCATAAACGACGTTTTGCATGCATTTTAGCGTTTTGGTACGTAAGAAGCTCAAAAACACCGAAAAGACACGTTTTTGGTAATGTATTGCATTCCAATATGCGCTGACTTCCATAGATTTTAGCGTTTTCATTCCTAAAAATCTGATTATTACTGAAGGGCACGTTTCTCTGGTCATGTCATTTTTTCGCCATATAAAGTCCTTGGCATGCATTTTGAGGCTCTGGTACCTAACGATGTTAATAACGCTCAATACACACGTTTTTGGTAAAGTTCTGTTTCTACATATAGAGTGCTATTCACGCATTTTAGCCTTTTGTTTACTAAAAATGTCAATTACACTTATAATACATGCTTCTGGTAATATCATTATAGGTTTTTTTTTTTTTGCATGCGTTTTCCCTCTTCTGTACGTAAAAAGCAGAAAAATAACTGACTCATACACATTTTTATTTTTTGTTATAATGTTTCTTTCTTAAAGATGTTTTACATGCGTTTTCGTCCTAAACACTTCAAAGACATGTTTTTCCTTATGTTCTCTTGTATGCAAATGAGCTTTCTTTAGATTTTCGCGTTTCCGTGCCCAAAACGCTCAAAACAATGAAAAGATAATTCTTGTGCTGTTTTTCTTCTCCACATGCAATGCTTTGCATTGCAAAATAGACGTTGTTGGTAATGTTTTTTTTTTTTTTTTATCCATTCAGAATGCTCTTCATTCGTTTTAGTGTTTTGGTTCCTAATAAACTAAAAAAAAAAAAAAAAAACACTCATAATAAATGTTTCTTTTAATATTTTCTCGTTTCCCCATGTATGGTACTTTACATGCATTTTGTCGTTTTTGTAAGTAACAAGTACTAAAACACTTAATTTTTTATTTATTTATTTTTTTTTATTTATATTTTTTTTTTGGGGGGGTAGTTATTTTCTCCATAAAGGGTGTTTTGCTTGCGTTTTAGTTTTGGCAAGAAATAAGTTAAAAACACCCAAAAGACACTTTTTCATAATGTTGTTTTGTATTCCGGTTTACAGTGATTTCCATATGATTTTTTCTAGCGTTTTGATGCGTACCACTCTATAAAACACTAAAAAGACATGTTTCTCATAATGTAATTTCTTTTCCATGTTTAGGGGGCTTTGCATACATTTTGGTGTTTTTATACCTAATAACGTGCAAAAACACACATAATACACTTTTTCGTTAATGTTGTTTTGTTTCTCGATCTGGAGTGCTATCTATAAGTTTTAGCGTTTTCAAAAACAATCTTAATACTCGTTTCTCGTGATGTCTTTTTTTTTTTTTATCATATAGGGTAAATTGAATTCATTTTGGTGTTTATATAGGTAACTAGCTCAAAAATACTCAAAATACACGTTTTTAGTAAAGTTATACTGTTTCTCCATTAAGGTTTTTTTGCATTACATTTTAGCCTTCTGGTTCAAAAATAGATAAAAAATACTAAAAAGAGACGTTTATGTTAATACCGTTTTCTTTTCCCACAGAGGGTGCTTTCCATGTTTTTTTTTGTTTTTTTTTTATTTTGGTGCCAAGCTGGCTCGTAAATAGATAAAAGAAACTTTTTAGGTAATGTCTTTTGGTTTCCCCATATAGAGAGGGCTTTACAAGCATTTTGGCGTTTTAGTACCTATCAGTGTGAAATATTCACACACAAGGTAAAAAAGAACATTTTTAGTAATGTTCTGTTCTCGATATGGAGAGCTATTCATGTGTTTTAACGTTTTGGTACCTAAGAAGCTCAAAAACACTCATTATCAACGTTTCTCATAATGTCCCTTCGTTTCGTCATATAATATGGTTTGCATGCATTTTGGTGTTTTAGTAACTAATGAGCTCAAAGACACTCACAATACACGTTTTTGAAGACTGTTCTTTTCTTTAAATCACGTTGTTTGTATACATTTTGTCGTGTTTGTACTGAACAAGGTGAAAAACAAAACACACGTTTTTGGTAATGTTCTGTTTCTCCATATTGAGTGTTTTTCACTCGTTTATTTGTTTTGTTACCTAAGTTCAAATATTAAGTTATTATAATTATATAATCCGTGTTTTGAAGATTTTTTTTTAGCGTTTTGTTACCTAAGAAGCTGAAAAACACCACTTAAAAGACATTCTGTATTCGAATATAAGCTGCTTTATATGTATTTTCGCGTTTTGATGTCTAAAACGCTAAAAAAAAAAAAAAAATGAAAAGACACCTATCTGGTAATGTTATTTTGGCGCTTTGGTACTTAACATTGTGAAAAATACTAAAAACACACGTTTTTGCTAATGTTGTTCAATTTCTACTTATAGAGTGGTATTCACGCGTTTTAGCTTTTTGTTATCTGAGAATATCAAAAACACATATAATACAAGTTTTCTATTCATATCGTTTTGTTTCACTATGTAAGGTACTTTGCATGCATTTTTCCCGTTTCTGTACTTAACAAGCGCAAAAATAGTCAAAATACAGATTTTTGGTAATGTTATTCTTTTACTCCAGAAAGCAAGTCTTGCATACCTTTTAGCGTTTTGGTACATAAAAAGCTCAAAAACACTCAAAAGACACGGTTTTTGTAATGTATTTTTGTATTGCAATACAGAGTTCTTTCCATGCATCATAGCGTTTTGGTGCCTAACCATCTTATCTAGCAAAAGGAAGGGACATTATGAGAAACGTGTATACTTGACCACAAACTTGTCTTTTATGTGTTTATGAGCGACAAAAATGGTGGAGAACACACTTTTTGAGAAAACAAAACAATATTACCAAAAAAGTCTCTTTTTAGTGATTTTGAAACGCATGCAAAAAAAAAATTATGAACATTATAACTTCACCTAAAATGTGTATTTTGAGTATTATAGAAACGCCAAAATGAATGCAGATTACCCTATATAAGGAAACTAAAAGACATCACGAGAAACGCGTATTATGAGAGTTTTTGAGATTCTTAGGTGGCAAAATGCCAAGCCTTTTAATAGCACTTTATATCAAGAAACAAAATAACATAAAAAAAAAATAAAGTGTATTTTGAATGTTATTCATATTATCATATATCAAAACACCAAAATGCATGCAAAGCCTCCTATATTGGGTAAAGGAAACGACATTACCAGAAAAGAGTCTTTTGAGTGTTTCACAACGTGGTAGACGACGAAACATTAAAAAAAATATGGAAATCGCCGCACACGGGAATAGACATCATTTCGAAAAAAGTCTTTTCAGTATTTTTGAATTTATTACCTACCAAAACGCTAAAGCTGATGTAAAACATTCTTTATGGAGAAAATACAGTAACACTACCAAATACAAACAAACGTATTATTAGTGTACCAACAACGTGTTAGACACCAAAACACTATAGAAGCATAAAAAGCACCATATATGGAAAAAGAAAACAATATAAAAAAAAACATGTCTATCGAGTGTTTTTCAGCTATTTAGTGTTTTTTTCAGCTTTGTACGTACAAAAAAAAAAAAAAGAAAACCGCCAAAATGCATGCAAAGTACCCTGAATGGGAGAACGAGCGAACATTATAAGAAACATGTATTATGAGTGTTTTTGAGCTTCATAGGAACCGAAACGCTAAAACGTATAAATAGCACTCTATATGGAGAAAAGAAACATTACCAAAAACATGTACTTTGAGATTGTTTCATATTGTTAGGTGATATAATGCAAACGCAAAAAGCAACCTATATGAAAAAAAAAAATGCAGAACCGTTTCTTTTGAATGCTTACGAGTATGTTAGGCACCAAAACGCTAAAAAGCATCAAAAGCACCCTTTGTGGGAAAAAAAAAAAATCAATATTACTAGAAACGTGTCTTTTGATTGTTTTTCAGCTACTTACGTATCAAAACGCTAAAACGCATGCAAATCATCATTTAAGGAGAAACACAATAACATTAAAAAAATAAATAAACATTTTTGAGAGTTTTTAATCTTGTTAGGTACTAAAACTTTATATGAAGAATGAGAACAACATTTACAAAAACGTGTATTTTGAGTGTATTTTACATTGTTAGGTAAGAAAATGGCTTATATGGGGTAAGAAAATGAGATTTCAAAAAAAAACTTCTCTTTTGAGTGTTTATAAGCATGCTAAGGACCAAACCAATAAAAAGCATGTAAAGCATCCCGCATGAGAAAACAAAACCTTTTTTCAAAATTGTTTGTTTTCAGTGCTTTTGAGCTACTTACGTACAAAAACAGAAAAAAAACGCGTGCAAAACACTTTTAATAGAAAAAAAAAAACAGAATAAAAAAAAAGTTTAGAGGTCGTTTGAGTTTGTTACGTAGAAAAAAAAAATAAGACAAAATTCATGGAAATGACCAACTATAGGAAAACGAAAAGACATTGGTTGAACCATGTATTATAAGTCTTTTTGAGCTTCTTAGGTACCAACACGATAAAACGCATGAATTGCACTCTATATGGAGAAAGAGAATAACATTACCAAACACGTTTTTTATCTTAGGTACCAAAACGCTATAATGTATGAATAGCTCTCTATAGAGAGAAAAAGAACAACAATACCAAATATATGTATTTTGAGGGTATTTCACATTGATAAGTACAAAAGCGCTAAACTGCATGCAAAACATGCATGCATATTATGAGGGAAAAAAAAAAATTCCAGAAACGTGTTATTTTGAGTTATTAGAAGCGTGCTAGGAATCTAAACGATTAAAAAAAACAAAAAAAGGAAAAAAACCCTATATGCGAAAACAAAACAATATTTTAACAAAACAATATTCTAACCTATTTATGTGCCAGAACACTAAAAAGCATGAAAAAAAAAAAAACTTTATCGAGAAGCATCATAACTTTTCCTAAAACGTATATTTTGAGTTTTACGTACAAAAATTACATTACATTACGAGAGATGTGTATAATGATTTTTTTGAGCCCCTTATGTAACAAAATTCTAAAACGTATTAATAGCACATTACATAGAGGAACACAACAGCATTACCAAAAACATGTATTTTGAGTGTGTGTGTGTTTTTTTTTTTTTTTCTAATAATTAGGTACCAAAGCGCCAAAATACATGAAAAACCCAACATATGGAAAACAAAATGTACAATACAGTACTTACGTACTAAAACGCTGATACATATTAAAAAAAAAATTTATGGAGAATATGATTAACAGAATAAGAATACGTAAAACAACTATTTTGACTGATTTTATGCTTGTTACGTAAAAAAAAATAAATAAATACCTTATATGAAGAAAAAAGTCATTATGAGAAATGTTTATTATGGGTGCTTTTAACTTTCTTAGGTACGAAATCGATAAAAAGTAACAATACAACTCTGTATGGAGAAACATATTATCATGACGAAAAACGTTTATTTCATAGTTTGGTATCAAAATGCCAAAATACATGCAAAGCACTCTATATGGGGAAAGGAAACGAGATTTCCAGAAACGTATTTTTATAATGGTTATGTGCGTTCTAGGCACAAAACAATGAAAAAGCACGGAAAGCACTGTATATGGGAAAAGAAAATAATGTTACAAAAAACGTCACTTTTCAATGTTTTTTTTCCAGGTATTTATGTACCAAAACTCTGAAAAGCATGTAAAGAAAAACTTTATGAAGAAACAGTATACCTTTACCAAAAACGAGTATTTTCATTATTTTTGAGAGAATTACGTAGAAAAATCCTAAAATGCAATGCATAGTACTCTTTATAGGGAAACGAAAAAGCCATTACGAAAAATATTTATTGTAAGAGTTTTTGAGCTTCTTAAGTATCAAAAAGCTAAAACGCATAAATATCGTTGTATACGGAAAAAACAGAATAAAATAAACAAAAACGTGTATTTTCAGTGTTTACACATTATTAGGTACCAAAACGCCAAAATCCATTCAAAGCCTCCAATATTGCGAAACGAAACGACATTATAAGAAACGTGCCCTTCGAGTGTTTTTGAGCGTGTTAGGCACCAAAATGATAAAAAGCATGGAAGTCACTCTGCATGCGAAGACAAAACATTACAATAAAAAAAAAGCGTATCTTTTGATAGTTTTCGAACTTCTTACGTACCAAAACGACAAAACGCATGCAAAACAAACTTTATAAAGAAATATAATATTACCAAAAAAGAAGTATTTAGACTGTTTTTCAGCTTCTTTCATAGAAAATTGACATTAATACAAAATATACTCTATATGGAGGAAAAATAGCGACTACGATTAAGGGTTATTATGAGTGTTTTTCAGTATCTTTGTACCAAAACGCAAAATTGCGTTGATACTACTCTATATTTAGAAACAGAGGAACATTGCCAAAAACATGTAAATTGAGTGTTTTTCATATTATTAGATACCAAAACGAAAAAAAAACAGTTAATACTGAAAAACGAAACTACATTTAAAGAAACGTATCTTTTGTGAGATTTAGTGCATGTTAGAAAACAAAACGCCAAAAATCATGTTTTTTTTTTCAGCTTGTTACATATATAAATGCCAAAATAAATGCAAAGTACCCTATACTCGTATAGAAAAACGAAAGGAAAATACGAAAAACGTGTTTTATTAGTGTTTTTGAGCTTCTTAGGTACCCAAAAGTAAAAAAGCGCTGAATAACACTCCATGCGGAGAAACACTCAATATTACCATAAACGTGTATTTTGAATGTTTTTTTTTTACACTGTTAACTACCAAAAAGCAATGTTTCCTATATGGGAAAAAGAAACGACATTAAAAGAAACGTATCTTTTGAGTATTTTTCTGCATGTTAGACAACAAAATGCTAAAGAAAAAAAAATTAGGAAAGCACAATATACGGGAAAACAAAACGAGTCTTTTTGATTTTTTTTTTTTTTTGTGCTACTTACAAAATGCTAAAACGCACGCAAAACACCTTTTATGGAGACAGTAACATTACCAAAAACGAGTATTTTCTGTGTTTTTTTTTTTTTTTTTTCTGTCGCATGAATACAACTCCATATGGAGAAAGAGAACAACTTACCAAATTGTGTATATAGTGTTTTTCACATTGCTAATTACAAAAAAATTCTGCTTTTTCGGTAAATTATTTTCTTTCTCTATCAACGGTGTTTTCCAGGTGTTTTAGCATTTTAATACGTAAGAAGCTCAAAAACACTAAACACTCAAAAGGTAAATTTTTGTAATGTTCATTCATATCCCAATATAGGGTGCTTTCTATGTATTTTAACGTTTTGGGGCCTAAAAAAAAAAAAACTAGTACATGAATAGCATTTTATATAGAGAAAATAACAACATTCCAAAAAACGTCTGCTTCGAGTGCTTTTTACATTATTAATTACCAAAAACGCCTAAGTGCATGCAAAGCACTCTTCATGGGAAAGGGAAGCACATTACGAGAAACGTGTATTGTTAATATTTTTGGGATTTTTTGGCGTTTTGGTACCTAACACTGAAAATACTTAAAATACACATTTTTGTAATGTTCTTTTTCTACAAATAGAAGAATGCTATTCATGCTTTTTAGGGTTTTGGTACCTAGGAAACTCATTTTTTCTCTAAATATAGAAATAAAACAATATTAATAAAAACTTTTATTTTGAGTGACATGTAAAAACGCCAAAATTAGTGCAAATTACTCTATATGGTGAAAAAAAAAATAAAATAAATAATAACGTGTCGTTTCATTGTTTTTCACCTTGCTAGGCACCAAAATGTTTAAAAGCATGGAAATCACCCTATATGTGAATAAAAAAATAAAAAAAACATTACCAAAAACGTGTCCTTGGAATGTTTAGGAACCTCTAACGTACCTAAAATTCGAAAATGGCATGCAAAACTTTCGTATGGAGAAACAGAATAACATTACCAAAAAATGTGTATTTTGAGTATTTTTTACCTTCTTAGGACAAAATGTAAAAATACTTTATATGTACTTTACAAAGTACTTTATATGATTAAACAAAATTATATTGTTAGAAAAGTGTATTTTATGAGTGTTTTTAGATTCTTAGGTACCGAAATGATAAAACACATGAAAGGCATTCATTATGGAGAAACACAACAACATTACAAAAAACGTGTATTCTCGTGTTTTGTACATTGTTAGGTACCAAAATGACATAACGCATACAAAGCACTGTATATGAGGAAACGATATGTCAATAGCAGAAACGTATCTTTTGAGTGTTTCTGAGCATGTTAGGCACCAAAACTCTAATAAGCATGGAAAGCACTATATAAGGGAATACAAATCATTTTTTAAGAAAAACGTGTCTGTGTTTTTAAGCTTCTTCCTGACAAACACACTCAAATGCATGCGAAATATTTTATAGAAAAAACGCCAAAATGCATGCAAAGTACCCTGTTTCAGGAAACGAAACGATATTACAAGAAACGTGTAAACTGTAATGAGTGCTTCTGAGCTTCTTCGGTCCCAAAACCCTAAAACGCTTTAAAAAGCTCTCTATAAGAAAAAGAGATAAACATTACGAAAAACGTGTGTTTGGAGTGTTTTTCACCTTGTTAGGTAACAAAAATCCAAAATGCATACAAAGCAAGTGATTTGAAGAAACAGAACAATGTTCCCAAAAGCGTGTATTGTGTGTTTGAACTCGTTAGGTATCAAAACACCAAAATGCATGCAAACATGGGGAATCTAAAAGACCTTATGAGAAAAGTATATAATGAGTGTTTCTGAGCTTCTTATGTATCAAAATGCAAAAACGCGTGAATAATGCTCTTTATGAAAAAAAAAAAAAACATTACAATAAAACGTTTATGTGTTTTCACACTCTTAGGTACCAAAACGCTAAAATGCATGCGGAGCAGATAACAAAACGCCAAAATGCATAAAAAGCAAGTGATTTGAAGAAACAGAACAATGTTCCCAAAAGCGTGTATTGTGTGTTTGAACAAATTAGGTACTAAAACACCAAAATGCATGCAAACAACTGTACATGGGGAATTTAAAAGACATTATATAGGGAAACGAAGCGACATTACCAGAAAAGTGTCGTTTTAGTGTTTTTAAGCTTTTTAGGCACCAAAACGCAAAAAAAATGCATGGAAGGCGCCATATTTTGGAATAGAAAATAAAATTACCAATGTGTATTTTTGAGGTTTTTAAGATCCAAAACGCTAAAACTTATTCAAAACACCCATTATGGAGAAACAAAACAGCAGTAACAAAAACATTTTTTTTTTCAGTGTTTTGAACTTGTTAGGCAAAGAAACGGGAAAATGCATATAGAAAAAAAAAAAAACTATGGGAAACAAATATTTTCAGGAACGTGTGTTATGAATGTTATTGATCTTCCTAAGGAACAAAACGCTCAATAGCACTCTATATGTAGAAAGAGAGAGAAAAAAAAAAAACATTACCTAAAAAGGCGTGTTATTAGTGTTATTCACATTGTTATCTACAAAAACAAAAAAAAATTCATGGAAAGTATCCTATAGGCGTTACGAGAAAAGTGTATTATTAGTGTTTTTGAGCTTCAGTGGCTACAATACGCAAAAACGCTTCAATAGCACTATATATGGAGAACCAGAACAACATTACCAAAAAGGAGTATTTTGTGCTTTTTTTACATTGTTAGGTATCAAACTGCCAAAATGAATGCAAAGCACCCTATATGGGGAAAAGTATCAATATTTCTAGAAACGTGTCCTTTGAGTGTTTATCAGTGTGATATACACCAAAATGCTAAAACGCATGGAAATCACCCTGTATGGGAATACCAGATAACATTACGAGAAACATATCTTTTGAGTGTTTTAAGCTTCTTACGTACCAAAGCGCTAAAACGCATCGAGAACACCCGATATTTGAAAAAAAAAATTTACCAGAAAAAAATATTTGTGTGTTTTTGAGGTACTTACTTACCAAAATGGTAAAACGCCTGCCAAACCCCTTTTATTCAGACTCAGGGTAACATTACTAAAAACAAGTATTATGAGTGTCTTTATAATTGTTACGTACATAAACGCCAAAATGCATGCATAGTATCCTATAGGGAAAAACGAAAAGACATTATGAAAACGTGTATAAGAAGTGTTTTTGTGCTTCTTAGGTACCAAAATGCGAAAACACGTTAAATAGCACTTTATATGGAGAAACAAAACAAAAAAAAATTGAGTGTATTGAGGTATCTGAGGGTACCAAAACACCAAAATGCATGCAATATCCCCTATATGGGAAAACGAAACGACATCAGGAGAAACTTATCTTTTGAGTTTTTTTGTTCATGTTAGACAACAAAACAATATTACCAAAAACGAGTCTTTTGAGATTATTGAGCTTCATACGTACCAAAACGCTAAAACGCACGCAAAACACCCTTTATGGAGACACAGAGTAACATGTATTTTCAAAGTTTTTGAGTTTGATACGTACATCAACGCAAAAATGCATTCAAAGTACATTATATTGGGAGACGAAAAGTCATTACGAAAAACATGTATTTTGAGTGTTTTTCATCTTTTTATGTACCAAAACGCTATATAAAACGCATGAATGCATGCAAATAAAATTCCAAAATGCATGCAAAACACACTCTGTGAAGGAAGAAACTGAAATTTCCAGAACCGTGTCTTCTAAGTATAAGTATTATATGCTTCTAAACGCTAAAAAGAATGGAAAACACCCTATATGGGTAATGAAAACAACATTACTAAAAACGTTTTTTTTCTCACTCTTTTTGAGCTACTTATCAAAACACTGAAGGGCATGCAAAACTCCCTTAATTGAGAAACAAAACAACATTACCAAAAACAATTATTTTAAATGTTTTTTGAGGTTGTAACATATAAAAACGCCAAAATGCTTGTACTACGGAGAAACCAAAATACATTACGAGAAACGTATATAATGAGTATTTTTTGAGCTTCGTAGGTAACAAAACCCGAAAACAAATGAATAGCACTCAATATGGAGAAACAGAATAACATAATTAAAAACATGGATTTTGAGTATATTTCACATTTTTGGATAACATAACGCCAAAAATCATGGAAAGCACCGTATACGAGGAAAGAAAAAAATAATAAAAAAGAAAACATGTCTTTTGAGTGTTGATGAGCGCGTTATGCACCAACACGCATAAAAAAAAAAATGAAAATCACTTTATATGCGAAAAAAAAAGATGAAACGTGACTTTTGAGACTTTTGATCTACTTACGTATCAAAACGCTGAAACGCCCGGAAATCCTCATTTATGAAAAGAAAAAAAAAGACCAAAAACAACTATTTTAAATGTTTTGAGCTTGTTACGTACAAAACATCAAAATGAATTAAAAATAGCCGATATCAGGAAACGAAAAGACATTACGAGAAAGAAATATTATGAGGGTTTTTGGACTTTTTAGGTTCTAAAACTTAAAAACGCATAAATAGCACTCTATATGGACAAAACAGAACAATATTACCAAAATCCTGTATTTTGACTATTTTTCACATTAGTAAATACCAAAACTCAAAAATCCATACGAAGCACCCTATTTTTTAAAGATTTCCAAAAAACGTGTCTCTTCATTGTTTATGAGCATGTTAAGCACGAAAACGCTTAAAAGCATAGAAAGCACATTATATGGGAAAAAAAAATAAATAAAATGCCAAAAAGGTGTCATTTTAATGTTTCCCATCTTTTTGCGTTCCAAAACATTATAACGCATTTAAAACACCCTTTGTGGAGAAACAAATTAAATCATCAAAAACAAGTCATTTTTTTATGCGTTTTTGGTACGTAAGCTAAAAACAACAAAAACACTCGTTTTTACTAATTTTGTTATTTTATTTCCATATAGGGTGCTTTTCATGCTTTTTTGCGTTTTGGTGTATAACATGCACTGTATATATATATATATATATATATATATATATATATATATATATATATATATATATATATATATATATATATATATATATATATATATATATATATATATATATATATATATATATATATATATATATATATATATATATATATATATATATATATATATATATATATATATATATATATATATATATAGAATGTTGTTTCGTTCCCTATAAAAGGGTCTTTTTATGCAATAAAATGGATGCATTTTGGATTTTCTCTTTTTAACAAGCTCAAAAACAGTCAAAATACACGTTTTTCATTAAGTTGTACTCTTACTTCAGTAAGGTTTTTTGAATGCGTTTCAACGTTTTGGTAGGTAAATAACTAAAAAATACTCAAAAGAGACTTTTTTGGTAATATCGTTCTGTTTTCTCATATAAGATGTTTTACTTTTATTGTTTTTGACACAGCGCATGATCATAAACACTCCGACACTTTTCTGAAAATCTCTTTTCCTTTCCACATATAGGGTGGTTTCCATGTATTTTGGTGTTTTGATACCTAACAATGTTAAATACACTCAAAATACACGTTTATAGTAATGTTCTTCTGTTTCTCCATATAAAGTGCTATTCATTACTTTTAGCATTTTCGTACCTAAGAAGCTCAAAGGCACTCATAATGCATGTTTCTCGTAAAGTTCTTTCGTTTTCCATATAGAGTAATTTCCAATATAGAGTAATGTATTTTGGCGTTTCTTTATGTATGAAGTTCAAAACACCCAAAATATATGGTTTTTAATAATGTTATTCTCTTTCACCATAAACAGTGTTTTGTATGTGTTTTAGCGTTGGTTATGTAAGTAGCTAAAACATTTTAAGGGCATATTTTTTGTAAACTTGTTTTGTTTCCCTAAATAGGTTGCTTTCCTTTTTTTTCAGCATTTTGGTTCCTAACACGCTCATAAACACTCAAAAGACACGTACCTATTAATGTCAACTGTTTTTCCCACATAGGGTGCTTTTCCTGCATCATGGTGTTTTAGCATCTAACAATGAGAAACACACTGAAAATACTCGCTTTTTATAACGTTAGATAAAATTTGTTTTTGATAATGAAGAGCACTTTATATGCATTCATTTTGTTGTTTTAGCACCTAACAATGTTAAGTATTCTGAACTTACACATTTTTGGTAATGTTGTTCTTTCTTTATATTAAATCCTATTCATGCATTTTAGTGATTTAATAATTAAGATCCTCAGAGACTCATAATACATGAAACGTCTTTTTTGTGTTCTCACTTATGGTACTTTGCATACATTTTGACATTTGACACTCAAAATGTTTCTGTCTCTGGGAAAGTTATTCTGTTTCTCCATAAAGGGTGCTTTCCAAGCGTTTTAATGTTTTCTTATGTAAGAATTTAAAGAAAACACTAAAAAGACAAGGTTTGCTACTTTTCTTTTCCCATATACGATGGTTTCCAGAGATTTTTTTAGCGTTTTGGTGCAAAACACGTTGAAAACACTCAAAAGACATGCTTCTGGTAATTTCGTTTCGTTTTCTTAAACAGAATGCTTTGCGGGCTTTTTTTTTTTTTTTTGGTGGGGGGCTATCAAACAATGTGAAAGAGACTCAAAATACACATTTTTAGTAATGTTGTTCTGGTTCCCAATATAGAGTGATATATTCATTAGTTTTATCGTTTTGGTACCTAGCAAGATCAAATACACTGATAATGCACGTTTTTCGTACTACCCTTTCGTTTTCCAATATAGGCTACTTTCCATGCATTTTTGGCATTTTTGTACGTAACAAGATAAAAAAAAACATTCAAAATACTTATTTTTTGGTAATATTATTGTTTTTTTTTCAGAAAGGGCGTTTTGCATGCGTTTATGCATTTTGGTACGTAAGTAGGTTAAAAACACTCGTACTGATCTCTTTTCCAGTATAGAGACCTTTCTATGTTTTTTTTTTTTTATTGCGTTTTGGTGCCTAACACGTTAATGAAACTCAAAAGTCATATTTATGGAAGCGTTTCTTTTGAATGTTTTTGAGCGTGGTGGACACAAAAACGCTAAAAAGCATGCAAAATACTCTTTATATGGAAAGAAAAAGACATTACGAGAATAGTGTACGATGAGAGTTTTGAGCTTCTTAGGTACTAAATACTAAAACGCATAAATAGAATATCTATATTGAGAAAAAGAACATTTCCAAAAACGTGTATTTTGAATGTTTTTCACATTATTAGGTATTAAAGCGCCAAAATCACTGTAATGTTCACTATATGGGGAAACGAAACGACATTTCCAGAAACATGTCTTTTCAGTGTTTTTAAGCGAAGTAGGCACGAAAACGCCATAAAGCATGTAAATCACCATAGACGGGTCTTTTCATTGTTATTGAAGTTAAAATAAACCAAAATGCTAAAACGCAAGAAACATTCTTTAGGGACAAAGATAATAACATTACATTTTGATCTTTCTTGTGCTTGTTACGTAGAAAAGTTCAAAATGCAGGTAATGTACCCTGTATAGGGAAATGAAAGGACATTAGCAGAGAATGAGTGTTTTTAAGCTTTTTTAGGTACCAAAGCACTAGATTTCATGAATAGCACTCTGTATGAAGAAACAGAATAACATTACTAAAAACCGTTAATTTTCTGCGTATTTCACAAGTTTACGTACCAAAACGCCAAAATGCATGCAAAGCACCGTGGCGAAGAGAAACGACATTTCCGGAAACGTGTCTTTTGAGTGTTTATAAACGTGTTACAAAAAAATGTTCTTTGAGGGTTTATGACCTACTTCCGTACTAAAACACTACATGCTTGCAAAACACCCTTTATGGAGAACGAGAATAACGTTACCAAAAACAAGTATTATGAGTGCTTTCAGTTTCTTTCGTACAAAAACGCAAAAAAGCATGAAAAGTACCCAATATGGGAAAACGAAAAGACATTACGAGAATTGTGGATTTCAAGTGTGTTTGAACTTCTTAGGTACATAAACTCTAAAAGGTATGAATAGAATTATATATGTAGAAAAAGAACATTACAAAAAATGTGTACTTCGAGTATTTTCACAATGTTAGGTACCAAAACGCCATAAAGTATATGGAGAAACGAACCTACATTAACAGATAAGTTTTTTTCAGTTTTTTTTTATTATTTATTTATTTTTTTTTTTTTAGGCCCCAAAACGCTAAAATACATAGAAAACATCTTATATTGGGACACAAAAGAACATTACAAGAAACGTGTATTATAAGTATTCCTGACCTTAAGAACATATCTTATGAGTGTTTTTGTACAGGTTAGACTGAAAAACGTTATAAGACATGGAAAGCACTCGATATGGGAAAACAAAACATCATTACCAAAAATGTTCCTTTTTCAGTGTTTTGAGGTATTTACCTATGAAAAAGCTTAAAGCATGGAAAATCTCCCTAATTGAGACACAGAGTAACATTAACAAAATCAAGTATTTTGAGTGTTTTTTTACGTACATAAACGCCAAAATGCATGCATAGTAAGTACCCTATATAGGTGAACAAATGGACATTACGAGAAACGTGTATTAGGAGTGTTTTGAGCTTGTTCGATACCAAAACGCGAAAACGCGTTGAATAGCACTCTTGTATGGACAAAGAGAACAACATTACTAAAAACTTGTATTTCGAGTGTTTTTTTATATTGTTAGGTACCAAAACGGCAAAATGCATGCGAATCACTCTCTATAGGGAAACGAATCGAAATTACCAGGAACGTGTCTTTTTAGGGTTTTTGAGTGTTTTAGTTACCAAAACGCTAAAATGCATGGAAAGCCCCTATTTTCAATAAAAAATCATTTCCAAAAAGTTGTCTTTTGTGTGTTTTCGAGCTTCCTACGTACCTAAACGCTAAAATTCATGAAAAACACCCATTATGAAAAAAGAGAATAATATTACCAAATCTATGTATTATGAGTGTTTTTCAGCTTATGTACAGAAACGGGAGAATGCATGAAATGTACCCTATATGGTAAAACATAACGAGATTACCAGAAACGTGTATTATGGATGTTATTGACCTTCTTAACAAAATGGTCAATAGCACTCTATATGTAGAAAAGAACAACACTATAAAAAACATGTTATGAGTGTTATTTATATTGTTATGTACGAAAACGCGTGAATTCATGCAAAATATCCTATATTTTATAATGGAAAGACATTACGAGAAAAGTGTGTTATGAGTGTTTTTCAGCTTCTTAGTGTCCAAAACTCGAAGACAAACTAATAGCATTATATATAGAGAAACTATAACATTACGAAAAACGTTTATTTTGATTTTGATTTTTTTTTCTGTTTGTACCAAACAGCCAAAATTTATGCACTTCACTATATATATATATATGGGGAAAAGAAATAACATTACCATATAAATGTTTTTGGAGTGTTTTGAGCGTGTTATACACCAAAATGCTAAAAGGCATGGAAATAACCTTATATAGGAATACCAAAGAAGATTATGAAAACGTGTCTTTTGAGTGTTTTGAGCTTCTTACGTACCAAAATTCTAAAACGCTGGCAAAACATCCTTAATGGAGAAAGAATATATTATTCTTACCTCTACCTTGGACGATTCTGGGCTTGTTCCTCCCTCTCCCCCACCCTCTGACTGAATTTTAATGCCACATATTAAAAAATAGAACAAACCAAAAAAATAAGTAAAAAAAAAAATAAATAAATAAATACTAACAAAAAACAACAACAAACAAAAATAAATAACAAAAAAAATACGATAAACAAACAATAAAGAAAGAAAGAAAAAAAGAAAATAACAAAAATGACAAATAATGAAATAAAAAAAAAATAATAATAACCTTATTTTCCGTGATGATATGAATGTGTGTATGTATGTATGTATGTATGTATGTATGTATGTGTGTGTGTGTGTGTGTGTGTGTGTGTGTGTGTGTGTGTGTGTGTGTGTGTGTGTGTGTGTGTGTGTGTGTGTGTGTGTGTGTATATGTGTCCTGTTACACTTACACAATCAATACACCTCCCTTTGTGTATGTATTTCTGTCCTTCACTTCCATGTATACCTGCATGACTGTACTACGTGTGCGTGCGTGTGTCGAAAGTGAGCCCTGGCCCTCCTCCTCCTCTTCTTTATATAGGAGGAGGAGGAGGAGGAGGAGGAGGAGGAGGAAAATGAGAAAATAAGTAAAGAAAAACAAGAGGAAAAGAATAAAGAGAAAAGCAAATAAAATCCTCAATTATGTTTATCTACGAGTATCTATATATCTATCTATCCATCAATTCATCTATTTATCTATCTATCCAACAGTCAGTCAGTCAGTCTATCTATCTATCTGTCTATCTATCTATCTATCCAGCTATCCTGTCTACCTACCCTATGCCAGACACTGCTAATTAATACATAGGTAAACGTAGACACACCTGGGGAGCGTTACCTATATTTAAACCTGCTCTCATTTCCTACTCTTCGCTCTATGCACTTGGCGAGGTTGTTTTCTTAGTTTTTTTTCTATATTTATTTTTGTTTTTGTTTTTGTTTTTGTTTCTCTCTTCAGTTTTATCTATGGCAAGGTTCGTATGTTTGAGGAGTCGGAGATGGGCGATGTGGCAAGAAGTACACTTGTTTGTTTAAGTTAGCCTTTTATTTATCTTTCCCTTGGTCCCGTTTTCTTTTTATATGCTTAGTAACTCGTCCTCATTCTTTCTTCTTTTCTCGTTTTCTCTTTTCCTAAGTTCTTTTTTTATTCTTGTATTCTTTCTCTCCTTTTCTCCTTTCGTTTATTGATTTTTTATTATTTTACATTCGTTTTTTTTTTTGGTAATGTATTTTCCTCTCTTCTTTTCTTCCGTCTCTCCTCATTTTTTCTTCTTTCTTTTCCTCCGTTTTCTTTTTTAATATTCTTTATTTTTTTGTTCCATTTATTTCCTTACTTTCTAATTCTCCTTTCTCCTTTCTTTAGTTCCTTTATTCCTTTCTTTTTTTCCAGTTCTGTCTTATTTTCTAATTTATCCGCCTACTTCTCTTCTCCCTTCCTTCTCTTCCTCCCTTTTGCTTTTCTTCCATTCCTCTCTTCATTTTCTTTCTTTTCTTTAGTTTACTCTCCTACTCCATTTTCACCCTTCCTTCCATTTTCCTTTCTTCTTCCTTTTTCTTTTTTTTCCTTCGTCTTCTTCTATATTCTTTTTCCCTGCCTTCTCTCTCTCTCTCTCTCTCTCTCTCTCTCTCTCTCTCTCTCTCTCTCTCTCTCTCTCTCTCTCTCTCTCTCTCTCTCTCTCTCTCTCTCTCTGTTCACCTGACTGGGAGTGTTGTTCTCTTCCTCCCTTTTGCTTTTCTTCCATTCCTCTCTTCATTTTCTTTCTTTTCTTTAGTTTACTCTCCTACTCCATTTTCACCCTTCCTTCCATTTTCCTTTCTTCTTCCTTTTTCTTTTTTTTCCTTCGTCTTCTTCTATATTCTTTTTCCCTGCCTTCTCTCTCTCTCTCTCTCTCTCTCTCTCTCTCTCTCTCTCTCTCTCTCTCTCTCTCTCTCTCTCTCTCTCTCTCTCTCTGTCTCTCTCTCTCTCTCTCTTTCTCTCTCTCTCTCTCTCTCTGTTCACCTGACTGGGAGTGTTGTTGGCCTCTACCTTGCCACACACCCTTGCCCTGTATTGTCTCTGCTCTTGATCTTGATGCGGCACACTTATTTCCTCCCCTAAGGATTCAAAGGTCGCGCCAGAAATTCAAAATCCGATTGAGGAAGGAGCTTGATGGCGGGTGATCGAAGGTGGACGAGACCCAAAGACGCCGGAAGCCTATTTGTGATGTGCGTTTCCTTTTTACCAAGCGTGTTCTCGTCATCTCATCGGGAATTGACGCTGTTTACTCCCTCCTCTCCGTTTCCTTCCCTCAACACACAGAAGGATGTTTTCTGAGGGGCTGTCTTTCTTTAAGTGTCTTCCTGAGATCCTTATAGTTAAGGTTTGTGATTGTTTTTACATTTCACGTAAGTGTTTTTTTTTTTTTGAGTCTTTCTTATTATTGTTTGATTTGATTGACGTTGTTTTTTGGGTTGTGTTCGTTTAATGCTTTTAATTTTGGTATCTTGCTGTGTTTATACTTTCCCTTATCTTTTATTCTCTTCACTATCTTTTCATCCTCTTTCTTACTTTTTTCCCACTTTGCCATTTCAGTTGTCTTTTCGATCATTAAATAAAACAATCAAGATTAAAAATGGTACTTTACAGAGAACGATTTGACTACAGCAAGACGCAGCAGCTCACCAAGGTGCAGAAGCGGGTGGCCCGGTGCAGAGCCGAGGCCGCCCGGAAGGGCCGGGAGCAGGCCCGCCTCTGGCGCGCCAAGAAGAGCAAAGCACCACAGGGGCAGGGCGACTCTCCCGTGTTGGAGCACCCTGCCTGCCAAGCGACCAACTTGATGGCGACTAAACATTGATGATGATTTAACGGAGGCCAAATCTCCCCTGGCCAAACCTATTATTGACTAAACTGAGGCCAAATCTCCACTGGCCAAACCTGATGATGACTTAACGGAGGCCAAATCTCCCGTGGCCACACCTGATATTGACTAAACTTAGGCCAAATCTCCCCTGGCCAAACATGATGATGACTAAAAGGCCAAATCTCCCAGGGCCATACCTGATGATGACAAAAAGGCCAAATCTCCCCTGGCAAAATATGATATTAACTAAACAGAGGTCAAATCTTCCCTGGCCAAACCTGATGATGACTTAACGGAGGCCAAATCTCCCCTGGCCAAACATGATATTAACTAAACAGAGGCCAAATCTCCCCTGGCCAAAACTGATGATGACTTAACGGAGGCCAAATCTCCCCTGGCCAAACGTGATGATGACTTAAAGGAAGCCAGATCTCCCCTGGCCGAGCCTGATGATGACTAAAAGGCCAAATCTCCCTTGGCCAAACCTGATATTGACTAAATGAAGGCCAAATCTCCTCTGGCCACACCTGATATTGACAAAACGGAGGCCAAATCTCCCGTGGCCAAACCTGATGATGACTTAACGTAGGCGAGATCTCCCATGGCCAAACCTGATAATGATTAAAAGGCCAAATCTCCCCTGGCCATACCTGATAATGACAAAAAGGCCAGATCTCCCCTGGCCAAACCTGATATTGACTAAACGGAAGCCAAATCTCCCCTGGCCAAACCTGATGATGACTTAACGGAGGCCAAATCTCTCCTGGCCACACCTGATATTGACTAAATGGAGGCCAAATCTCCCCTGGCCAAACCTGATGATGACTTAACGGAGGCCAAATCTCCCCTGGGCAAACCTGATGATAACTTAACGGAGGCCAGATTTCCCCTGGCCAAACCTGATGATGACAAAAAGACCAGATCTCCCCTGGCCAAACCTGATATTGACTAAACGGAGGCCAAATCTCCCCTGGCCAAACCTGATGATGACAAAGAGGCCAAATCTCCCCTGGCCAAACCTGACGATGACAAAGAGGGCAAATCTCCCTTGGCCAAACCTGATATTGACTTAATTTAGGCCAAATCTCCCCTGGCCAAACCTGATATTGACTAAATCTAGGCCAAATCTCCCCTGGCCACACCTGATGATGACTTAACGTAGGCCAGATCTCCCCTGGCCAAACCTGATGATGACTAAAAGGCCAAATTTCCCCTGGCCACACCTGATATTGACTAAATTTAGGCCAAATCTCCCCTAGCCAAACCTGATATTGACTAAACTTAGGCCAAATTTCCCTTGGCCACACCTGATGATGACTTACCGGAGGCCAAATCTCCCCTGGCCAAACCTGATATTGACTAAACTTAGGCCAAATCTCCCCTGGCCAAACCTGATGATGACTTAACGGAGGCCAAATCTCCCCTGGGCACACTTGATATTGACTAAACTTAGGCCAAATCTCCCCTGGCCAAACCTGATGATGACTTAACGGAGGCCAAATCTCCCCTGGCCACACCTGATGATGACTAAAAGGCCAAATCTCCCCTGGCCATACCTAATGATGACAAAAAGGCCAAATCTCCCCTGGCCAAACCTGATATTGACAAAACTTGGGCCAAATCTCCCCTGGCCAAAAACCTGATATTGACTAAACTTAGGCCAGATCTCCCCTGGCCAAAACCTGATATTGACTAAACGGAGGCCAAATCTCCCCTGGCCACACTTGATGATGACTTAACGGAGGCCAAATCTCCCCTGGCCAAACCTGATGATGACTTAACGGAGGCCAAATCTCCCCTGGCCAAACCTGATATTGACTAAACGGAGGCCTAATCTCCTTTGGCCAAAACCTGATATTGAGTAAACGGACGCCAAATCTCCCCTGGGCAAACCTGATGATGACTTAACGGAGGCCAGATCTCCCCTGGCCAAACCTGATGATGACTAAAAGGCCAAATCTCCCCTGGCCAAACCTGATATTGACTAAATGGAGGCCAAATCTCCCCTGTCCTCACCTGATATTGACTAAACGGAGGCCAAATCACCCCTGGCCAAACCTGATGATGACTTAACGGAGGCCAGATTTCCCCTGGCCAAACCTGATGATGATTAAAAGGCCAAATCTCCCCTGGCCATACCTGATGATGACAAAAAGGCCAGATCTCCCCTGGCAAAACCTGATATTGACTAAACGGAGGCCAAATCTCCTCTGGCCAAACCTGATGAAGACTTAACGGAGGCCAAATCTCCCCTGGCCAAACCTGATGATGACTTAACGGAGGCCAAATCTCCCCTGGCCACACCTGATATTGACGAAATGGAGGTCAAATCTCCTCTGGCCAAACCTGATGATGACTTAACGGAGGCCAAATCTCCCCTGGCCAAACCTGATGATGACTTAATTTAGGCCAAATCTCCCCTGGCCACACCTGATATTGACTAAATGGAGGCGAAATCTCCTCTGGCCAAACCTGATGATGACTTAACGGAGGCCAAATCTCCCCTAGAAAAACTGATATTGACTAAACGGAGGCCAAATCTCCCCTGGCCAAACCTGATGATGACAAAGAGGCCTAATCTTCCCTGGCCAAACCTTATATTGACTAAATTTAGGCCAAATCTCCCCTGGCCAAACCTGATATTGAATAAACTTAGGCCAAATCTCCCCTGGCCACACCTGATGATGACTTAACGGAGGCCAAATCTCCCCTGGCCAAACCTGATATTGACTAAACTTAGGCCAAATCTCCCCTGGCCAAACCTGGTGATGACTTAACGGAGGCCAGATCTCCCCTGGCCAAACCTGATGATGACTAAAAGGCCAAATCTTCCCTGGCCACACCTGATATTGACTAAATGAAGGCCAAATCTCCCCTGGCCAAACCTGATATTGACAAAACAGAGGCCAAATCTCCCCTGGCCACACCTGATAATGACTAAACAGAGGCCAAATCTCCCCTGGCCACACCTGATAATGACTAAACAGAGGCCAAATCTCCCCTGGCCAAACCTGATATTGACTAAACTTAGGCCAGATCTCCCCTGGCCAATCCTGATATTGACTAAACGGAGGCCAAATCTCCCCTGGCCACACCTGATGATGACTTAACGGAGGCCAAATCTCCCCTGGCCAAATCTGATATTGACTTAACGGAGGCCAAATCTCCCTTGGCCACACCTGATATTGACTTAACGGAGGCCAAACCTCCCTTGGCCAAACGTGATATTGACTAAACGGACGCCAAATCTCCCCTGGGCAAACCTGATGATGACTTAACGGAGGCCAGATCTCCCCTGGCCAAACTTGATGATGACTAAAAGGCCAAATCTCCCCTGGCCACACCTGGTATTGACTAAATGAAGGCCAAATCTCCCCTGGCCAAACCTGATGATGACTAAAAGGCCAAATCTCCCCTGGCCAAACCTGATGATGACTAAAAGGCCAAATCTCCCCTGTCCTCACCTGATATTGACTAAACGGAGGCCAAATCACCCCTGGCCAAACCTGATGATGACTTAACGGAGGCCAGATTTCCCCTGGCCAAACCTGATGATGATTAAAAGGCCAAATCTCCCCTGGCCATACCTGATGATGACAAAAAGGCCAGATCTCCCCTGGCAAAACCTGATATTGACTAAACGGAGGCCAAATCTCCTCTGGCCAAACTTGATGAAGACTTAACGGAGGCCAAATCTCCCCTGGCCAAACCTGATGATGACTTAACGGAGGCCAAATCTCCCCTGGCCACACCTGATATTGACGAAATGGAGGCCAAATCTCTTCTGGCCAAACCTGATGATGACTTAACGGAGGCCAAATCTCCCCTGGCCAAACCTGATGATGACTTAATGGAGGCCAAATCTCCCCTGGCCACACCTGATATTGACTAAATGGAGGCGAAATCTCCTCTGGCCAAACCTGATGATGACTTAACGGAGGCCAAATCTCCCCTGGAAAAACTGATATTGACTAAACGGAGGCCAAATCTCCCCTGGCCAAACCTGATGATGACAAAGAGGCCTAATCTTCCCTGGCCAAACCTTATATTGACTAAATTTAGGCCAAATCTCCCCTGGCCAAACCTGATATTGAATAAACTTAGGCCAAATCTCCCCTGGCCACACCTGATGATGACTTAACGGAGGCCAAATCTCCCCTGGCCAAACCTGATATTGAATAAACTTAGGCCAAATCTCCCCTGGCCACACCTGATGATGACTTAACGGAGGCCAAATCTCCCCTGGCCAAACCTGATATTGAATAAACTTAGGCCAAATCTCCCCTGGCCACACCTGATGATAAATTAACGGAGGCCAGATCTCCCCTTGCCAAACCTGATGATGACTAAAAGGCCAAATCTCCCCTGGACACACCTGATATTGACTAAATTTAGTCCAAATCTCCCCTGGCCAAACCTGATATCGACTAAATTTAGGCCAAATCTCCCCTGGCCACACCTGATGATGACTTAACGGAGGCCAAATCTCCCCTGGCCAAACCTGATATTGACTAAACTTAGGCCAAATCTCCCCTGGCCAAACCTGGTGATGACTTAACGGAGGCCAGATCTCTCCTGGCCAAACCTGATGATGACTAAAAGGCCAAATCTTCCCTGGCCACACCTGATATTGACTAAATGAAGGCCAAATCTCCCCTGGCCAAACCTGATATTGACAAAACAGAGGCCAAATCTCCCCTGGCCACACCTGATAATGACTAAACAGAGGCCAAATCTCCCCTGGCCACACCTGATAATGACTAAACAGAGGCCAAATCTCCCCTGGCCAAACCTGATATTGACTAAACTTAGGCCAAATCTCCCCTGGCCAAACCTGGTGATGACTTAACGGAGGCCAGATCTCTCCTGGCCAAACCTGATGATGACTAAAAGGCCAAATCTTCCCTGGCCACACCTGATATTGACTAAATGAAGGCCAAATCTCCCCTGGCCAAACCTGATATTGACAAAACAGAGGCCAAATCTCCCCTGGCCACACCTGATAATGACTAAACAGAGGCCAAATCTCCCCTGGCCACACCTGATAATGACTAAACAGAGGCCAAATCTCCCCTGGCCAAACCTGATATTGACTAAACTTAGGCCAGATATCCCCTGGCCAATCCTGATATTGACTAAACGGAGGCCAAATCTCCCCTGGCCACACCTGATGATGACTTAACGGAGGCCAAATCTCCCCTGGCCACACCTGATATTGACGAAATGGAGGTCAAATCTCCTCTGGCCAAACCTGATGATGACTTAACGGAGGCCAAATCTCCCCTGGCCAAACCTGATGATGACTTAATTTAGGCCAAATCTCCCCTGGCCACACCTGATATTGACTAATTGGAGGCGAAATCTCCTCTGGCCAAACCTGATGATGACTTAACGGAGGCCAAATCTCCCCTGGAAAAACTGATATTGACTAAACGGAGGCCAAATCTCCCCTGGCCAAACCTGATGATGACAAAGAGGCCTAATCTTCCCTGGCCAAACCTTATATTGACTAAATTTAGGCCAAATCTCCCCTGGCCAAACCTGATATTGAATAAACTTAGGCCAAATCTCCCCTGGCCACACCTGATGATAAATTAACGGAGGCCAGATCTCCCCTTGCCAAACCTGATGATGACTAAAAGGCCAAATCTCCCCTGGCCACACCTGATATTGACTAAATTTAGTCCAAATCTCCCCTGGCCAAACCTGATATCGACTAAATTTAGGCCAAATCTCCCCTGGCCACACCTGATGATGACTTAACGGAGGCCAAATCTCCCCTGGCCAAACCTGATATTGACTAAACTTAGGCCAAATCTCCCCTGGCCAAACCTGGTGATGACTTAACGGAGGCCAGATCTCCCCTGGCCAAACCTGATGATGACTAAAAGACCAAATCTTCCCTGGCCACACCTGATATTGACTAAATGAAGGCCAAATCTCCCCTTGCCAAACCTGATATTGACAAAACAGAGGCCAAATCTCCCCTGGCCACACCTGATAATGACTAAACAGAGGCCAAATCTCCCCTGGCCACACCTGATAATGACTAAACAGAGGCCAAATCTCCCCTGGCCAAACCTGATATTGACTAAACTTAGGCCAGATCTCCCCTGGCCAATCCTGATATTGACTAAACGGAGGCCAAATCTCCCCTGGCCACACCTGATGATGACTTAACGGAGGCCAAATCTCCCCTGGCCAAATCTGATATTGACTTAACGGAGGCCAAATCTCCCTTGGCCACACCTGATATTGACTTAACGGAGGCCAAACCTCCCTTGGCCAAACGTGATATTGACTAAACGGACGCCAAATCTCCCCTGGGCAAACCTGATGATGACTTAACGGAGGCCAGATCTCCCCTGGCCAAACTTGATGATGACTAAAAGGCCAAATCTCCCCTGGCCACACCTGGTATTGACTAAATGAAGGCCAAATCTCCCCTGGCCAAACCTGATGATGACTAAAAGGCCAAATCTCCCCTGGCCAAACCTGATGATGACTAAAAGGCCAAATCTCCCCTGTCCTCACCTGATATTGACTAAACGGAGGCCAAATCACCCCTGGCCAAACCTGATGATGACTTAACGGAGGCCAGATTTCCCCTGGCCAAACCTGATGATGATTAAAAGGCCAAATCTCCCCTGGCCATACCTGATGATGACAAAAAGGCCAGATCTCCCCTGGCAAAACCTGATATTGACTAAACGGAGGCCAAATCTCCTCTGGCCAAACCTGATGAAGACTTAACGGAGGCCAAAAATCCCCTGGCCAAACCTGATGATGACTTAACGGAGGCCAAATCTCCCCTGGCCACACCTGATATTGACGAAATGGAGGCCAAATCTCTTCTGGCCAAACCTGATGATGACTTAACGGAGGCCAAATCTCCCCTGGCCAAACCTGATGATGACTTAATGGAGGCCAAATCTCCCCTGGCCACACCTGATATTGACTAAATGGAGGCGAAAACTCCTCTGGCCAAACCTGATGATGACTTAACGGAGGCCAAATCTCCCCTGGAAAAACTGATATTGACTAAACGGAGGCCAAATCTCCCCTGGCCAAACCTGATGATGACAAAGAGGCCTAATCTTCCCTGGCCAAACCTTATATTGACTAAATTTAGGCCAAATCTCCCCTGGCCAAACCTGATATTGAATAAACTTAGGCCAAATCTCCCCTGGCCACACCTGATGATAAATTAACGGAGGCCAGATCTCCCCTTGCCAAACCTGATGATGACTAAAAGGCCAAATCTCCCCTGGACACACCTGATATTGACTAAATTTAGTCCAAATCTCCCCTGGCCAAACCTGATATCGACTAAATTTAGGCCAAATCTCCCCTGGCCACACCTGATGATGACTTAACGGAGGCCAAATCTCCCCTGGCCAAACCTGATATTGACTAAACTTAGGCCAAATCTCCCCTGGCCAAACCTGGTGATGACTTAACGGAGGCCAGATCTCTCCTGGCCAAACCTGATGATGACTAAAAGGCCAAATCTCCCCTGGCCAAACCTGATGATGACTAAAAGGCCAAATCTCCCCTGGCCACACCTGATATTGACTTAACGGAGGCCAGATCTCCCCTGGTCATACCTGATATTGACTAAATGAAGGCCAACTCTCCCCTGGCTAAACCTGATGATGACTAAAAGGCCAAATCTCCCCTGGCCAAACCTGATATTGACTAAACGGAGGCCAAATCTCCCCTGGCCACACCTGATATTGACTTAATGGAGGCCAAATCTCCCCCTGGCCAAACCTGTTGTTGACTAAACGGAGGCCAAATCTCCCCTGGCCACACCTGCTGACCAAACCTACCGTGGACAAACTTGATGACAAACCAAACTTACCCTGACAATCCTGACGACGACGACCAAACCTACCCTGGCCAAACCTATCCTGGCCAAACCTGATGACGACCGAAGCCTACCCTGCACAACTCTCCCCTGGCCACAAATGACTGCTAGCAAATTTCTCGTGGCCAGGAAAAAATTACTTCTCTTTTCTTATTTTCGCTTATCTTTCCATCTTCTAAAATTCATTCATTACATTCATTCATTCATACATAGATATCATTTATAGGAGAGAGAGAGAGAGAGAGAGAGAGAGAGAGAGAGAGAGAGAGAGAGAGAGAGAGAGAGAGAGAGAGAGAGAGAGAGAGAGAGAGGCTAGAAATGAATGGGTGTGATAAGCAGTCTCTCTCTCTCTCTCTCTCTCTCTCTCTCTCTCTCTCTCTCTCTCTCTCTCTCTCTCTCTCTCTCTCTCTCTCTCTCTCTCTCTCTCTCTCTCTCTCTCTCTCTCTCTCTCTCTCTCTCTCTCTCTCTCTCTCTCTCTCTCTCTCTCTCTCTCTCTCTCTCTCTCATAAACACTAACCCTTTTCATTCTTCCTTCCCTCCCTCCTTCCTTCCCTAGTGAATACCTTGTAATTAATTAAAGAACACATGCAAAGTCCAATTATCAACAAAAGAAAGATGTAACAGTCCAATTTTTAAACATACATTTTCTTTGATGTAATTTTGAAATAAGAGAATGTTAAATGTGTTTTTTTATGACATACTTTGCTAATTTGATCAATTCTTTTTTAGGAGTGTGCTATTATATAATGAAAGCCAGAGGAGGAGGCAGTAGACACCTGCCGAAACGATAATTACTCCCAGTGAGGTCTAAAGCACTGTTCAGGGGGTGCTGTGAACTTATCATTAAACCCAGCTGTGACCTCACTGAACGTTTCCCTTTGTGTCTCACAACACAAGAGGGCAGTCACAGTCTGCCCTCTAAAGACAACTCTCTTCCTCCACACAAACTTACAAGCACCTAATAGCACACACATCCTTCACTCAAAAATTTTTAAATCATCATGGCGACTCCTACACCAGCCTCGGAGTCCCCATCTGGGGAGGGGACCATAAATGTCCCCAGGTCGGACTGTCTTTCTGTCGACGACCCTAAGTGTCTTGACACCCCTCTCAACTTTTTCTTCGTTAACTTCTGCAACATTCGCGGTCTAAGATCTAATTTTCAATCTGTAGAACACCACCTCTCCTCTTCTAAACCTCATCTTCTTTTCCTCACCGAAACTCAGGTGTCTGAGGCAACTGACAGTAGCCCCTTTTCTGTTCCCTCCTACTTTCTCTATCATCATTTTCGATCCAAAGCTGGACGCTGCGTTTATGTGCGCAATGACTTAACCTGCTCTCGTGCGTACGCTCTTGAATCTTCCGAGTTTTCCACCATCTGGCTACGACTACAGAGTCACTCTCATACTAAATTTATCTGTGCTGTATACCTCTCACCTAACTCCTCTGACTATAAAAAATTCTTTGACTACTTAACTTCCAAAGTGGAGCACATTCTGACCCTCTTCCCTTTTGCAGAGATCTCCATTCTTGGAGACTTCAATGTTCACCACCAGCTTTGGCTTTCCTCTCCCTTCACTGACCATCCTGGTGAACTAGCGTACAACTTTGCTATCCTCCATGACCTAGAGCAATTGGTGCAACACCCTACTCGTATTCCTGACCATCTTGGAGATACGCCCAACATTCTTGACCTTTTCCTGACCTCTAATCCTTCTGCTTATGCTGTTACCCTTTCTTCTCCGTTGGGCTCCTCCGATCACATTCTCATATCTTTATCTTGTCCTATCACTCCAGTCCCTCCTCAGGGTCCCCCTAAGCGAAGGTGCCTCTGGCGTTTTGCCTCTGCTAGTTGGGGGGACCTGAGGAGGTATTTTGCTGATTTTCCTTGGAATGACTACTGCTTCCGTGTCAGAGACCCGTCTTTGTGTGCTGAGCGCATAATAGAGGTGATAGTGTCTGGCATGGAGGCGTACATTCCTCACTCTTTTTCTCGTCCTAAACCTTCTAAACCTTGGTTTAACACAGCTTGTTCTCGTGCTATACATGATAGAGAGGTGGCCCACAAAAGGTACTTAAGCCTTCCATCACCAGAATCTCATGCACTTTATATTTCTGCCCGGAATCATGCCAAGTCTGTTCTCCAACTAGCCAAAAACTCCTTCATTAACAGAAAATGTCAAAACTTTTCAAGATCTAACTCCCCTCGTGATTTCTGGCATCTAGCCAAAAATATCTCCAATTACTTTGCTTCTTTTTCTTTCCCTCCTCTATTTCAACCAGATGGCACCACTGCTATCACATCTATTTCTAAAGCAGAACTCTTTGCTCAAACCTTTGCTAAAAACTCTACCTTGGACGATTCTGGGCTTGTACCTCACTCTCCTCCACCCTCTGACTACTTCATGCCACCTATTAAAATTCTTCGCAATGATGTTTTCCATGCCCTCGCTGGCCTAAACCCTCGGAAGGCTTATGGATCTGATGGGGTCCCTCCTATTGTTCTCCGAAACTGTGCCTCCGTGCTTGCACCTTGCCTAGTCAAACTCTTTCAGCTCTGTCTGTCAACATCTACCTTTCCTTCTTGCTGGAAGTTTGCCTACATTCAACCTGTTCCTAAAAAGGGTGACCGTTCTAATCCCTCAAACTACCGTCCTATTGCTTTAATTTCCTGCCTATCTAAAGTTTTTGAATCTATCCTCAACAGGAAGATTCTTAAACATCTATCACTTCACAACCTTCTATTTGATCGCTAGTATGGGTTCCGTCAAAGCCGCTCTATTGGTGATCTTCTGGCTCTCCTTACTGAGTCTTGGTCATCCTCTTTTAGAGATTTTGGTGAAACTTTTGCTGTTGCCTTGGACTTATCAAAAGCTTTTGATAGAGTCTGGCACAAAGCTTTGATTTCCAAACTACCCTCCTACGGTTTGTATCCTTCTCTCTGTAACTTCATCTCAAGTTTCCTTTCTGACCGTTCTATTGCTGCTGTGGTAGACGGTCACTGTTCTTCTCCTAAATCTATTAACAGTGGTGTTCCTCAGGGTTTTGTCCTGTCACCCACTCTCTTCTTATTATTCATTAATGATCTTCTAAACCAAACTTCTTGTCCTATCCACTCCTACGGTGATGATACCACCCTGCTCTTTTCCACGTCTTTTCATAGACGTCCAACCCTTCAGGAGGTAAACATATCACGCAGGGAAGCCACAGAACGCCTGACTTCTGATCTTTCTAAAATTTCTGATTGGGGCAGAGCAAACTTGGTATTGTTCAATGCCTCAAAAACTCAATTCCTCCATCTATCAACTCGACACAACCTTCCAGACAACTATCCCCTCTTCTTCAATGACACTCAACTGTCCCCCTCTTCTACACTGAACATCCTCGGTCTGTCCTTTACTTATAATCTGAACTGGAAACTTCACATCTCATCTCTAGCTAAAACAGCTTCTATGAAGTTAGGTGTTCTGAGACGTCTCCGCCAGTTTTTCTCAACCCTTTCCCCCAGCTGCTAACTCTGTACAAGGTCCTTATCCGTCCATGTATGGAGTATGCTTCACATGTCTGGGGGGGTTCCACTCATACTACTCTTCTAGACAGGGTGGAATCAAAAGCTTTTCGTGTCATCAACTTCTCTCCTCTAACTGACTGTCTTCAGCCTCTCTCTCACCGCCGCAATGTTGCATATCTAGCTGTCTTCTATCGCTATTTTCATGCTAACTCCTCTCCTGATCTTGCTAACTGCATGCCTCCCCTGCTCCCGCGGCCTCGCTGCACAAGACTTTCTTCTTTCTCTCACCCCTATTCTGTCTACCTCTCTAATGCAAGAGTTAACCAGTATTCTCAATCATTCATCTCTTTCTCTGGTAAACTATGGAACTCCCTGCCTGCTTCTGTATTTCCACCTTCCTATGACTTGAATTCCTTCAAGAGGGAGGTTTCAAGACACTTATTCATCAATTTTTGACTACTGGTTTGACCCTTCTATGGGACTGGTAGTTTAGTGGGCTTTTTTTTTTTTTTTATTTGATTTTTGTTGCCCTTGTCCAGTGTCCTCCCTACATAAAAAAAAAAAAGTTGGGTGTTTATGAGCGTATTAGACAACAAATCGCAAAAAAAAGCATGGAAAAGTGACAAGTATGGAGAAAATAAAGAAATATTTTTTTGTTCTCCATACTTGTCACTTTCGATGCATTTTGGTACCTAAGAAGCTGAAAAAAAACTGTCAAAATACACGTTTTCGATAAAATTTGTTTTCTCTTTTACTATGTTTTCCAAGTTATTTAGCGTTTATTTAGCGTGCTTAATACGCTCAAAAACACCCAAATGAAATGTTTTTGATAATATCGTCTCGTTACCCCCATATGGGTTTCTTTGCATGCATTTTGGCGTTTTGATACCTAACAATCTCAAAAACACGCAAAACACACATATTTGGTAATGTTGTTCAGTTCTCCAGAAATAGTGTTTTCTATGCGTTTCACCATTTTACAGAAACGTATGTTATGAGTATATAATAATTATCAGATTAGGTGCCAAAACGCTAAAACACATAAATAACACTCTAAATGGGGAAATAGAACGACATAACGTGTATCACAAGTGATTACCACCATGACAGGGACAAAACGCGAAAATGCATACAAAGCACCCTTAAAGAAGAATAAAAACAGCAATGCTAAAAACGTGTAATGTGAGTATTTTTAGGCTTGTCAGGGACCAAAACCCTAGAGTGTGTACAAATTGCCCTATATGGGTAAAAGAAAACAACATAAGCAAAAAAAGTGTCTTTTGTCTGCTTTTCAGCTTCTTACGTACAAAAACGGTAAAAAGCGTGGAAAACAAGCTTTATTGGTAAGAAAAATAAAATCTTTATCAAAATCAAAATCTTTAAAATCATGTCTTTTTAGTGTTTTTTTTTCAGCTTCTTATGTACAAAACCCTTTCTCGAGAAACAGAATAACATTAACAAGAACATGTGTTTTGGGTGTTTGTAAGCTTGTAAGGTAGCAAAACGCCAAAATGCATGCAAGGCACCCTCTAGGGATAATGAGATAACATTAACAGAAAATTGTCATTTCGGTGCTCATAAGCGTTTAAGGCACGAAAATGACAATAAGCAATGAAAACAAATTATCATTATGGAAAACGTGTATTTCGAGTGCATTCCAGTTTATGAATACGGCAAAAATGCATGGGAAGTACACAGTATAGGAAAAGAAAAGATATTAGTAAAAACGTATATTATGAGTGTATTTCAGTTTCTTAAGTTTAAAAACGTTTAAACAAATCAATAGTACTCAATATTGAGAAACAAAAAGACACTAATAAAAACGTGTATTTTGAATCAGTACCATTATGATATGGACCAAAACACCAAAATGCATTAAAATCAACCTATAAGAAGAATCAAAATATCAAAGCTAAGAACGTGTAATATGAGTGCTTTTGACTTGTCAGTACCAAAACTATATAGTGTCTTATGGCTGCTTTTCAACTTCTTACGTACAAAAACGCTAAAAAGCATTTTTTTTTTTTTGTGTGTATGTGTGTTTTAGAGCTACTCACGTACAAAAACGCTAAAACGCATACAAAACACACTTTCTGGAGAAAAGAAAAGCATTAAGAAAAACGTGTGTTTGGGTGTTTTTGAGCTTATTAGGATCCAAACTATTAAGTTTCTTACTTAACAAAACGCTAAAAAAGCATGGAAAACACGCTATATTGGAAAACAAGACAAATTTATGAAAATCGTTCCTTTTAAGTGTTTTTGAGTTTCTGACGTACAAAAACGCTAAAATGCACACATAAGAACATAAGAACATAAGAAATAAGGGAAACTGCAAGAAGCGACCAGGCTTACACGTGTATGAAATATACATACCTATTTCCACCTATCATCACCATCCATAAACCCGTCTAATCTTTTCTTAAAGCTCCTTAATGGTCTAGCACTAACAACTTGATTACTGAGTCCGTTCCACTCATCTACCACTCATTTGGGAACCAATTTCTTCCTATCTCTTTCCTAAAACCTAAATTTTTCAAGCCTGAATCCGTTATTTCTTGTTCTATCCTGGTTGCTAATCCTAAGAATTTTGCTTACCTCCCCCTTGTTATAACACTTATACCACTTAAAGACTTATATCAGATCCCTTCTTAACCTACGTCTCTCTAAAGAATGTAAATTTAACATCTTCAGTCTCGCCTCGTAAGGAATACTCCTCATCCCTTGCATCCTTTTAGTCATTCTCCTCTGTACTGATTCTAATAGACCTATATCTTTCCTGTAATGTGAGGACCAGAACTGCACGGCGTAATCTAGATGAGGTCTGAGCAGCGCCAAGTATAACATTAATATTACTCTGGGCCTTCTACTTTTAACACTTCTAAAAAGGAATCCTAATACTCTCACAAAACACCCTTTCTGGAGAAAAAGAACAGTATAAAAAAAAAAAAGTGTGTTTTGAGTGTTTTTGAGCTTGTTAGGTACCAAAACGTTAAAATACATGCAACACATTCTGTATGGGGTAACGAAACGTCATTTGGGTGTTTATGTGCGTATTAAGCACCAAAACTTAAGAAAAACACTATATACTGGAAAACAAAACAACATTATCGAAAACGTGTGTTTGATTCTTTTGAGCTTCTTTACATACTATCACACAAAAATACATGCAAAACAGCCATCACGGAAACACATAACAATATTAAGAAAAAAATAAATAAATACGTAGTTTCTGTGTCTTTCAGCTTGTTAGGTAACAAAAACGTGTGTTTTGAGTCTCTTGAGCTTCTTTACATACCATCACACAAAAATACATGCAAAACAGCCATCACGGAAACACGCATGCAAAGTGCCCATTATGGATAACGAAACGATATTAAAAGTAATGGGTAATTTGAGTGTTTTCATCTTCTGAGCTACCAGAAAGCTGAAACACATGACTAACATTTTAAATGTATAAAGAGAACAACATTACAAAAAACGTGTATTAATAACCATTACCACCAGGCCACAATGAAACGCAAAAATGCAAATAAATCACCTTGTAAGAAAAATGAGAATAAAATCGCTAAAAATGTATGTGTTTTTTTTTTTTTTTTTTTTTTTAGCTTGTTAGGTACCACAACGCTAAAGTCCATGTAAACCACCCTTTATAGGAAAAGAAAACAATATTACCAAAAATATGTCTTTTGAGTGCTTTTCAGCTTCATACGTACCAAAACGGTAGAAAACATGGAAAATACGCAATATTGGAAAACAAAACAATTTTATCAAAATCGTGTCTTTTAAGTGTTTTGAGCTTCTAACGCACAAAAAAAAAAAATAAATAAATAAATATAAAACGCATACAAAACACTCTTTTAGGAGAAACAGAACTTTAACAAAAACGTGTGTTTTGAGTGTTTTTGAGCTTGATAGTTTCCAAAACGTCAAAATGTATGAAAGGCACGGTATTAGGGGTAACGAGACAAAATTACCATAAACTTGTCATTTGGATGCTTTTGAGCGTAGTAGGCACCCGAACGGTAATAAGCATGGAAAACAATCAATATAAGAAAACAAATTAACCTTACTGAAAACGTGCGTTTTGAGTCTTTTCAGCTTTTTAGGTACCAGAATGGTAATAAAGTGTGTAAATTGCCTGATATGGGAAACGAAAATATATTAACAGAAACGTGTATTATGAGAGTTTTTCAGCTTCTTAGGTATCAAAACAGTAAAAAACATGGACAGCACTCTATATAAAGAAACATAATAATACCAAAAAACGGGTATTATGAGTGATTACCAAAATCTTAGGGACCAAACCGGCTAAATGCATACAAGGCGCCATATATGAAAGATCTAAACAACAATGTCAAAAAACGTGTAATATGAGTGTTTTTGGGCTTGCCACGTAACATAACGATAAGGTAAAATCAGCGTATCACTTTATGAAAAAAAAAAGTGTCCTTTGGGTGCTTTTCACGTTTTTACGAACCAAAACGTTAAAAAAAACGTGGAAAATATGCTATATTAGAAAACAAAACAATTTCATGAAAATCGTGTCTTTAGAGTGTTTTTAAGCTTCCTACGTACAAAAAACGCTAAAACGCATATAAAACACCCTTTCTGGAGAAAAAGAGACAAACACTTGTGTTGTGAGTGTTTTTGAGCTTGTTAGGTATCAAAACGGTAACGTACAGCAGCTGAAAAAACACTCAAAAGACACGTTTTCGATATTATTGTGTTTTCATTCGTTTTAGCGTTTTGGTGACTAATACGCTCATAAACACCCAAATGACACATTTCTGGTAATGTCGTCTCGTTATGTTATACTCGAATAGCGTGCTTTGCGTGCATTTTGGCGTTTTCATACCTAACAAGCGCAAAAACACTGAAAACATATGTTTTTGTTTGTTGTTCTGTTTTTCCAGATATGGTATTTTATATGCGTTTTAGTGTTTTTCTACGTGATAAGTTCAAAAACACTCAAAAGACACGATTTTCATGAAGATACTTCTGATTTTTCAATGTAGTGTGTTTTTCATGCTTTATAAAACCTTTTTGATACGTAAAAAGCTGAAAAGCAGTTAAAAGACGTCTTTTTTTTCTTTTGCATATGTTACTTTCAATGCACATTACAGTTTTGGTACCTGACAATCCCAAAAACACTCATATCACACGTTTTTAGTATTTTAGTATTCTTCTTATAGGGTGCTTGGTATCTATTTTGGCCATTTTGTCAGTAACATGCTGGTAATCAATCAGGATACGCATTTTTGGTAATGTCGTTCTGTTTCTTCATATAGAGTGCCATTCATGTGTTTTAGCGTTTTGGTGCCTAAGAAGCTGAAAAACACCCATAATAAATGTTTCTGTTAATATCTTTTCGTTTCCCACATTGGGTATTTTCCATTCAATTTTACCGTTTTCGTACCTAACAAGCAGAAAACACCTACAATATACGTTTTCTATAATTTTAATCTGTTTTCCTATTTAAGGTGTTTTTCATCCTTTTTTGCGTGTTTAGCGTTTATAAACACCCAAATGACACGTTTCTGGTAAAATCGTCTCATTACCTCACATAGGATGTTTTGCATGTATACAAGCTGAAAATACTCAAAACACTCGTTTTTGGTAATATTGTTATGTTTCTTCTGACAGGGTGTTTTGTATGCGTTTTAGCGTTGTTGCTCGAAAGAAGCTCAAAAGCACTCAAAACGCAAGATTTTGATACAGTTGTTTTCTTTTCCAATATATCGTGTTTTCCATGTTTTTTAACGTTTTGTTACGTAAGAAGCTGAATAGCACTCAAAAAACGTTTTTAGTAATGTTGTTTTCTTTTCCTATATATATATATATATATGCTTTCCATACACTTTAGTGTTTTGGTACATGACAAGCCCAAAAATTCTCTTATTACACGTTTTAGCATTCCTGTTCTGATTCTTCTTATAGGGAACTTTGTAGGCATTTTGGCATTTTGGTCCCTAACATGGTGTTAATCACTCATAATACACGAAAACAGAAACAGGCAAGGACTGTAAGAGTGAAAGGAGGGAAAGGAAGAAGACACTGGTCCACTCTTATGATTGGTAGCGATCGTGAGATAAAAAGTTGACAGATCCTGCTCAAATCAAACTGAATGTTGTTGTTGTTGATTTTTGCATGAAGCACAACATTTTCATAATCATCACAAAATGTCTGAACAATCTGAGAAAACCTCTACTAAAAAGAAAATGAAGAAGGGCTCCCGATTCCTCAGTGCGCTGAAAAAGCTCCTGTGCTGCTGCTGTTGCAAAGCGCAGCAACAGGACGAGCAGGCCGAGGAGTACGTGTTAGTTGACAACCCATGCCAGGATGAGGGAGAGAAAGTTGATGTGTGTGAGAAGAGTGGCAGCCTGGTTGACAGCAACTCGGAAACGGCCCAGTCACTGCAAGTGACTTGCGGACAGTCTCCCGAGTGCGAGTCGGCCCAGAGCTTGCCTGAAGAACGCGTGGCGCTGGAAGATCCAGTGCGCGAGGCTGGCAAGAGCTCCTCTGACAATGAGTATGTGTCTGCGCCTGACGTGCAGACGTCGTCAAAAGAAGACGATGGATACCCTGAAGAATCCCTAGACTGTGAAGTAGAGTGTGATGAATCCTTGATTGAGAGCATTTATGCTATGATTGAAGAGCCTCTGAAACCATCAGTGACAAGGGCCGTAAAGTGTGCTGAAGCGATGCCTTCACCATCCGAGGAGCAAGATAAGTCTGAGGGGCAGACTGAGCGTTGTACTGCAAAACGTCGGCGACGCAGGAAGAAGGAAGTGCGACACAAAGAGAAAGACAATGGCGGCGAGTGGCAGTTGGTGGGTAAGAAACCAAGACGTAAGAGTACTGAGACAGTTATCCAGGAAACCATGAAGCCCTCTGAGCCTGAGCCACATCGCGTGTCTCGCAAGCCCAAAAAGCCACGCCGTGGCAACAAATGCCCTCAGGACGACCGTGACCGAGTGCGTCTCTCGTGGCAGGAGAGCACAGTGAAGGTGGCGGTGCCGGTGCCGCCAAACAGACGGCGTCACGTCATCGGCACGCGGGGAGACACGATCCGCCAACTGCAGCAGCAGTACCCCTCCGTGCGTGTGTCAGTGCCCCTCCCGCAGGACCTCGAGTCCCGGGAAGTAGTCATCGAAGGGCCCAAGACACAGGCTGACGCCATGGCGCTGCAAATCACCCTCCACCTGCAGGCAATAGAGGAAAAGCTCCGGGAGGCAGAGCAGCGACGCCAGGAGAGAAAGAGAGCGGTGCTAAAGGTGGAGGTGGCACCCCACATGCGGCGCTACGTGGTGGGTCCTCAAGGCGAGACGCTGAAGAGGCTGGCACAGGAATACCCCGCAGTCAGGGTGACGGTGCCGCCTCCCACCGACACTTGGACCGCCAGTGTGAGCATTAAGGGACCATGTAATGAGACAGCCGTTGTCGCAGACTGTATCAGGGCCTGTGTACAGGCTGCAGGCCAGCGGCAACGGCAGCGGCAGCCCAACAAGGGGAAGCAGTGAGGAGGCAGCGCAATAACTACTGCACCCCATCATTACAAAGACATGGCAATTACAACAAGCTGGACTGGTTTAGGCTTAGCTAGGTTATTTAGGTTTAGGTTAGGTTAGGCATAGTTATATTTATATATCAAGGTAACTTTGTGTGGCAATCACAATGAGTGTATTTTCGACAATATCCAATGACTAGTTTCGAAGCTACAGGCGGCCGTCATCACAGGGGAGCATATATGCTACCAGAGGAAAAATGCGACACGGCACGTTAAGGCCCTGCAACACGCGTCCTCACATTCACTGTGCAACAATAAGATTAAATAGAAAATAAATTAATTTTAATAATAGATAGAATAAAAAAAATATTAAATGTAGTATAAAAAATAAATGAAAATCGAATAAGAGGAAAACGTAATAGAAACAAGAATTTAAAAAAAAAATATCACATTAAATGAAAATGGAAATCAATAAACGGAAATTAATAAATATATACAAATAAATATAGCAAATGAAATATAATTTAAATTAAAATAGAATATAAGTAAATTAAATTAGTTAAATAAATCAAGAACTAAATTAATTCAATGAAACAAATAAATAAGTAAATAAATAAACAAATCAATCAATCAATCAATAATCATTCAATAATAGATAAATAAATAGATGATAAAGAATAAAATAATAACCAATATTTAAAAAAAAGAATGAAAAGAAAGTGCGGAGTGACACGTCAGAGCACGTTGCCCTACACTGAGGAATTGCAGTGAACTGTGACTGAAAAAAAAAACCCAGTCTGTTACTCTAGTCTTGAGCAAGAGAAAGATTCCCTCCACCCACCACGGCCTGGGTGTTGCCTCCTCAGCCTTTGCTGTGGCTCAGGCAGAGCAGCGGCGCCGCCTCCCTCAGTCTACCGCCACGACCGTCACCACTCCGCCGCCTCCAACTCTAGTGATGGCATTTCCCAAACACAACGGTCGATTGGCGCTCTTATCTTTTGTGCATTTCCTCCAGTACGTTTGAAAATGAAATCATTCAAATGCTAAAAAACACTAACTTGGATGATTCAGGGCTTATTCCTCCCTCTTCTCCACCTTCAGACTACTTCATGCTACTTATTAGGATCATTCGCTATGATGTTTTCCTTACCCTCGCGGTCTTAACCCTTGGAAGGCTTATGGACCTCATGGAATTCCTCCTCTTGTTCTCCGAAACTGTGCCTCCGTGGTTCAACATCCACCTCTCCTTCTTGCTGGAAGTTTGCTTACATTCATCCTGTTCCTAAAAACGGTGACCATTCTTATCTCTCAAACTGTACTGAGCGAATAACAGTGGTGATAGTGTCTGACATGGAAGTGTACATTCCTCACTCTTTCTTTCCCTCTAAACCTTCCAGACTTTAGTTTAACATAGCCTGTTCTCGTGCTAAATTACTCACTATGGGAAAGAAAAAAAGATATTAAGAGAAATGTGTATGCGTAAAACGCTAAAACACATGAACAGCACTCTTTATAAAGAAACAGAACATTATCAAAAACGTGTATTATCAGTGATTACCAAAATGTTAGGGACCAAAACGGCAAAATGCATATGAAACACATTAAAAGAAGAATCAGAAAAAACAATGCTAAAAACCTGTAATATGAGTGTTTTTGGGCTGGTCAGATACCAAAACATTGAAGTGCAAGCAAAATACCCGATATGGAGAAAGAAAACAACTTTAGAAAAAAGTTGTCTTTTAAGTACTTCTCAGCTTTTTCGTACCAAAACGTTAAACATGTAATATGTAATGTAATGTAACATGTAATTTTTTTTTTCCTTAACTACCAAAACACTAAAACACATGAATACCACTTTATATAGGTAAAACAGAAGAACATTACCAAAAATATATATTATGAGCAATTACCACAATGTTAGGGATCAAAACGTCATAATGCATACAAAGCACCCTTTAAGTATAATGAAAACATTGATAAAGACGTGGAAAATGAGAGTTTTCAGCTTGTGAGATACCAAACACTAAAGTGCATGAAAAGAAGCTTTTATGGGAAAAGAAAGCAATATTAACAAAAAAAAGTGTATTTTGAGTGTTTTTTTCTTTAACTTCTTACGAATAGGTAAAAAAAAAAAAAAACGCTAAAACGCATATATTGGAAAACATCTTAGTCAGATTCGTTTCATTTGTGTGTTTTTGGACTGACACGTACAAAAACTCTAAAACGCATACAAACACACCCTTTCAGAAAAAAAAAATAAAATATATATATATATATATATATATATATATATATATATATATATATATATATATATATATATATATATATATATATATATATATATATATATATATATATATATATTACGAAAAGCGTATGTTTTGAGTCTTTTTAAGCATGTTACGTACCGAAACGTTAAAATGCATGCAAAGCCCCCATATGAAGTAACGAGACGACATTTCCAGAAACGTGTCTTTTAGGTGTTTATGAGCATATTAGGCACCAAAACGCTTATAAGTATGGAAAAGACCATATGGGAACATAAAAGAACATTGAAAACGTGTCTTTTATATGTTTTTGAGCTTCTTTACATTCCAAAATGCAAAAGCATTGAAAACACCCTTTAAGGGGAAACAGAATAACGTTATGAAAAACGTGTATTTTGAGTGCCATTGAGCTTGTTAGATACCAAAACATTAAAAATATGTGCAAAATACCCATTCTGGGAAGCAAAAGATTTGAACAGAAATTTATAATACGAGTCTTTTCATCTTAGCCACTAAAATGTTAAAACACATGAATACCACTTTATATGGATAAACAAAACATTACCAAAAAACGTGTATTATGAGCGATTACCACCATGGTAGTGACCAATACGTCAAAATGCATACAAAGCACCATATAAGAAAAAAAAAAATCAGGATTGCTTAAAAAGTGTATTATGAGTGCTTTTGCACTTGTTAGGTACCAAAACGCTGAACTGCATGCAACTAGGGAAAGAAAACAACGTTACCAAAAAAAAAAAAAACCGTGTAATTTGAATGTTTTTTTTCAGCTTCTTACGTAACTAAACGCTAAAGAACATATAAATCACTCTATATAGGAAAATAAAATAACATTATCAAAATCGTGTCTTTTAAGTGTTTTTGATGTTTCGTACAAAAACTGTAAAACGCATACAAGATTTCCTTTCTGGAGAAACAGAGCAATAACTTGTGTTTTGAGTATTTTTGATCTTGCAATGTTCGAAACGCAAAAGAAATATATATGCGAAGTATCCTATATGTGGTAAAAAGATGATATTACCAAAATCGTGTCTTTTTAGTGTTTATCAGCGTATTAGGCAACAAAACGCGAAACTAGCATGGAAAACACCCAATATGGAAAAACAAAGTAACTATTGAAAACGTGTCCTTTGAGTGTTTTTTATCTTGGAATCAAAACGGTAAAAATGCATCCTAAGTACCCGAAACGTGTCATTTTGCCTTTTATGAACCAATTAGCCACCCAAACGCTAAAAAAAAAAAAAAAACATGGAAAATACTCCATATGGGAAAACAGATTATCCTTATCGAAAACGTGTATTTTGAGTGTTTTCAGCTTAATAGGTGTCAAAACTGTAAAAATGCATACAAAATACCCAATATGGGAAACAAAAAGATTTAAACTGAAACGCTAAAACACATAAATAGCACTCTGTATGAAGAAACACAACGACATTAGCAAAAACGTGTATTATGAGAGGTTACCACGATGCTAGGGACCAAAACGCCAAAATGACAACAAAACACTTCATAAGAAGAATCAGGACAACAATTCTGATAACGTGCAATACTTTGGACTTGTCAGGTACCAAAACGCTAAATTGCATGGAAAGCACACTATATGGGAAAAGTGAACAACATTAACAAAAACGTGTCATTTGGGAGCTTTTTAGTTTGTTTTTTTTTCGTACCAATACGTTAAAAGCATGGAAAACACGCTACATCAGATAATAAAACAACTTCATCTTATTCGTGTCTTTTGAGTGTTTTGACCTTCTTTCGAACAAAAACTCTAAAACGCACATAAAACACCCTTTCTGGAGAAACAGAATAACATTACCAAAAACGTGCGTTTTGAGTGTTTTGACCTTTTTATATATTAAAACGACTAAATGGATTCAGAGCAGCCTATATAGGGTAACCAGAAGCCCTATATAGGGTACCAGAAACGTGTCATTTGGGTGTTTATGAGAGTAAAATGGTACCGAAACGCTAAAAAAAAAAAAAAAAAAAAGTGGAAAATACCCTTTACTGAAAAACAAATCAACCTATTCGAAAATGTGTCTTGAAAGTTTATAGCTTCTTTACGTACCAAAACTTTAAAACTCATGCAAAAACACTCTTTACGTAGAAATAGAATGACATTATGAAAAACGATACCAAAACGCTTAAGATGCATGCAAAATACAATTATGGGAAACAATACTATATTAACAGAAAAGTTAAATATAACTTCTTTTTCTTCTTTCTGTGCTACCAATATGCTAACGTCTTTTATAAGCGATTACCACTATGTTAGTTACAAATGAGGGAAAATGCATAGAAAGCACCGAATAAGAAGAATAAGAACAATATTACTTAAAACGTGTATTATGAGTGTTTTTGATGTTGTTAGTTACGAAAACGTTAATGTACATCAAATGGGAAAACAAAAAATGGCATTACCAATAACGTGTATTTTGAATCGCGTTTTTTAAGTGTTTTTGATCTTCTTTAGTATAAAAACTCAAAATCGCATACAAAACACCCTTTCTGGAAAAACAGAACAAAATTACTTAAAACGTGTGTTTTGAATGTTTTTGAGCTTGTTAGGTATCAAAACGCAAAAATGCATGCAAAGCAGCCCATATAGGGTAATGTGATGATATTACCAGAAACCTTTCTTTTCGATGTTTATGATGGGAAAGTAAATTAACATCGAAAACGTATATATTGAGTGTTTGTTTTCTGATTGCCAGGTACCAAAACGGTAATAATTCTTGCGAAGTGACCAATATGGGAAGAGAAAAGATATTAACAGGAACGTATATTATGAGTTTTCTTTTTTTTTTTTAGCTTCTTAGGTATAAAAAAAAAATTAAACATATAATTAGCACTGCATGGAGGAACAGAACGCCATTACCAAAAACGTGTATCATGAGTGATTACCACCATATTAGGGACAAAACACAAAAATGCATAAAAACACCATATTAAAAGAATCAGAAAAAAAATGCTAAAAATGGGTAATATGAGTTTATATGATTTAATATATATATATATATATATATATATATATATATATATATATATATATATATATATATATATATATATATATATATATATATATATATATATATATATATATATATATATATATATATATATATATATATGGCAGTGGAAAACGATATTATAAAAAACGTGTGTTTTGAGTCTTTTTCAGCTTCTTACGTACGAAAACGCTTAAAAAGTACGGAAAACACTCTATTAAAAAAAAAAAAAAAAAAAAAACTTTATGCGTATAAGGTACCAAAACGCTAAAGAGCATGGAAAAAATATGGAAAGCATGTGAAAATAAATTAACATTATCGAAAGCATGTATTTTGAATGTATTTCAGCGGCAAAAATGACATAAACAAAAACATTTATTATTAATAATTATCACTATCTTAGGGACTAAAACACATTAAAGGATAAGAATAGTCAGAATAAACAATGCTAAAAAACATATAACATGAGTGTTTCTGTTCTTGTCAGATACCGAAACGCTAAAGTGCATGGAAAGAACCCTATATTGGAAAAAAAAAAAAAAAAAAAAAAAAAAAAAAAAAAAAAAAAAAAAAAAAACGTGTCGTTTGAGTGCTTTCAAGCTTCATACGTTTCAAGCTTCATACCAAGACACTAAAAAAGCATTGAAAACACGCCAGTTTGGGAAATAAAAAAAAGATATCAAAATCTTGAGTGTTTTTAAATTTCTCACGTAAAAAAAAATGAAAAATGCATAAGAAACAACGTTTCTGGAGAAATAAAGCAACATTAACAAAAATTTGTGTTTTGAGTATTTTTGACCTTGTTAGGTACCAAAACGTCAATATGCAAGCAAAGCACCCTACATGAGGTAACGAGACGACATTACCAGAAACGTGAATTTCAGTGTTTATGAGCATATTAGACACCAAGACGCTAAAAGATATGAAAAAACCCAATATCGGAAAACAAAACATTATAAAAAAATCTGTCTTTTGAGTGTTTTTGGTCTTCTTTTCGTACCAAAACGCAAAAACACTTGCAAAACACACTGTACGGAAAAAAAAATAATAATAATAATAATGAAAAACATGTATTATGCGCATCTTTGAATTTGTTCGGTACCGAAACGCTAAAAATTCATGCAAGCTATCCATTATGGGTAACGAAACGATATCAACAAAAGTGTATAATATGAGTGCTTTTTAGCTTTTCAGCTACCTAAACGCCAAAAAAAAAAATAAGTACCACTTGATATGAATAAACAGAACAACAATATAAAAAAAAAACGTGTATTACTAGAGATTACCACCATGTTAGGAACCAAAACACCAAAATGTATGCAAAGCACTTATAAGAAAGAAAAACAATAATACCAAAAATGTGTATTTTGGGTGTTGTTCTCCTTCTTACGTAACAAAATGCTAAAAAGGATGGAAAACACTTTATATTGGAAAATAGAACAAGTTGATCAAAATCGTATATTTTGAGTTTTTTTGAAGTTCTTTTGTAGAAAAACGCCAATATGCATAAAAAGCACCCTATCTGGATAAAAAGAACATTACCAGAAACGCGTGTTTTGAGTATTTGTAGATTGTTAGGTATTAAAACGCCAAAATGCATTCAAAAGCACCTTATATTGGTTAACGAGACTATATTACCAGAAAGGTGTCATTGCTTACATTCAACCTATACTGCCTACATTCATTCTGTACCTAAAAAGGGTGACCGTTCTAATCCCTCAAACTACCGTCCTATTGCTTTAATTTCCTGTCTATCTAAGGTTTTCGAATCTATCCTCAACAGGAAGATTCTTAAACATCTATCACTTCACAACCTTCTATCTGATCGCCAGTATGGGTTCCGTCAAGGCCGCTCTACTGGTGATCTTCTGGCTTTCCTTACGGAGTCTTGGTCATCCTCTTTTAGAGATTTTGATGAAAATTTTGCTGTTGCCTTGGACATATCAAAAGCTTTTGATAGAGTCTGGCACAAAGCTTTGATTTCCAAACTACCCTCCTACGGCTTCTATCCTTCTCTCTGTAACTTCATCTCAAGTTTCCTTTCTGACTGTTCTATTGCTGCTGTGGTAGACGGTCACTGTTCTTCTCCTAAATCTATTAACAGTGGTGTTCTTCAGGGTTCTGTCCTGTCACACACTCTCTTCTTATTATTCATTAATGATCTTCTAAACCAAACTTCTTGTCCTATCCACTCCTACGCTGATGATACCACCCTGCACGTTTCCACGTCTTTTCATAGACGTCCAACCCTTCAGGAGATAAACATTTCACGCAGGGAAGCCACAGAACGCTTGACTTCTGATCTTTTTAAAATTTCTGATTGGGGCAGAGCAAACTTGGTATTGTTCAATGCCTCAAAAACTACATTCCTCCATCTATCAACTCGACACAACCTTCCAGACTACTATCCTATCTTCTTCAATGACACTTAACTACACTCTTCTACACTGAACATCCTCGGTCTGTCCTTTACTTATAATCTGAACTGGAAACTTCACATCTCATCTCTAGCTAAAACAGCTTCTATGAAGTTAGGTGTTCTGAGACGTCTCCGCCAGTTTTTCTCAACCCCCTCCCCCAGCTGCTAACTCTGTACAAGGTCCTTATCCGTCCATGTATGGAGTATGCCTCACATGTCTGGGGGGGTTCCACTCATACTACTCTTCTAGACAGGGTGGAATCAAAAGCTTTTCGTCTCATCAACTTCTCTCCTCTAACTGACTGTCTTCAGCCTCTCTCTCACCGCTGCAATGTTGCATATCTAGCTGTCTTCTATCGCTATTTTCATGCTAACTCCTCTTCTGATCTTGCTAACTGCATGCCTCCCCTGCTCCCGCGGCCTCGCTGCACAAGACTTTCTTCTTTCTCTCAACCCTATTCTGTCTACCTCTCTAATGCAAGAGTTAACCAGTATTCTCAATCATTCATCCCTTTCTCTGGTAAACTATGGAACTCCCTGCCTGCTTCTGTATTTCCACCTTCCTATGACTTGAATTCCCTGAAGAGGGAGGTTTCAAGACACTTATTCATCAATTTTTGACTACTGGTTTGACCCTTTTATGGGACTGGTATTTTAGTGGGCTTTTTTTTTTTTTATTGGATTTTTGTTGCCCTTGGCCAGTGTCCTCCCTACATAAAAAAAAAAAAAAGTTGGGTGTTTATGAACGTATTAGACAACAAATCGCAAAAAAAGCATGGAAAAGTGACAAGTATGGAGAAAAAAAAGAAATATCTTTTTGTTCTCCATACTAGTCACTTTCGATGCATTTTGGTACCTAACAAGCTGAAAAAAAATCTGTCAAAATACACGTTTTCGATAAAATTTGTTTTCTCTTTTACTATGTTTTCCAAGTTATTTAGCGTTTATTTAGCGTGCTTAATACGCTCAAAAACACCCAAATGAAATGTTTTTGATAATATCGTCTCGTTGCCCCATATGGGTTTCTTTGCATGCATTTTGGTGTTTTGATACCTAACAATCTCAAAAACACTCAAAACACACATATTTGGTAATGTTGTTCAGTTCTCCAGAAATAGTGTTTTCTATGCGTTTTACCATTTTACAGAAACATATGTTATGAGTATATATCAGATTAGGTGCCAAAACGCTAAAACACATAAATAACACTCTAAACGGGGAAATAGAACGACATAACGTGTATCACAAGTGATTACCACCATGACAGGGACAAAACGCATACAAAGCACCCTTAAAGAAGAATAAAAACAGCAATGCTAAAAACGTGTCATGTAAGTGTTTTTAGGCTTGTCAGGGACCAAAACCCTAAAGTGTGTACAAATCGCCCTATATGGGTAAAAGAAAACAAAATAAGCAAAAAAAGTGTCTTTTGTCTGCTTTTCAGCTTCTTACGTACAAAAACGGTAAAAAGCGTGGAAAACACGCTTTATTGGTAAGAAAAATAAAATCTTTATCAAAATCAAAATCTTTAAAATCATGTCTTTTTAGTGTTTTTTTTTTAGCTTCTTATGTACAAAACCCTTTCTCGAGAAACAGAATAACATTAACAAGAACGTGTGTTTTGGGTGTTTGTAAGCTTGTAAGGTAGCAAAATGCCAAAATGCATGCAAGGCACCCTCTAGGGATAATGAGATAACATTAACAGAAAATCGTCATTTCGGTGTTCATAAGCGTTTAAGGCACGAAAATGACAAAAAGCAATGAAAACAAATTATCATTATGGAAAACGTGTATTTCGAGTGCATTCCAGTTTATGAATACGGTAAAAATGCATGGGAAGTACACAGTATGGGAAAAGAAAAGATATTAATAAAAACGTATATTATGAGTGTATTTCAGTTTCTTAAGTATAAAAACGTTTAAACAAATCAATAGTATTCAATATGGAGGAACAAAAAAGACACAAATAAAAACGTTTATTTTGAATTATTACCATTATGATATGGACCAAAACAACAAAATAAATATAAATCCACCTATAAGAAGAATCAGAATATCAAAGCTAAGAACGTGCAATATGAGTCTTTTTGACTTGTCAGTACCAAAACTATAAAGTGTCTTTTGGGTGCTTTTCAGCTTCTTACGTACAAAAAAACGCTAAAAAGCATGAAAAACACGCTATATTGAAAACAAAACTTCATCAAAATCATTTTTTTTTTGTTCATGTGTGTGTGTGTGTGTGTGTGTGTGTGTGTATGTGTGTGTGTGTGTGTGTGTGTGTGTATGTGTGTGTATGTGTGTGTGTGTGTGTGTGTGTGTTTTAGAGCTACTCACGTACAAAAACGCTAAAACACATACAAAACAGACTTTCTGAAGAAAAGAACGGCATTAAGAAAAACGTGTGTTTGGGTGTTTTTGAGCTTGTTAGGTCCCAAAACTATTAAGTTTCTTACTTAACAAAACGCTAAAAAAAAAAAAAAAAGGCATGGAAAACACGCTATATTGGAAATCAAAACAAATTTATAAAAATCGTTCCTTTTAGGTGTTTTTTGAGTTTCTAACGTACAAAAACGCTAAAATGCACACATAAGAACATAAGAACATAAGAAATAAGGGAAGCTGCAAGAAGCGACCAGGCTTACACGTGGCAGTCCCATGCATGATGATAGGTATTTCCACCTATTATCACCATCCATAAGCCCGTCTAATCTTTTCTTAAAGCTCCTTAATGGTCCTAGCACTAACAACATGATTATTGAGTGCGTTCCACTCATTTACCACTCTATTTGGGAACCAATTTCTTCCTATCTCTTTCCTAAACCTAAATTTTTCAAGCCTGAATCCGTTATTTCTTGTTCTATCCTGGTTGCTGATCCTAAGAATTTTGCTTACATCCCCCTTGTTATAACCCTTACTCCACTTAAAGACTTTTATCAGGTCCCGACTTAACCTACATCTCTCTAAAAAATGTAAATTTAGCAGCTTCAGTCTCGCCTCGTAAGGAACACTCCTCATCCCCTGCATCATTTTAGTCATTCTCCTCTGTACTGATTCTAATAGACCTATATCTTTCTTGCAATGTGAGGACCAGAACTGCACAGCGTAATCTAGATGAGGTCTGACCAGCGCCAAGTATAACTTTAATATTACTTCGGGCCTTCTACTTTTAATACTTCTAAAAATTAATCTTAATACTCTCACAAAACACCCTTTCTGGAGAAAAGAACAATATTAAAAAAAAAAAAAAAGTGCGTTTTGAGTGTTTTTGAGCTTGTTAGGTACCAAAACGTTAAAATACACGCAACGCATTCTATATGGGGTAACGAAACGTCATTAACAGAAAAAAAATGTCATTTGGGTGTTTTAGTGAGTATTAGGCACCAAAACTTTAAAAAAAAAAAAACACTATATACTGGGAAACAAAATCAACATTATCGAAAACGTGTGTTTTGAGTCTTTTGAGCTTCTTTACATACCATCACACAAAAACACACATGCAAAACAGCCATCGCGGAAACATATAACAATATTAAGAAAGAAAAAAACGTGTATTTTGTGTCTTTCAGCTTGTTAGGTAACAAAACGTTAAAAATACATGCAAAGTACCCATTATAGATAACGAAACGATATTAAAATATTAAAAGTAATGGGTAATATGTTTTCACCTTCTTAACTACCAGAACGCTAAAACACATGAATAACACTTTAAATGTATAAAGAGAACAACATTAAAAAAAAACGTGTATTAATAGCCATTACCACCAGGCCACACTGAAACGCAAAAATGCAAACAAATCACTCTATAAGAAAAATCAGAATAAAATCACTAAAAATGTATAATGTAAGTGTCTTTTTTAGCTTGTTAGGTACCACAACGCTAAAGTGCATGTAAAGCACCCTTTATGGGAAAAGAAAACAATGTTACCAAAAACATGTCTTTTGAGTGCTTTTCAGCTTCATACGTACCAAAACGGTAGAAAACATGGAAAATACGCTATATGGGAAAACAAAACAACTTTATGAAAATCATGTCTTTTAAGTGTTTTGAGTTTCTAGCACACACACACACACACACACACACACACACACACACACACACACACACACACAAATATATATATATATATATATATATATATATATATATATATATATATATATATATATATATATATATATATATATATATATATATATATATATATATGTATGTATGTATGTATAAATGCATATAAAACACCCATTCAGGAGAAACAAAAGAACTTTAACAAAAAGGTGTGTTTTGAGTGTTTTTCAGCTTGTTATTTTCCAAAACGTCAAAATGAATGAAAAGCACAGTATTAGAAGTAACGAGACAAAATTACCATAAACTAGTCATTTGGATGTTTTTGAGCGTAGTAGGCACCCGAACGGTAAAAAAAAAAAAAAAAAAGCATGGAAAACACTCAATATAAGTAAACAAATTAACCTTACTGAAACGTGCGTTTTGAGTCTTTTCAGCTTTTTAGGTACCAGAATGATAATAAAGTGTGTAAATTACCTGATATGGGAAACGAAAACATATTAACAGAAACGTGTTTTATGAGAGTTTTTCAGCTTCTTAGGTATCAAAACAGTAAAAAACATGAACAGCACTCTATATAAAGAAACATAATATTACCAAAAAACGGGTATTATGAGTAATTGCTAAAATCTTAGGGACCAAACCGGCAAAATGCATACAAGGCACCATATATGAAGGATCTAAACAACAATGCCAAAAACGTGTAATATGAGTGTTTTTGGGCTTGCCACGTACCATAACGATAAGGTAACATCAGTGTACCCCTTTATGGATAAAAAAAAAAAAATAATAAAATAAAAAAAATAAAAAACATTATCAAAAAATGTGTCCTTGGGGTGTTTTTCATGTTTTTACGAACCAAATCGTTAAAAAGCATAGAAAATATGCTATGTTGGAAAACAAAACAACTTCATGAAAATCGTGTCCTTAGAGTGTTTTTAAGCTTCCTACGTACAAAAACGCTAAAACGAATACAAAACACCCTTTCTGGAGAAAAGAGACAAACACTTGTGTTGTGAGTGTTTTTGAGCCTGTTAGGTATCAAAACGGCAAAATGCATATAAAATCTTCTATATGGAGTAACGAAACGACCTTATCAGATACATGTTATTTAGTTGTATATGAGCGTATTGGAAAACACCCTATAGAAAACACCCTATAAATGTCTTTTATTGTATTTTATTTTTTTTAGCTTCTTTACTTATAAAAACGAAAAAAAAAAAAAATTCAGAGCAACATTATGAAAAACGTTTGTTATGAGAGCCTTTGAGCTTGATTGGAACCAAAACGCTAAAAATGCATGCATCGAACCCGTTATGGAAAACGAAAAGATATTGACAGAGACGTATAATATGAGTTTTTTTTTACATTCTTAGCTACTAAAACGCTCAAAGACACGAATACCACTTTATATGGACAAACAGAGCAACATTAACAAAAGCGTGCTTTATGACCGATTACTACCAAAATGCATACAAAGCACCTAATAAAAAGAATCAGAACAATGCTAAAAACGGGTAATATGATTTTTTTTTTAGCTTTTTTAGGTACCAAAACGCTAAAATGCATGCAAAGCAGCTTTTATGAAAAAAAAAAAAAACAAGTGTTTGAGTGTTATTGAGCTTGTTATTTACATAAACGTAAAAATACATGCAAAGTAACCAATATTGGAAACGAAACGATATTACAGAAATGAATAATGAGTGTTTTTCAACTTCTTAGCTACTAAAAAATAAAACACATAAATAGCACTTTATATGGATAAACAGAACAAAATAGAAAAAAAAAAAAAAACGTGTATTATGAGCGATTACCACAATGTTAGGAACCAATACGCCGAAATACATACAAAGCACAAGAAGAAGAAGAATCAGAAGAAGAATCAGAGCAAGATTACTTAAAAGGTATATTATGAGTGTTTTTTTTGTTTTTTTTAGCTTGTTTGGTACCAAAATGCAAAATTTCATGCAAATGGGAAAAGAAAACAACATTACAAAAAACGCCAAAAAGCACAGAAATCTATTTATATGGGAAAACATAACTTTGTCAACACCGTTTGTTTTAAGAGTTTTGAGCTTTAGTACAAAAACTCTAAAACGCATAGAAAACACTTTTTTTTGGGGGGAGGGAGAATTAAAACAACGTTACTTAAAACGTGTGTTTTAAGGATTTTTGTGCTTGTCAGGTATCAAAACACCAAAATACATGTACAACATCCTATATGGGGTAACTAGACGATATTATCAGAAACGTGTCATTGGGAAGTTTATAAGGGTATTAAGCACCAAACGCTAAAAAGCATGGAAAACACTCCATATGGAAAAAAAAAAAAGAAAAAAAAACATTATGAGAAAACAAATCAACATTATCGAAAACGTGTCTTTTGAGTATTTTTGAGCTTTTTAGGTACCAAATCGGTAAAAATGCTTGCAAAGTATCCAGTATGGGAAACAATACAATATTAACAGAAACGTGTAACTTGGGTGTTTTTTCAGCTTCTTACGTGCCAAAACGCTGTAACACATAAATGCACTCTGTATAAAGAAAGAGAACAACGATACTAAAAACGCGTATTATGGATGATTACCAGTATGTTAGGGACCAAAATGCCAAAATGCATACAAAGCACCCTATAAGAGAAATCAGAAGTACAATGCCAAAAACATGTAATATTAGTGTTTTTGAGATGGTCAGGTCCCAAAACGCTAAATTGCATGCAAATAACCCAATATGAAAAAAATAAATAAATAAATAAAACAAAACAAAAAATGTGCGTTTTGTGTCCTTTTTAAGTTTCTTACTTACATGGAAAATACGCTATTTTGAAGAAGAAAAGAACTTTATTAAAATCGTGTCTTTAGAGTGTTTTTTTTTTATAACTTCTTACGTATAAAAGTACTATAAACACATAGAAAACACTTTTTAGAGAAACATAACATTAAGAAAACATGTGTTTAAAGTGTTTTTGAGTTTCGCAGGTAAGAAAACGCCATAATGCATGCAAATCTCCCTATACAGGGTAAAGAGACAACATAATCAGAAACGTGTAATTTCGGTGCTTATGAGCGTATTAGGCATCAAAACGCTAAAAAGAATAGAAAGCACACTATATAGAAAAACAAAACATTATCGAAAACGTTTCTTTTGAGTGTTTTTGAGCTCCTTTACGTACCAAATGCTAAATTAAATGCAAAAACACCATTTGCGGATAAAAAGAACATCATGAAAAACGTATATTTTGAGTGTCTTAGCTTCTTAGGTATCAAAACGCTAAAAATGCATGCAAAATACGCCTTATGGGAAACGAAACGATATTAAAAGAAACGTGCATTATAAGTGTTTTTTTTTTCTTAGGTACCAAAACCTCAAAAAAAAAAAAAAAAACATGAATAGCACTCTATATGGAGAAACAGAACGATATTACCAAAATTATGTATTATGAGCGATTACCACCATCTTGTAAACCAAAACGCCAAAATACATTCAAAGCACCCAATAAGAAAAATCCGAACAGCAAAGCTGAAAACGAGTGATATGAGTGTTTTGGGGCTTCTCAGGTACCAAAACGCTAAAGTACATGCAAAGCACCTTACAAGGAAAAAGACACGTTTTTTTTTGGCAATGCTGTATTGCCAAAAAAAACGTGTCTTTTATGTGCTTTTAAGCTTACATACCAAAACGCTAAAAAAATAAAAAATAAAAACATGAAAAATACGCTTCATTGGAAAAAAAAAAAAAAATCAAAATCATCTCTTTGGAGTGTTTTTAACTTCTTACATACAATTCCGCTAAAACGGATACAAAACATCCTTTCTGGGGAAAGAGAACAACATTGACAAAAACGTGTGTTTTAAGAGTTTTTGAGCTTGTTAGGTACCAAAACACGAAAATACTTGCAAAGCACACTATATGTGGGAACGAGACGACATTACCAAAAATGTGTCATTTCGATGTTTATGAGCGTAAAGAACAACATTATGAAAAAAAAAAACTTGTTTTGAGCATGAAAAGCATGAAAAACACAGTATTTGAGAAAACAAAACAACATTATCGAAAACGTGCTTTTTTTTTTTTTACTGTGTGTTTTCAGCTTTTTTTACGTACCAAAACGCAAACACATATAACACACCATTTACGCAGAAACAGTATGAAAAACATTATGAAAACGTGTACGTTGTGTGTCTCTGAGCATGTTAGGTACGAAAACGCTAAAAATGCATGCAAAATATCCATTATGGGAGACGAAACGATATTAAAATAAACTTGTAATATGAGTGTTTCCCCACCCCCCTTTTTAGCTACTAAAATGCTTTTTATGGATAAATCGAACAACATTTCCAAAAAACGTGTATTGTGAGGGATTACCACCATATTAGGGATTAAAATTCCAAAATGCTTAGAAAGCACCCTATAAGAAGAATTAAAACATCATTGCTAAAAAAAAAAGCATAATATGAGTGATTTTTATATTGTTAGATACCAAAATGATAAAATGCATGCAAAGAACCCATTTTGGAAAAAAAAAAAAAAACAATGTTACGAAAAACGTGTCCTTTAAGAGGTTTTAAGATTCCTACACACCAAACCTCTAAAAAGCAAGGAAAACACAGTATATTGGAAAACAAAGCAGCTTCATCAAAATCGTGACTTTTGAGTGTTTTTGAGCTTCTTTATTAAAAAAAAAAAAACGCTAAAAGACATACAAAAAACTTTCAGGAGAAACACAAAAAAACATTAGCAGAAACGTGTGTTTTGAGTGTTTAAGAGCTTGTTATGTATGAAAACGACAAAATGCAAGCAAAGCACCCCATATGGGGTAACGAGACGGTATTACCACAAACGTCTCATTTGGTTGTTTATGAGCGTATTAGGCATATGAGTGTTTTTTTTTTTTTTTTTAAGCTTCTTAGCTACTAAAACGCTTTTTATGGATAAACTGAACAACATTTCCATAAACATGTATTGTGTGTGAATACCGGCATGTTAGGGACTAAAACTCCAAAATGCATAGAAAGCATCCTATAAGAAAAAAAATAGAGCAACATTACTAAAAAGTGTAATATGAGTGGTTTTAAGCTCATTAGATACCAAAAGGATAGTGTGCATGCAAAGAACCCGTTTTGGAAAAAGAAAACAATGTTACGAAAAACGTGTCTTTTGGGTGCTTTTCAGCTTCCTACGTACCAAAACTCTAAAAAAAAAAAAAAAAAAAAAACGAAAACATACTATATTGGAAACCAAAACAACTTCAAAATCGTAACTTTTGACTGTTTTTGAGTTTCTTTATTAAATAAAAAATAAAACTAAAAGGCATACAAAAAAAATATTTCTGGAGAAACACACAAAAAAAAAAAAAAAAAACATTAGCAAAAATGTGTCTTTTGAGTGTTTATGAGCTTGTTATGTATGAAAACGAGAAAATGCAAGCAAAGCACCTCATATGGGGTGACGAGACGATATTACCAGAAACGTCTGATTTGGGTGTTTATGTGCATATTAGGCATTAATATTCTAAAACAAAAAAATATGGAAAACAACTTCTTCTTACGTACCAAATCGCTGAAAACGATATAGAGCTCGCTATTTTGGAAATAAAAAGAAATATCAAATACGTGTCTTTTCATTGTTTTGACAGCTTCTTATTAAAAAACCTAAAAGGTATACTAACACCCATTCTGGAGAAACATAACATTACCAAAAACGTGAGTTTAGAGTGTTTTTGAGCTTGTTAGGTATGAAAACGTCAAAATGCATGTAAAGCCCCCTGTATGGGTTAACAAAACGATATTACAGGAAACGTGTGGTTTCCGTGTTTATTACCTTTTTTGTCAAAACACTAAAAAAATGCATCGAAAACACACTACATGGAAAAACAAATTAACATCATCGAAAGTTTGTCTTTTGAGTGTTTTCGAACTTTTTAGATACAAATACGTTAAAAATGAATGCAAAGTACTTAATATGAGAAAAGAAACGATATCAACAGAAACGTGTATTATGAATGTTTTCAGCTTCCTAGGGAGCAAGACGCTAAAAGACTTGAATACCACTCGATATGGGGAAAAAAAAAAAGAATAATCTTATCAAGAACGTGTTTTATGAGTGATTACTACAATGTTAGACGAAAACACCAAAATACATACAACGCACTTTGAAAAAAAAAAAATGAGAACTACTATGATAAAAACGTGATGTATAATTATTTTTGGGCTTGTCAGGTAACAAATCACTCAGAAAAAAAAAAATGCATGTAAAGCACCCTTTGTAGGAAAAGAAAACACAACCAAAAGCGCGTCTTTTTAATTCTTTTCAGCTTCTTATGTACTAAAACGCTAAAATGTATGGAAAATACGTTACATAGGAGGACAAAACAAGTCTATCTAAATCGTGTCTCTTAAGCGTTTTTTTTTTTTTTTTGAGTTCCTGTATAAAAAAAAGCTAAAACGCATAGAAAACAACCTTTCTTTTATGCCCTTCGAATGTTTTTGAGCTTCTCACGTAAAAACTTCCTAAAACTCATAGAAAGCACCCTTTTTGGAGAAACAGAAGAATATTAACAAACACGTGTGTTTTCAATGTTTTTAATTCTGTTAGGTATCAAAACGCCAAAATGCATGGAGAGCACCCAATGTGGGATAACGAGACGACATTACCAGACGCGTCTCATTTGATTGCGTTTGAGAGTTTTAGGCACCAAAACGCTAAAAAAAAAAAAAAAGCATGAAAAACACTACCTATGGGAAACAAAACAACATTATCGAAAAAGTGTCTCTTGAGTGTTTTTTAACTTCTTTACGTACCAAACGCTAGAAATATGCAAAACTCCCTTTACGGAAAAAAAAAAGAAAGAAAAACGTGTATTTTGATTGTTTGAGCTTGTTAGGTGCCAAAATCGCATGTAAAGTACTACTAAGTACGGGATACAATGCAATATTTATAGAAACCTGTATGATGAATGTTTTCCAGCTTCTTAGCTACCAAAACGCTAAAACATATGAGTACAACCTTATATGGATAAACAGAACAACGTTACCAAAAGCGTGTATTATGTGTGATTACCAACACCTTAGGGACTAAATCGCCAAAATGCATACAAACCACCCTATAAGAAGCAGAACAGCAATCTTAAAAACGTGTAATATGAGTGTTTTTGAGCTTGTTAGGTATCAAAACGTTAATGTCCATACAAAGCATCCTTTATGGAAAAAAATAAAATAAAATAAAACATTACGAAAAACGTGTGTTTTGAGTGTTTTTCATGTACTCACGTAACAGAACGCTGAAAATAATGGAAAGCATGCTACATTGGAAAAGAAAAACGCTTTATCAAAATCGTGTCTATTCAACATTACAAAAACGTGTGTTTTGAGTGTTTTTGAGGTTATTAGTTATCAAAATGCGAAGACGCATTGAAAGCAACGTATATGGGGTAACAAGATGATTTTACCAGAATCATGTCATTTGGTTGTTAATAAGCATATTAGGCACCAAAACGGTAAAAGAAAAGAAAAAAAAACATGGAAAACACCCTGTCTGGAAGAATAAATTAACTTTATCGAAAACATGTCTATGTAATGCTTTTGATTTTGTTAAGTAAGAAAACGGTAAAAGAAAAAAAAATGCATGGAAAGAATCCAAGATTGGAAACGAAACGATATTTACAGAAAATTATATTACGAGTGTTTTTCAGTTTTTTTTTTTTTTTTTTTAGGAACAAAAACCCTAAAACACATAAAAACACTCTATATAGAGAAACGGAACAACATTATGAAATATGTGCACTATGAGTGATTACCATAATGTTAAGGAACAAAACGGCAAAATGCATTAAAAGCACCCTATAAGAAGTAACAGAACAATAATGCTAAAAACGTGTAATATGGGTGTTTTTTTGGAGGAGTTCTCAGGTATCAAAACATAAATTGCATGAAAAGCACCCTACATGGGAAAAGTAAAAACATTACCAAAGACGTGACTTATCAGTGCTTTTCAGCTTCTTACTTACCAAAACGTTGTAAAAGAATAGAAAGCATGCCATACTAAATTAAAAAAAATATATATATATATATATATATATATATATATATATATATATATATATATATATATATATATATATATATATATATATATATATATATATATATATATATATATATATGAGAGTCTATTCTTTTGAGTGTTTTTGAGCTTCTTACAAACAAAAATGCTAAAACACATACAAAACACCTTTTCTGGAGAAACACAGCATTACCAAAAACATGTGTTTTGAGTATTTTAGAGATTGCTAGGTATCAACGCGCCAAAATACATACAAAGTACTCTATATAGGGTAACGAGACGAAATTACCAGAAACGCGTCACATGGGGGGTTTATTATCGTTTTTAGGAATTAAAACGCTAAGAATCTTGAAAAACACCTGAAATGGGAATCAAAACATTATCGAAAAAAGTGTCTTTTTGAGTGTTTTTTTTTTTAACTCCTTAACGTACCAAAACGTTAATACGCATTCAAAACACACTTTACAGTGAAACAGAACAACTTTATTAAAAACGTGTACTTTTTATTTCTTTGAGCTTCTCATGTACCTAAATACGTAAAATGAATGGAAAGTACCCAGTAAGGGAAACGAAGAGATATCAACAGAAACATGTATTATGAATTATTTTAAATTTCTTAGATACTGAAACGCTAAAAATCCATGAATACTACTTTATATGGGTAAAGAGAAAAAAAAATTTTCAAAAAAAAAAAAACATGTATTATGAGTGATTACCACAATGTTGAAGATGAAAACACCAAAAGGCATATAAATCAGCCTGTAAGAAGAATCATAATGAAATTCCTAAAAACGTGTAATATTAGTGTTTTTTTTTTTACTTGTATGGTACCATAACGCTAAAGTGCATGGGAAAAAAAAAACATAAAAAAAAACGTGTTACTGAGTGTTTTCCAGCGTCTTAATTACCATTCGCTAAAGAAAAAAAAAAAAACATGGAAAATGGAATGGACACGATATTAGAAAACAAAACAACTTTATGAAAATCGTGTCTTTTGAGTGCTTTTGAGCTTTTTTTTTTTTAACAAAAACACAAATACGCATCAAAACCCCTTTCTGTAAAAACAGAACAGCATTTCCAAAAACGTGTGATATGAGTGTTTTTGAGCGTATTAGGCACCAAAACACTAAAAACTATTCTTTTTAGTGTTTTTGAGTTTCTAAGGTGCAACAACGCTTAAAAAGTATGTAGAATAACCAGTATGGGATACGAAACGATAAGAACAGAAACGTATATTTTGAATTTTTTTTTTTCGGTTTCTTAGGTACCAAAATGCTAAAACACATGAATACCACTTTATATAGAGAAAGAGAAAAAAACATTATCAAAAACGTGTGTGATGAGTGATTACCATAAAGTTAAGGGTTAAAACGCCAAAATGAATGTAAACCACACTATATGAAGAACCAGAACAGTAATGTTAACCTTAAAACGTGTAATATGATTGTTTTTGGGCTTGTCTGATACCAAATCGCTAAAGTGCATGCAAAGCACCATGTCTGGAAAAAACAACATTATCCAAAACATGTCTTTTAAGTGATTTTCAGATTCTTATGTACCAAAACTCTATAAAGAATGGAAAACACGCTATATTGGAAAACGAAAAAAAAATCATAAAAATTTTGTATTTTGAATGTGTTTGACCTTTTTACGTACAAAAAGGCTAAAACGCATACAAGACACCCTTTCTGAAAAACCAAATGAACGTTAACAAAAACGTGTATTTTGAGTGTTTTTGAGCTTGTTAGGTACCAAAACGCCAAAATGCATGCAAATCACCCTACATAGGGTAACAAGACGACATTACCAGAAACGTGTCGTTTAGGTGTTTATGAGCGTATTAGGCAACGAAACACTATAAACTATGGAAAACACCCTATATGGGAAAACATAAACAACATTATCGAAAATGTGTCTTTTGAGTGTTTTTGAGCTTCTTTAAGTACCAATACGCAAAAAGACATGCATAACGCCCTTTACCGAGAAACAGAACAATATTTTGAAAAACGTTTATTTTGAGTGCCTTTGAGTTGTTGAAAGGTATATAAAGTGCCCTTTCTTGAGACATCGAACAAAATTACAAAAAAAATATGTGTTTTGAATGTTTATGAGCTTGTTATCAAAACTGGAAAATACATGCAAAGCAGCCCATTTAGTGTAACAAGAAAATGTTACCAGAAACGTGTCATTTGGGTGTTTATGAGCGTATTAGGCACCAAAACGCTAAAAGGTATGGAAAATACCTTATATGGGGAAAAAAAATAACTTGATAGAAAACGTGTATTTTGAGAGTTTTGAGCTTAATAGGTATCAAAACGATATATAAGCGCATGCAAAATACCAAATATGGGAAACGAAAAGATATTAACAGAGACATTTAATATGAGTGTTTTTCAGCTTTTTAGGTACCAAAACGCTCAAACACATCAACAGCAGTCTCCATGGAGAAAAAGAACGACTATGTTAGGAGCCAAAACGCCAAAACGCATACAAAGCATCAGAACAACAATGATTATAACGTGTAATATGAGTGTTTAAATGCTTGTTAGGTACCAAAACGCTAAACTCTATACAAAGCACTTTATTTGAGAAAGGAAAACAGCATAACATAAACCGTGCCTTTTGAGTGCTTTTCATTTTCTTAAGGATCAAAACGTGAAAAAGCATGAAAAAGCAACGTGTCTTTTGAGAGTTTTTGAGCTTGTTAATTAACAAAACGGTAAATATACATGTTAAGTGTTATAAACGTGTCATTTTGCTGTTTATGATCCCATTAGTCACCAAAACACTAAAAATATGGAAAACACTCTATATGGGGAAAAAAAATTAATATTATCGAAAACATGTATTTCGAGTTTGTTTTTGTTTCAGTTTGTTACGTGCTAAAACGGTAAAAATGCATGCAAAGTACCCATTATAGGAAGGAGAGGGATTTTAACCGTAACGCTAAAACACAGAAATGTCACTCTAAATAGAGAAACAGAAAGACAGTAGCAAAAACGTGTATTATGAGTGATTACCTCCATGTTAAGGACCAAAACGCCAAAATGCATACAGAAGAGTGAGAACAACAATGCTAAAAAGGCTAAACATGAGTGTTTTTGGGTTTGTCAGGTACCAAAACGCTAAAGTGCATACAAAGGACCCTATATGGGAAAAGAAAACATTACCAAAAACGCATTTTGAGTTCTTTTTCAGCTTCTTACGATCTAAAACGCTAAAAAAAAACATGTAAAATACGCTATATTGAAAAAATAATAATAATAATAACTTTATGAAAATCGTGTCTTTTGAGTGTTTTGAACTTTTTTCGTAAAAAAAATAAATAAAAAAAATGCATAAAAAACACGCTCTTAGGAGAAACAGAACATAACCAAAGACGTGTGTTGTGAGTGTTTTAGAGCTTGTTACTTATGAAAACGCTAAAATGCATGCTAAGCACCCTATATGGGTTAACGAGATGATATTACAAGAAATGTGTAATTTGGGTGTTCATGAGCGTATAAAACACCAAAAGACAAAAAAAAAAAATCATGTAAAAGACCCGATATGGGAAAATAAATTAACATTAACAAAAACTCTATGTGGAGAAACAGAACGACATTATGAAAAGCTTGTATTATGAGGGATTACCACCATGTTAGGGACCAAAACGCAAAAATGCATGCAAAGCACCCTATAAGAAAAATCAGAACAATAATGCTAAAATAGTGTAATATTAGTGTTTTTTTGAGGGGCTTGTCAGGTACAGCAACGCTAAAGTGCATGCAAAGTACCCTATATGGGAACAGAAAATAATATTAACAAAACGTGTCTTTTGAGAGTTTTTTTTTTTTTTTACGTACCAATACGCTATATTGGAAAACAAAAGAAATTTATCAAAATCGTGTATTTTGAGTGTTTTGAGCATTTTTCGTACAAAAGCGCTAAAACGCACAAAAAAAACACCCTTTCTGGAGAAACATAACATTACTAAAAACATGTGTTTTGAGTGTTTTTTTTAGCTTGTTATGTATCAAAACGCTGAAAGCCATGCAAAGCACCCTATATAAGGTAAGGCGATGACATTACCAGAAACCTTTCAATTTGGTGTTTATGTGCGTTTTTAGCACCAGAACGCTATAAAGAGAACATGGGAAAAAAAAAAAAACTTACATAGGAAAACAAATTACCATGATCGAAAACTTGTCTTTTGAGTGTTTTGACGTTGTTAGGTATGAAAACACAAAAAATACATGCATAGTACGCAATATGGGAAACGAAAAGATATTAACACAAACGTATATTAAGAGTGTTTTTCAGCCTCTTAGCTGCCATAAAGTTAAAATTCAGAAATACCACTCCGTATGAATAAATAGAACAACATTACCAAAAACTTATATTTTGAGTGATTACCACCATGTTAGTGTTCAAACCATCAAAATGCATTAAAAACACCCTATAAGAAGAATCAGAACAACAAGGCTAAAAACGTGTTATATAAGTGTTTTTCTTTTTTTTTTTGGGGGGGGTGGCTTGTTAGGTCCCAAACCCCTAAAATGCATGGATAGCACCCTACAGTGGAAAAGTAAACAGCATTAGCAAAACCTTCTGTTTTGAGTGCTTTCCAGCTTCTTACTTACCAAAACGATCAAAAGCATAAAAAAACACACTATGTTGGAAAAGAAAACAAGTTCACCAGACAGACGAGCATTTTGAGGGATTTTCAGCTTCTTAGATACCAAAATGCAAAAAAAAAAAAAAAATGGAAAACACGCTATTTTGGAAAACAAAACAACTTCATTACAATCGTGTCTTTTGTGCTTTTTGAGCTTATTGCTTACAAAAATGCTAAAACGCATAAAAAACACCATTTTTTTGAGAAACACAGCAACATTAAGAAAACGTGTGTTTTACGTGTTTTGAGCTTCGTAGGTAACGAAACACCAAAATGCATGCAAATCACCCTATATGTGGTAACAAGACAACATCATTAAAAATATGTCAGTTCAGTGTTTATGAGCGTATTAGGCACCAACACGATAAAAAAAAATAAAATAAAATAAATAAATAAATAAAGGAAAACACTCTATATGGCAAAACAAAACAATATTGAATACGTGTCTTTACAAACCAGAACGTTAAATTACATGCATAACACCTTCACGGAGAAAGAGAACAAATTTATGAAAACGTGTATTTTCGGTGCCTTTGAGCTTCTTAGGTACCATTACACTAAAAATGCATGTAAAGTATCCATTATGGGAAACGAAACGATATTAACAGAAACGTGTATTATGAGTGTTTTCAAATTTTTAGAGACCAAAAGGCTGAAACACATAAATAGCACTATATATATGGAGAAACAAAATGTCATTACCAAAAACGTGTATTATCAATGCTTACCACCATGTTAGGGACCAAAACGCCAAAATGCATATAATGCGTCTTATACGAAGAATCAGAACAGCAATGCTAAAAAAAAGAAAAAAAAAAAAACAGGCTGAATGTTGGCAAACTTCCAGCAAGAAGAAAAGGTAGATGTTGATAGACAGAGTTAAAAGAATTTTACTAGGCAAGGTGCAAATACGGAGGCGCAATTTCGGAGGACAATAGGAGGGACCCCATTAGGTCCATAAGCTTTCCGAGGGTTTAGGCCAGCGAAGGCACGGAAAACATCATTGCGAAGAATTTCAATAGGTAGCATGAAGTAGTCGGAGGGTGGAGAAGAGGGAAGAAGAATCCTTGAATCGTCCAAGGTAGAGTTTCTAGCAAAGGTTTGAGCGAAGAGTTCAACTTTAAAGATAGATGTGATAGCAGTGGTGCCATCTGGTTGAAATAAAGGAAGGAAAGAAGAAGAAACGAACTTATTGGAGATATTTTTGGCTAGATGCCAGAAGTCACGAGGGAAGTTAGAACTTGAAAGATTTTGACACTTTCTATTAATAAAGGAGGTTATGGCTAGTTGGAGAACAGACTTGGCATGGTTTCGGGCAGAAATATAAAGCCCATGAGATTCTGATGATGGAAGGCTGAAGTACCTTTTGTGGGCCACCTCTCTATCATGTGTAGCACGAGAACAGGATGTGTTAAACCAAGATTTGCAAGGTTTAGGCCGAGAAAACAGTGAGGAATGTATGCCTCCATGCCAGACACTATCACCTCTGTTATGCGCTAGGCACACAGAGACGGGTCTCTGACATTGAAGCAATAGTCATTTAAAGGAAAATTATCCAAATACCTCCTCAGGTCTCTCCAACTAGCAGAGGCAAAACCCCAGAGACATCTCCGCTTAGGGGTATCCTGACAAAGAATTGCAGCTATAGGACAAGATATCGAAAAAAAAACAACGGAGAAGAGAGGCTAATAGTGTAAGCAGGATTAGAGGTTAGGAAAAGGTCAAGAATTTTGAGCGTATACTCCAAGAAGGTGTTGCACCGGGTGTATGGTGTTGCACCAACTGCTCTAGATCGTGGAGGATAGCAAAGCTGATGGCTACTTCACCAAAATGGTCAGTGAAAGGAGAGGAAAGACAAAGCTGGTGTTAAACATTGAAGTCTACAAGAATGTAGATCTCCGCAAAAGAGAAGGGAGTCAGAATGTGTTCCACTTTGGAAGTTAAGTAGTCAAACAATTTCTTATGGTCACACATAAGTTTAGCTTGACACTGACTCTGTAATCGTAGCCAGAGGGTTGAAAACTCAAGAGAAGATTCAAGAGCGTAAGCACGAGAGCAGATTAAGTCGTTACGCACATAAACACAACATCCAGCTTTGGATTGAAAATGAGGATAGAGAAATTAGGAGGGAACAGAAAAGAGCTACTGCCAGTTGTTTCAGACACCTGTGTCTGTGTCTATGTGTGTGTCTTTACCTCAGTGAGGAAAAGAAGATGAGGTTTAGTAGAGAAGTAGTGTTTGAGCTTGTTAGGTATCAAAATGCTAAATTGCTTGCAAGTAGAAAAAGAAAACAGCTTTACCAAAAAAACGTGTATATTGAATGTTTTTTCAGCTTCTTACGTACCAATAAGCAAATAATAATAATAATAATAATAATAATAATAATAATAGAAAACACGCTATATTGGAAAACGGAAGAATTTCATCAAAATGGTGTCTTTAGTACAAGAAAGGTAAAACACATATAAAACACCATTTCAAGAGAAACATGTGTTTTGAGTGTTTTGACATTGTTAGGTATTAAAACGTCAAAATGCATGCAAAGGACCATATATGGGGTAATGAAACGATAATACCACAAACTTGTGATTTGGATGTTTAGGAGCGTATTTAAGGCAACAAAATGCTAAAAAGCGTGGAACACATTTTATACGGAAAAACAAAGTAACAATATCGAGAACGTGTCATTTAAATGTTTTGAGCTTATTAGGTACCAAAACATTAAAAATCAATGCAGATTACCCAGTATGGGAAACGAAACGATATTAACGGAAACTTGTATTATGAGTGTTTTCAGAATCTTAGGTACCAAAACGCTAAAACACATAAATAACACTATTTGGAGAAACATAATAGTATTACCAAAAACGTGTATTATTATTGACTACAACCACCAAAAAGTCAAAATGCATACGAGATGTCTTTTTCAGTGCTTTTCAGCTTCTAAAGTACCAAAACGCTAAAAAAAAAAAAAAAGCGTGGAAAACACGCTATATTGGAAAACAAAATAACTTTATCAAAATCGTGAGCTTCTTATGTGCACAAACGATAAAGGACATAGAAAACACCCTTTCTGCACAAACAGAAAATCATTAACAAAAACGTGTGTTTTGAGTGTTTTTCATCTTGCTAGGTACCAAAACACCAAAATGAATGCAAGGTAGTTTATATGGGGTAAAGAGACAACATTACCAGAAAAGTGTCATTTAGGGTTTTTATGAGCTTATTATTCACCAAAATTCTAAAAAGCATGGAAAATAAGTTATAACAGGAAACAAAACAACATGGTGGAAAACGTGTCGTTTGAGTATTTTTCAGCTTCTTTACGTACCAAAACGCAAAAAAAAACATATGCAAAACACCCTTTATGTAAAAAGGAACAACATTATGAAAAACTTGTATTCTCGGTATCTTTAAGCTTATTAAGCATCAAAACGCTAAAAAAAAAAAAAAGCATGTAAAGTACCCATTATGGAAAACGAAAAGATATTAAGAGAAAGGTGTAACATGAGTTTTTGTTGACCTTCTTAGCTACCAGAACACTAAAACACATAATTACCACTTTATATGGATAAACAGAACATGATTACAAAAAAAAAACGTGCATTACGAGTGATTACTATCATGTTAGGAACTAAAACGCCAAAATGCATAGAAAGCACCCCATAGGAAGAATCAGAACAACATTGTTAAAGCATATAACATGACTCTTTTTGACTCATAATACACGTTTTTCAAAGCACTCTTTATTGGAAAAGAAAACATTACCAAAAACGTAAAAAAAAAAAAAAAAAAAAAATTAAGGAAACATGCTATATTGGAAAACAAAACTACTTTATGAAATTCGTGTTTGTTGAATATTTTTTATCTTTTTTAGATATCAAAACGCCAAAATGCATGCAAAGCAATTGATGTTGGGTAGAAAGACGATATTACTATAAACGTGACATTAAGGTGTTTATTTGCGTATTAGGCGCTAAAACGCTAAAAAAAAAAAAAAAAAAAAAAAAAAAAACTTAGGAAACGTCCTATATGGAAAAAATAAATAAATAAATGAATAAATATCGAATACGCGTATTTTGAATGTTTTCAGCTTGTTAGGTTACAAATCTGTAAAAATGCACCTAAAATACACATTAAAAACTAAAAGATATTGAAAAACGTGTATTATCAATGTCTTTTTAGGTTCTTAGGTACCAAAACGCTAAAACACATGAATAACACTTCATATAGAGAAACAGAACATTACCAAAAACGTGTATTATGAGTGATAACCAAAGAGTTAAGAACCAAAACGGAAAATGCATACAAAGCACTATAAAAGAATCAGAACAAAAATGCTAAAACGGTGTAATATGAGTGTTTTTGAGCTTGTCGGAAACGAAACGCTAAAGTGCAAGCAAAGCATTCTATATAGGAAAAGTAAACAACATTACCAAAAAGGTGACTTTTCTGTGCTTTTTAGCTTTTTACGAACCAAACCTTAAAAAGCATGGAAAACACGCTATATTGGAAAATATCAATTTTTTTTTTTTTTTTTTTTTTTTTTGAGCGTTTTTAAGCTTCTCAATTACAGAAACGCTAAAACTCACAGAAACCGCTCATCTCGAATAATAGAACAACATTAACAAAGCGATGCATTTTGAGTGCTTTTGAGCTCGTTAGTACCAAAACGTCAAAGTGCATGTAAAGCATCCTATATGTGGTAAAGAGACGACATTACCAGAAAAGTGTCATTTGTGTATTTATGATCGTATTAGACATTAACACGCTAAAAAGCATGGAAAACATCCTATATGGGAAAACATTAATATTAACGAAAACATGTTTTGAGGGGGTTTTCAGCTTGTTGCATACAGAATTGTAAAAAAGCATTCAAATTCCCAATATAGGAAACAAAAATAAATTAACAGAAACGTTTATTATGAATGTTGTTTTTTTTTCCACCTTCTTAGGCATCAAAACCCTAAAACACATGCATAGCACTCTATGTAGAGAAAGAGAACATTACCGAAAATGTGTATTATGTGTGATTACGAAAGTATTAGGGACCTAAACGGGATATTGCATAAAAGAAGAATTAGAACAACAATACTAAAAACGTGTAATATGAATGTTTTTGGGCTTATCAGCTACCAAAACGTTATAAATGCATGCAAAGTTTCCATTATGGGGAGCGAAACGATATTAACAAAAACGTGTAATATGAGTTTTTTTTACCTTAGCTACCTAAACGGTAAAACACATAATACCACTTTATATTGATAAACAGAACAAGACTCCTAACACGTGCATTATAAGTGAATACTATCATGTTATGGACTAAAACGCCAAAATGCATAGAAAGCACCCTATAAGAAGAATCAGAACAACATTGTTAAAACATGTAATAAAGTAATAAAAATAGCGAAAACGTGTATTATGAATGTTTTTCAGCTTGTTATGTTACAAATCTGTAAAAATGCATGTAAATTACACAACATTAGAAACTAAAAGATATTAAAAAACGTGTATTATCAGTGTCTGTTAAGGTTTTTAGGTACCAGAACGCTAAAATATATGAATAGCACTTCATAAGGAAAAACAAAACATTACCAAAACTGTGTATTATGTGTGATAACCAAAATGTTAGGAACAAAAACGGAAAATGCATACAAAGCATCATAAAATAATCAGAACAACAATGATAAAAAGTTGTAATGTGAGTGTTTTTGGGCTTGTCAGGTACGAAAACACTAAATTGCAAGCAAAGCATCCTATATGGGAAAAGAAAACATTACCAAAAAGGTGACTTTTGTGTGTGTATGTTTTTTTTTTTAGCTTTTTACGAACCAAAACGTTAAAAAAGCATGGAAAACACGCTATAGTGGAAAACATAGCAACTTCATCAAAATCTTGTTTTCTTGAGCGTTTTTGAGCTTCTCAACGACAAAAACGCTAAAGCACACAGAAACCACCCATTCTAGAGAAACAGAAAAACATTAACAAAACAATGAGTTTTGAGTGTTCTTGAGCTCGTTAGTATCAAAACGCCAAAGTGCATGTAAAACACCCTATATGTGGTAACGAGACGACATTACCAGAAAAGTGTCCTTTGTGTGTTTACGAGCGTATTAGGCATTAACACGCTAAAAAGCATGGAAAACATGATATATGGGAAAACATTAACATTATCGAAAAACTGTTTTGAGGGTGTTCTTCAGCTTGATAGGTACCGAAATGGTAAAAATGCATTCAAAGTACCCAATATAGGAAACGAAAAGAAATTAACAGAAACGTATTATGATTTTTTTTTTTCAGCTTCTTAGGTGCCAAAACCCTAATACACATGAATAGCACTCTATGTAGAGAAACAGAACACTACCAATTAACGTGTATTATGTGTGATTACGAAAGTATTAGGGACCTAAACGGGATATTCCATAAAAGAAGAATTAGAACAATACTAAAAACGTGTAATATGAATGTTTTTGGGCTCATCACCTACCAAAAAATAAATGCATGCAAAGTTTCCATTATGGGGAGCGAAATGATATTAACAGAAACGTGTAATATGAGTGTTTTTCACCTTATTAGCAACCTAAACGGTAAAACACACAATACCACTATATATGGATAAACAGAACAACAATAGTAAAATCGTGTATCATGAACAATTACCATCATCTTAGGGATCAAAACACAAAAATCTATAGAAAGCAGGCTATAAGAAGAATCAGAAGAAAAATGTTAAAGACGTGTAATATGAGCGTTTTTGAGCTTGTCAGGTACCGAAATGTTAAAGTGTATGAAGCACCTTTTATGGGAGAAGAAAACATTATTACGAAAAACATGTTTTTTGAGTTTTTTTTTTATTTTTTTCAGCTTCCTACGTGCCAAAACGCTAAAACAAAAGAAAAAAAAAAAAGGAAAAGACGTTATATTGAAAGTAAAACAACTTCATCAAAATCATGTCTTTTGAGTGTTTATGAGCTTCTTTTTGTACAAAAACGCTAAAACACACACAAAACACACTTACCGGAGAAACAAGACAACTTTACGAAAAAAACGTGTGTTTTTAATGTTTTTGAGCTTGTTAGGTGTCAAAACGCCAAAATGCATGCAAAGCACCACCATTGGGTTAACGAGCCGATATTACTAGCAACATCTTATTTGGCTGTTTATGAGCGTTATAGGCACCAAAACCCTGAAAAGTATGGAAAATACCTTAAATGGGAAAACAAACATTATCGAAAACTAAAAAAAAAAAAAAAAAAAAAGAAAGAAAAAGAAATTTGAGTGTTTTTCAGCTTTTTAGCTACCAAAACGGTAAAAATGTAAGCAAAATTAAGCAATAATGAAACAAAAAAGATATTAACAAAAACATGTATTATGAGTGTTCTACAGCTCAAAACGCTAAAACACATGAATAACATGGAGAATTATATGAAGATTATATGGAGATTATGTGGAGAAAACAAACGACATTACCAAAAACGGGAATCACGAGTGATTACCACGATCTTAGGGACATAACGCCAAAATGCATACAAAACATACTATAAGAATTAGAACAATAACGCTAAAAATGTAATATGAGTGATTTTAGGCTTGTCAGATACCAAAACACTAAACTGAATGCAAAGCAATCTGTATTTGTAAAGCAGAACAAAATAACCCAAAACATGTTTTTCGAGTGTTTTTTTAGCTTCTTACATACTAAAACGCTATATTGGAAGACAAAACTACTTCATTAAAATCGTGTCTTTTAAGTGTTTTTCAGCTTCTTAAGTACAATAACGCTCAAACGCATAGAAATCAATATTTCTGCAGAAACAGAAGACCATTAACAAAAACGTGTGTTTTAAGTGTTTTTGATTTTGTTACGTACCAAAACGCCAAAATGCATACAAAGCATCCTGTATGAGATAACGAGACGACATTACCGGAAACGTGTCATTTGGGTGCTTAAGATTGTAGCAGGCACCACAATGTTAAAAATTAGCATATAAAACACCCTATATGGAAAAACAAAACAATATGATCGAAAATGTTACTTTTGAGTGTTCTTAACGTACCGAAACACAAGAACACATGTAAAACACCCTTTCTTGAGAAATAAAACATTATGAAAAACCTGTTTTATCAGTGTCTTTGACATTGTTTGGCATCAAAACGCTAAAAATGCATGCAAAGTCCCAATCATAGGAAACGAAACAATATTAACAGAAACGTGTAATATGAGTGTTTTTCACCTTCTTAGCTCTCAAAACGGTAAAACACATATATATCACTTGATATGGATAAACGGAACAACAATACCATTTTTCTTATTTTTTTATGAACGATCACCACCATGTTAGGGACCAAAAACATTATCGAACACATGTCTTTCAGTGTTTTTGATCTTCATTACGTACCAAAACTCAAATATGTATGCAAAACACATTTTACCGAGGGACAGAACATGATGAAAAACGTGTATTTTGAGTGTTTTGAACTTCTCAGGTAGAAAAACGCTAAAAATGCATGCAATGTATCTTTTATGGGAAACGAAACGATATTAAAAGAAACGCGTAATATGAGTGGGTTTTTTTCATTATTAGCTACGAAAACACTAAAACACATGAATAAAACTTCATATGGATTACCAAAAGCATGTATTATGGACAATTACCACCAAGTTAGGCACCAAATCGCCAAAATGCATACATATCACCTAATAAGAGGACTCAGAACAAAACTACTAAAAACGTATAATATGAGTGTTCTGAGCTTGCTAGGTAACAAAACGCCAAAGTGCATGCTAAGGACCTCTTATTTGAAAAAAAAAAAAAAAAGTAATATTACCAAAAGCGTGTATTTTATTTTATTTTATTATTTTTTTTCTTTTACGTACCAAAACGATAAAGAGCAAGGAGAACTCGCTATGATGGAAAACAATAGTTCATAATAATCTTGTCTTTTAAGTGTTTTTGATCTGCATACGTAGAAAACGCTTACACTCAGACAAAACACCCTTTCTGGGCAACTTTAATAAAAACGTGTGTTTTGAGCGTATTTGAGCTAAAGTGCATGCAAATCACTCTATATAGGGTAACAACGTTACCTGATAAATTTGTGTGTTTATGAGCATATTAGACACAAAAACGGTAAAAACCATGGAAAACAAACTATATGGGAAAACAAAAACAACATTATCGAAAACGTGTCTTGTGTGTGTTTTTTAGCAAAAAAAAACATGCATGACAAAGAAACAAAAAAAAATTTGAGAAACGTGTATTTTATTTTATTTTATTTATTTATTTTTTTCTTATTTATTTATTTACTTCTTTTTTTTTTTGTGTGTGTGTGTATGTCTTTGAGCATGTTAGGTACCAAAATGCTAAAAGTGCACGTAAAATACCCATCATGGAAAACGAAACGATATTAACAGACGCGTGTAATATGAGTGTGTGTCACCTTCTTAGCTACGAAAAAGCTAAAACTTATGAACAGCACTTTATATGAAAAAAAAAAAAAAAAACTAAGTAACATTACCAAAAACGTGTATCATGAGTGATCACCACCATGTTCGAAACCAAAAACGCCAAAATGAATATAAAAAGCACCTTATGAGAAGAATCACAACAATACTGATAAAAACGTGTAATATGAGTTTCTTTTTTTTTTTTCTTAGGTTCTAAAATGCTAAAGTGTATGCAAATTGGAAAAGAAAATAAGTTTACCAAAACGTGTATTTTGAATGTTTTTTTTTTAGGTTCTTACATATCAATACCCTAAAAAGCATAGAAAAAAACACTATATTGGATAATAAAAAAAATAAATAAATAAATAAATAAAAAGTGTTTTGGGGTGTTTTTTTTTTAGATTTTTAGTAAGAGTTTATCACTTCTTAACTACCAAAACGCTAAAACATATGAACACCACTTAATATGGAAAAAAAAAAAAAAATATATATATATATATATATATATATATATATATATATATATATATATATATATATATATATATATATATATATATATATATATATATATATATATATATATATATATATATATATATATATATATATATATATATATATATATATATATATATATATATATATATATATATATATATATATATATATATATATATATATATATATATATATATATATATATGTATATATATATTCCCCCGCCACAAAAAAAAAAGAACGTATTATAAGTGATTACTACAATGTTAGGCTCCAAAACGTCAAAAACGCATACAAAGCAGCCTATTAGAAAAATCAGAACATTGCAAAAAACGTGCCGTATGAGTGTTTTGAACTTGTTTGGCAGCAAAATGCTAAAGTGCATGCATAGCATCATTTATGGTAAAAGAAAATATCATTACCAAAAACGTATCTTTTGAGTGTTTTCTGCTCCTTACGTACCAAAACGCTGAAAAGCATGGAAAACGCGCTATATTGAAAATAAAACAACTATATCAAAATTGTCTTTTTGAGTGTTTTTGAGCGTACAAAAACATTAAAATGCATACAAAACACACTTTTTTAGAGAAACAGAATGTTATTAACAAAAAACATGTGTTTTAATTATTTTTGTGGATGTTAAGTACAGAAACGCAAAAATGTATACAGTGCATACAAGGGTTATATATACATGGGTTAACGAGACGATATTACCAGAAACGTGATATTTTGGGTGTTTATGTATAAGGCATCAAAAGGGCAAGAAAATAAAACAACCTTATTGAAAACGTGTCTTTTGAGTGTTTTCAGCTTCTTTACGTATCAAAACGCAAAAGCACATGCAGAACAACATTAAAAAAAAAAAAAAACGTGTATTTTGAGTATTTTTCAGCTTGTTAGGTACCAAACAGTTAAAAATGCATTCAAAGTTCCCAATGTGGAAACCAAACCAAAATAACAGAAACGTATATTATAAGTCTATTTAGTTTCTTAGTTACCAAAACGCTATAACACATGAATAGCGCCCTTACAAAAAAAAAAAATAAACGTGTATTATTAGTGATAACCACAATGATCAAAACGCCAAAATGCATGCAAAGCACACTATAATAAGAATCAGAACAATAACGATAAAAACGTGTAATATAAGTGTTTTTGGGCTTGTTAGGTAGCAAAACGCAGAAGTACATGCAAAGCACACTTTATGGAAAAATAAAATGATATTACCAAAAAAATGTATTTTGATTTTTTTTTCTTTTTTTAGCTTCTTACTTAACAAAGCGCTAAAAATCGTTGAAAACACGTTATATTGGGGAAAAAAATCATCAAAATTCTGTCTTTTGAGTATTTATTTTTTTTTGTTTCTTTCGTACAAAAACGCTTAAACGAAATACCCTTTCTGAAGAAACAACAAAATTACTAAAAAGTGAGTTTTTAGTTTGTTTTTTTTTCTCTCTCTCTCTTTTTCAGCTTTTTAGGTGCTAAAACGCCAAAATCTCTGCAAAACGCTCTATAATGGGTAAATAGACATTACTAGAAACGTGTCATTTGGGTGTTTATATGCGTATTATGCACCAAAACGCTAAAATGCCTGGAAAACACCCTACAAGGGAAAACAAAACAACATTATCGAAAACGCGTCTTTTGAGTGGTTTCAGCTTCTTTACCTACCATAACGCAAAAACACATGCAAAACACCCACCAAGGAGAAACAGAACAATATCGTGAAAAAATGTGTATTTTGAGTGTCTTTGAGCTTGTTACGTATCAAAACGCTAAAAATGCATCGAACTTACCCATTATGGAAAATGAAACGCTATTAAGAGAACCGTGTAATATGAGCGTTTTTTTTTTCAGATTCTTAGATGCCAAAACACTACAATAAATGAAGACCACTTTATATGGATAAACATAACATTATCAAAAAAGTGTATTATGAGCAATTACCACAATGTTAAGGACCAAAATTAATATAAATCACACTATGAGAAGAATTAGAGCACCATTGGTAAAAACGTGCAATAAGAACCCTATTGAGCTTGTTAGGTATCAAATCGTTAAAGTGCAGTGAAAACACATTTTATAGAAAATAAAACAATACTACTAAAAACGTGTATTTTGAGAGCTTTTTTTCATTTTTACTACGTACCAAAACAAAAAAAATACAAAGGAAACCGTGCTATATTAGAAAAAAAAAGAAAACTTCGTCAAAATCGTGTCTTTTGAGTGTTTTTGAGCTTTTTCATTCAAAAACTCCAAAATGCATGAAATAAAAGCACCCTATATAGACAAACAGAACAATATCAAAAAGGTTTGTTTTGGATGTTTTTGAGCTTGTTAGGCATCAAAACGCAAAAATGCGTGCAAAGCACCCAATATTGGGTAACGAGATGATATTACCAGAAACGTGTCATTTGGGTGTTTATGAGCGTATTAGCCACCAAAACGCTAAAAAAACACATTAACGTTATCGAAAACGTGCATTTTATTTTATTTATTTATTTATTTATTTTCATCTTGTTAGGTAACAGCAGTAAAAATGTGTGCAAAGTATCCAATATGCGAAACGAAAAGACATTAACAGAAATATGTATTATGAGTGTTTTTCACCTTCTTAGGTACCAAAACGCTGACACACATGAATAGCACTCTATATGGAGAAGCAGAACGACATTACCAAAAAACGTGTTTTATGACTGATTATCACAATGTAAGGAACCAAAACGCCAAACTGCCAAAAAAATAAATAAAAAATAAAAAATAAGGACCCTATAAGAAGAATAAGAACAACAATGATAAAAACATGTAATATGAATGTTTTTTGGGGCTTGTCAGGTAATAAAACGCTAAACTACGTGAAAAACACCTTATATGGGCAAAAGTAAACATTACCAAAAACTTGTCTTTTGTGTGCTTTCCAGCTTCTTAGATACCAAATCGCTAAAAAGCATAGATTACACGACATCTTGGAAAACAAAAGACCTTCATCAAACTCGTGTGTTTCAAGTGATTTTGAGCTTCCTACCTGCAAAAAACGCTGAAAAAAAAAAAAAACGCTTTCTGGAGAAACAGAACAACATGAAGAAAAACGTTTGTTTTCAGTGTTTTTAAGCTTGTTAGGTACCAAAACATCAAAATGCATGAAAAATAACCTATATGAGGTAATGAGATGACATTACCAGAATCGTGTCATTTGGGTATCTATGTTGATATAAGGAATCAAAACGTAAAAAAAAAAAAAAATGCATGGAAAACACCCTATATGGGAAAACAATTCAACTTTATAAAAACCGTGTATTTTGAATGTTCTATGCTTCTTTACGTACCTTTACGGGGATACAATACAACGTTATGAAAAACATGTATTTTACGTGTACCAATACGCTAAAAATGCAAGCAAAGTACCCGTTCTGAGAAACGAAAAGATATTAACAGAAACGTGTAATATGAGTATTTTTCACCTTCCTAGCTACCAAAACGCTAAAACACAGAAATAAACAGAACAACATAAGAAAAAATGTGTATTATGAGTGATTACCATCATATTAGGGACTAAAACGTCAAAATGCATACAAAGCAAACTATAAGAAGAATCAGAAGAGCATCGTTAAAACGTTTAATATGAGTCTTTTTAGTTTGTTAGGTACAAAAGGGCTAAAGTGTATGCACTGGGGTTCGGCCCCCTTCTCCAGCTTGTCCGAGTTTCCCGCCTGCACCACTTCCTTTGGCTTGGGGCAGGCACTGGACCGATGGCCAGACTTGCCGCATCCTTGCAGCAAGGCTGAAAGGCATCAGAACCCAGCCGGTCGAGAGAACGCGTCCTTCGTTCCCTCGGGCACCAACTGTGTCTGTGGCCCTTCTCGCCACAGCCCCAACATGAGCCACAAAAACCGTCTGGGCCAGCCTTCCTCGACGGTGGCTTCTTCTCCACCTTCGCCTTCCGGCCTCGGAGGTCAAGGCGGGGATGGGCGGCCGCCCCTTGGCCGCTGGTCGTTTTCAGGAAGGCCTCAAATTCCAAGGCCCTCGCCAGTGCCACCTGCAGGTCCCCAGGGTGCGCCTGCTTGACGTAGATTTGCAGCTGCTGGTCGTCTAGGGAGTCAATGAAGGAATCTCGGGCCAGCACCACAATCATTTCTTCCGGGGCCGCGGGATACGACCTTCTTACCAACACCTCCACGTCCTGCGCCAACTGGGACAGCGTCTCGCCCCGCTCCCGAGTCCTCTTCTTCAGGCGAGCCCGTATATGTCTGAGTGCGTGTGTGTGTGTGTGTGTGTGTGTGTGTGTGTGTGTGTGTGTGTGTGTGTGTAAAACAACCGTAACCTGACCCAAGCACCATATTCCCTAAGGACACCTCCATAACCTACGTCACCTTATCATATACATAACATACAGTACTTACAAGGCTGCCACACTGCACAAACTGAGCAGACGCAGTAATAACCCGTATGAACACAAACTACCGCTGTATTGTCTTGCAAACGTAATATTGAAGTAAAATAATGCCAGTAATAGTACTGTCACCCCAACCGGTCACCATGACACCCACCAACAAAATGAAGTCTCCAGTTTGTGTTTCCTGCCTCTCTCACCCCCCCCCCACACAAACAACCGTGACGTGCCTCGATAGTACTGGCCACACACACACACACACACACACACAAACGTCACAGGAACGTCATGGCCTGGGAGCAGGTGCACCAGTAGCCCTGCCTATGGCAAACACAGACACACACACACACACACACACACACACTCAGAAACACACACACACACACACACACACACACACACACACACACACACACACACACTCAGAAACACACACACACACACACACACACACACACACACACACACACACACACACACACACACACACACACAGACACAGCTAAGTATGTAGTTGAATGGGTGTGTGGATGAATTGGTGCGTGAATGCGTGGGTGGTTTGGTGTGTGAGTAGGTTGATTGGTGAGTGGAGGGCATGTGTAAACACACTGATGAGTTGCGTTTTTGGTGTGGCAAAAGGAGTGACTGTAAACTCACTTCTTAATTTATTGGGATGCGGTCAAGCCTGTAAGTTATCATAAGTACATCACTTGATAGGAAATAATTGGGAATCCTACAATAATGCAATGTAGCCGTGCACTTCACAGGGATTTTGTAAACACTACATTATACAACATCATCGTCCCGAAACAAACACCGAAACATCTAAGTATATCAATGACACAGATAGATATGATTAATACATAAGTAAATAATACATACGTAATTGCGGGAACAGTCAAAGGTCCTTGTAGAACGTCATGAATGCCACACAGTCACCTTAATCCCAGAGCAGGCTCCATGTCCACGTAATGTGGCGGAGAGGGCCCCGTAGAGTTTGTGAACTAGTGCTTCTGCGGCTGAGATGACAGTGGCACAGCTGGAGAGTGGTGAATGACACAGGTCCTGCCTCTACGGCTGCCACCAAGACTCTGCCCCTGTGGCAGAGCCCCCCTTATTTCTTCCCCAAGTTCACCCCCTTGACCCCCATTAAACTATGTCAGCCCTTACCCTGCCTCACGCTGACCTGGCTCAGGAGAAAAATGATGGTCTAGATAAAGGCCGTGGTGTCGTGGAAACAAACACCCCTCTGTAGCTCCCCTTCTCGCCTTCTCGTCCCGTCCACATACCAAGTAATGTTATAAGCATAATATTAACCTTGTAACGTAACTTATGGCAAAGTACACTAGTGTAAACCCCTATCTGGGGCCCGTCATGATAAGAACATAACAAGAAACCAGCTACAAAATAAAGTACAGGAACTACAAGCCAGCCGGTACTGAGCCGGCGGCTACACTCACCCTTTGTTTGAGAGCAGAGCACCACAAACAACAAAAAGGTTAACACGGTGAACACGCTGGAGCAGCACAAGCTCGGGACAGGGTGGGCCTGACGTCTCCCTGTAAGAGGCAGAGTCTGACGACAGGACGGTGAGTGCCCCGGAATTGGTACAGAGTCAGACCTGGCAGGCTAGGCCGTTAGAGCCCGGGAAGACCTGGGTGACTCGCCCAAACCGCCACTGATTGCGAGGCAGGTGCGGATTGGGTACGGAGACTAGGCCACCGACCCGAAGGTTACGGGTCGGCACGATGGTCCGCTGACGCATCCGAAGTGAGTGAAGGTATTCTGTCTTTCAGCGTTTTCAGAAACGATCCGCCAAAGCCTGGACGGGAGCCCAACGTCGTCGAAACGCCGCACCTGGAGAGATCCTCTAGAGACAGATGAATTCCCGCGCCGACTCGGAGAAGATGGTCAGGCGTGAGGGCCTCAGGTTCCAAAGCATCACCAGGAGCAGCCGAGAGTGGTCAACTGTTGAGTGTGGCTTCGACTTCACAAAACAGCGTGTGGAGCCTATCATCATCCAGTCTTTGTGTGCCAATAATGGAGTCCAAAATCTTCCTTATGGAGCGGATCTATCACCCTCAGACTCCGCCCATATGGGAGGCTGTCAGGGCTTGGAAGAGCCATTCAATGTTCCTCCCATGCGAGGTCTCCTTTATCTTGGCGTCTTGGTTCCAGGCCCGGGCCGCGGTCTGGAGGTCTTTGGCGGCTCTTTTGGAAGTTGGACCCTCTGTCAGAGAAGATCCTGTCAGGAGGACCTCGTCTTGCGATGAAACGGATAAGAACGTTCGGGAAAGTATCTGCATCGAGGGAGTGGAGTACTTCTATATGTACAGCCCTGGAGCTGAGGCAGGTGGACAAGCATCCAAACGCTTCACAGGTCACTTCTTGCATATCACGATGAATGGGCCAAAACAGCCCACTCCGGTGTAGATAAAGGGAGGTTTGCCAGCTGAACACTCGGCTAAGAACACTTGGCTAGGCAGAGGAAGCTGGGGCCATTCAGCCATCTCCCTCCAACCAGGAATTCTCTTGCAGACAGTCCTCTCGTGGCGTCATCTGCTGGATTGTCTTCAGATCTTATGTGCCGCCACTGTTGGAGTGAAGAGATTCTGTGGATGACGCCTAAACGATTTGCAACGTAGCTGTGAAGTCTTCTGGAAGAACTTGATATATAGTGCAAAACGACCATGCTGTCAGTCCAGAAGATGGAACGTTAAATGGAAATTGAGACCTCTATCCTCAGACGGAGTTCATAGTGCTTAGCATGCCTCTCATTGTGGTTGGTTTGAGTGGAGTAGACACAGAAATTTTTAGACTATCATCCTCTAGATCCCGCAATATTCCTAGTGCCCTATCCATCGGCAGTTTATCTCTCATGAGATTAAAGGACTTGATAAGTAAGTGTGTTCCTCTCTTGTTGCAGTATCATGGCCATCACACCTTTGGAGTTGGACATACATTTTGTAAGGTGGAAGCCCCCTCCCTTCAGGTCTTCTTGTAATTCATGTGTCCATCTAATCGCCTCAGCTTTTGAATTGGTGGAGAGCAGGAAATAGTTGACGTAGAAGCTTCGTTCTGCGGTACGGGACCTTGCCTTTCCTCTCTTCAGGGTTTCACGTAGAGCGAACACGGCGCAAACTGGACTCCAAATCTATCCAAAAAAGGGGTCTTGTCATCTGGTACGGAATGGGCGGCTTATCGAAGTCCCCCCTGTGGCCACCAAAGGAACCTCAAGGCATCACGATCCTTTGGATTCACCAAGACTTGGTGGAACATCGCTTCGATATCCGCTGACATAGCAACCTTTCCTTCTCTGAAGCGAATAAGGATACCAAGGAGATCGTTCATAAGGCCGAGCCCTTGCATGACTTGTTTGTTAAGCACAACTTCTTTGAACACAGCGGCACAATCGAAGATGATTCGTGTCTTTTCTGTTTTTTGGGGGGTTGAGCACAGGGTGGTGCGTGAGATACCACGCTTTGCCGGGTGAACCCTTTGTCTGTGAGGTATCTTCTGCATATCCTTTGAAGATTAGGTTTTCCATCTCTGTCACATACCGTCTCTTGAGGGCTTCGTCTCGGTTTAACGTGGCACTTAGCCTAGCAAGTCGGTGGAGTGTCATTGACAAGTTATCAGGCAGCTATGGCTCTTCCTCTTTGTAGGGTATAGTGTCCTGTAACTCTAGCTCCCTGACTTTGCCATAGGGTCACCACTCGTTGATCTTCTACAGATCTCCCTCCTTTGTCTGAGTCTTCGTGGTTCTCCACTTCCCAGGAGCGCTTTAGCTTTTCCTCAAAGAATTACTACGAAGGTGTTGAAGCTCAAGTCCTCGTTTATGGCCGGTTTTAGCGGGTCGTTTTTTGTCCAGCCCAGCTCTGTCCTGATTGCAAACAGGTCTCCATCTCGTCCACTTCGTACTTCGAGCGGTGTCAAGGCAGCAGGGGCATCTTGGCCAATCAACATCTCCACTGCTAGGTGCTCTGCACATCTGTTTATGCACGCCAAATTCTTCAAGTGTGTCCACTTAGCTAGTAATTCTGAGTCAGTCTTAGTCTCTGTTAGACCGTCAGGAAAGAAATTGAGAACGACAACTCTTGTTAACCTCATTAGCGCTGTCTTCCTCGTAAACAAACCTGTGATTGTGAAGTCAACACAAGTCAATTTTGGGAAGTCATTGTCCAGAAGAGTTGAGATCACCGACATTTCTCGCCTTTCCTTCAACCCCATTTGATCTACCACTCTTCTTGCACAGAATGAGCGTGTGCTTCCTTGATCTAACAAAGCACATGTCTCGAAACTCACTCCGGTACACGTTTCTTCAGCCATCAGAACCACTGGCACGATGGGTAGTATTGCTCCCCGTTTTGCCGCTTTCATATTGGGCGACCCAACTCTCTTGTATTAGTCATTCTTTGTTGTCTGAGGCCTGGAATCCTTCCCGCTGCTCTGATCCCTCATCTCCTTTGATGTGAGGCAGATTTTGAGGCAGGGTTTCATGCAACCATCTAGAATACCACCCTTTGCAGTTATCTATATCACAAGGGCGGGCCTTGCAATCCTTAACCAAGTGATTGTCTCCCAGGCAGTTGAAGCATCTTCCTTGTGTCCGCACAATTGATCTGCGGTGTTCTATCGATAGAGACCGAGAAAGGGCACACATATGGAGAGGATGATTGGAACCGCAGAGGCGGCATTTATTAGCATAGTATCTGCTGCCTCCAGGCCCAGCAGGTCTCATGTATGGTCTTGTCTGTGTGGTTAGAGACACCTCCCAAGCTCGCGGACTGAGCTGGGACTTGGGGTCATGCTTCTCCCCGTAGGAATGGGCCCTTCCTTTGTAATTCTCTACTATATCCTCCCGGCTTTCTTGTTTCCTTCCATGTGTCTTCCGAATTTCTGTGTTGTATTTCTTCCTCAGTATGCGGGCGTTTTCTATCCTCTTGGTCTCCCTTTTGACAAACGTAAGGATATCCTTTATGTGCTGGCTGCATTTGCCCTTTTTTTCCCGACCAATACGTAGTCCAATGAGTCTGCATGGTGTCGTCCAGCCTCAGCAAGATGTCTCTAATTGTCGGTGTGTTATCGATCTCATTGAGGTAACCCAGGTTTTTGGCGAACGAGATTAATGCAGTTAGTTGTGCATACAGCTGAGTGAGTGTTTGATAATCATTTTCGCCAGTTGTGGGCCCTGTTAGGATCCTTTCCCTCGACTGGTCCATGTATGTTCTTTCCTCCCCATAATGGTCATCCAGTATATCTAATGACACCTCAAGGGGCCGCTCTGCTGGCAGCGCCATACAATGTGCTATTAATGCCTGCACTTCTCCATCACAGCTGGTGTATAACTGGTTAAGCTTGTACGTCGCTGAAGTTGCTGAGTCGATGAAGAACTCTTGAAACTGTTGCTTGAACGCCCAATATTTTCTACACTGCCCCTTTCGAGCCTCGGCAGTTTAGCCTGCATCGAGCACACCGCCTCGATCAAGGCTTTACCACTTTCACCACGATGCCTTTTTAAGTCTCCTGAGCCTGAGCTAGTAGTGAGGTCCTGAGGTTCGTTCTTTCTTTTCGCGTATTCAGCGTTGGTTTCTTCTTTATCCTCTTCAGCTGAAGACCCGGTGTTGGTGTCCTCTCCATCAGAGGGCACACGGTCCCCCTCATCCGCTTCAAGGGCCGGAGCTGGGCCTGTGCGGCCCTTCCAGGCGAGGGTGCTGAGAGCCCTATGCTGATTTCTTTCAGTGTTTTCCACATCCTCCTCCTCACACGAGGAACCTTGTCTTCTGTCTCCACACTCTACATTTATCTTCTCCCTTGAGGGCCATATCCTTTTTCATCATACTCCGTAATTTTCTCCTCCATTGAGGGCCTATACCTTTTCCCAGCGTGACCCACGCTTATCTCCTCCATTGAGGGCCCATATCTTCTCTCTGCACGCCCCATAGTTATCTCCTCCACTGAGGGCCCATATCTTCTCTCTGCGCGCCCCATATTTTTCTCCTCCACTGAGTGCCCATATCCTTTCTTTGTACGCCCCATATTTATCTCCTCCACTGAGGGCTCATATCTTCTCTGCGCGCGCCCCATATCTTTCTCCTCCATTGAGGACCCATACCTTTTCTCAGCGCGACTTACGTTTACCTCCTCCATTGAGGGCCCATGTTGTTTTAATTTGGAGCGCCTTACATTTGTCTCTCCGTCACTTGCGGGCCATGAACTGATCTCACCCCCCACTATTTTTCGGTGGTTACTGTACTACGGACTAGCCCTCTCCTTCATGAGATCCCTCACAGTCTTCACTATATAGCCTCGTAACCCTCTCCAGGCCGCGGGAACCTCTTCTTCTACAAGAAGATTGGCAGCAGGGGATTGGGCCGGACCAGCTGCATCTTAGGGTTGTTCACTATCTTGTATTGTGGGAGAGTGGTCAGCCTCGTCCAAGGAGGGGAGGACAAGGTTGGGATGCTCAGAGACCCCCTGTGACGCGCGAGCACCCAACGACTCCATCAAGAACGCGTCATCTGGATCGCCTTCCCCTCCCCCCATAAGGGGGTGCAAACTTGACGGACCAGGTGTCTCGCCTTGAGACATTGCTTACTATGCTAATACTGAACTTACCCGTTGATATTTCAAAATTTCACAATATCTCGCCCTTAACCTTTAAGGCACTATCTTACTATTTCTCAAGCACCAGAGCTACTCTGATTACCCTTTGACACCGTTTACACAGACTTGATCACCCACTACATGTCCCAGTACCGGAGCCCTTAGTAGTCGCATCACTCGTGGAATGAGGTCAGTGTTTGTGTTTTAAATTCGTAGAGTTTTCAACTTCACAGCATAACTCCACGGTGTAACATGGAACCCGAACACTGCGTCGTCCCATCCGTAGATTCTACTCACAGTTGTGTATCTGCTGCTGCTCAGTGCTCCCTCTGTCATCTCAGTACATTGCGTGCGTCGTCGCCATGATCAGCATCCAAGTCCCCTTGCGTTTGACCGTAAACGCACTGATGCCTTGCGTTTATGGTGTGGCAAAGGAGTGACTGTAAACTCACTTTTCAATTTATTGGGATGCGATCAAACCTGTAAGTTATCATAAGCACATCACTTGATAGGAAATAATTGGGAATCCTACAATAATGCAATGTAGCCGTGCACTTCACAGCGATATTTGTAAACACTACATTATACAACATCATCGTCCCGAAACAAACACCGAACACTACATTATACAACATCATCGTTCCGAAACAAACACTGAAACATCTAAGTATATTAATGACACAGATAGATATGATTAATACATAAGTAAATAATACATACGCAATTGCGGGAACAGTCGAAGGTCCTTGTAGAACATAATGAATGCCACACAATCATCTTAATCCCAGAGCAGGCTCCATGTCCACGTAATGTGGCGGAGGGGGCCCCGTAGAGTTTGTGAACTAGTGCCTCTGCGGCTGAGATGACAGTGGCACAGCTGGAGAGTGGCGAACGACACAGATCCTGCCTCTACTGCTTCCACCAAGACTCTGCCCCTGTGGCAGAGCCCCCCTTATTTCTTCCCCAAGTTCACCCCCTTGACCCCCATTAAACTATGCCCCAAGTTCACCCCCTTGACCCCCATTAAACTATGTCAGCCCTTAACCTGCCTCGCGCTGACCTGGCTGAGGGGAAATATGATGGTCTAGATAAAGGCCGTGGTGTCCTGTAAACAAACACCCCTCTGTAGCTCCCCTTCTCGCCTTCTCGTCCTGTCCACATACCATGTAATGTTATAAGTATAATATTAACCTTGTAACGTAACTTATGGCAAAGTACAGTAGTGTAACCTCTAACTGAGGCCCGTCATGATAAGAACATAACAAGAAACCAGCTACAAAATAAAGTACAGGAACTACAAGCCAGCCGGTACTGAGCCGGCGGCTACAGTATGTGTATATGTGTGTGTGTGTGTGTGTGTGTGTGTGTGTGTGTGTGTGTGTGTGTGTGTAGGTAAGGTTAGGTTAAGAAGAGACAAGGAAACACAGTAAATATGAATGAAAGATACGTTTTATTTAATACTTATTTTTTTAATTTTAATAGAATGTCATGGAGGTGTGTGTATGTGTGTGTGTGTGTGTGTGTGTGTGTGTGTGTGTGTGTGTGTGTGTGTGTGTGTGTTTGTGTGATGTTGCTGTTGTTGTTGTTGTTGTTGTTGTTGTTGTTGGTGTTGTCGTTGTTTGTATGGATTTCTACTATTGGGTCTTCTTCGTGGCTGGGAGAGGATGAGGAGGAGGAGGGAGAGGAGGGGGTCTTCTTGTTGTCTCTGCCACCGCCAAACAAGCCTGGAGGGACAAAATTACAGTTATTGTTACTCTTTTTACCTCTTTTTATCTATTTACTATGTTTTTTTGCTATTTAATGCTACGAAGGGGCTCTACTACTACTACTACTACTACTACTACTACTACTACTACTACTACTACTACTACTACTACTACTACTTCTATTACTACTACTACTGTTACCGCCGAGCGGGTGACAGAGGCTGTTGTTGAGCAAGCGTATGCTAAATAACATGATCTGTGTTATGAAAGATAAAGTGAACTAGTATATAAAGCAAGGCTGACACTAAGGAAAATAAGTTAATTAGTAATGTAGTAGTGAAGATGTGTGAGAGGAAATAGCTATGGAGAGCTTAGCTGTAGAGAGGTAACGAGGGTCGTGTTTACGTGGTAAAGTTGATGACATGAGCGTAGGGTAGACAAGACACAGAGGGATCTCCGTAGAGGAATGAGTCACCTGGGAACTATTGCTGACCTAAGGGTAAGACGGGCGGGCGTGACGCGCCGAGGACCAGCAGGAACGAAGCCCGGAGAGACAGATTCCTTTGTACCGCCACCGAGTTAGGCTGTGACTGCAAGGCTGTGAGTCCAAGACGCTCGCTCCCCTCGCTTCAGCGTCGTTGTAGGCAACCAGTGATAACGTCACAACCATGAGCACACAAATCACTCCCTGGTAGTGTGTAGCCTCTGCAACCACACAAGCTCACCCTCTAGTGATGTCTGCTCTGTAAGGACACAACCATGAGCACACAAATCACTCCCTGGTAGTGTGTAGCTTCTGCAAGCACACAAGCTCACCCTCTGGTGGTGTCTAGTCACCCCTGGTGGTGTCTCTGCAAGCCCACAATCTCACTCCCTGATGGTGTCTGATCCCTGCAAGCACGCACACAAATTCGCCCTCTGATGGTGTCTGATCCCTGTAAGCACACAAACTTACCCTCTGGTGGTGTCTAGCCTAGGCAAGCATACAGATGCACTCCCTGATGGTGTCTGATCCCTGGAAGCACACAAGTTCACTCCCAGATGGTGTCTGATCCCTGCAAGCACACAAGCTCACTCTCTGATGGTGTCTGATTCCTGCAAGCACACAAGCTCACTCCCTGATGGTGTCTGATCCCTGCAAGCACACAAGCTCAAACTCTCTATTCCTCCAGTTAAATTAGAGAGAGAGAGAGAGAGAGAGAGAGAGAGAGAGAGAGAGAGAGAGAGAGAGAGAGAGAGAGAGAGAGAGAGAGAGAGAGAGAGAGAGAGAGAGATAATATTGTAAGTTTAGATTATATGTAATTATCTTTAAAGTTATTTAAAATTGATATTGTTGTTGTTGTTGTTGTTGTTGTTGTTTGCTTAAATGTTACTAGTATTTAATTATTGTTATTGTCAGTAGTAGTAGTAGTGGTAGTAGTAGTAGTGGTAGTAGTTTTATTATTATTTCTGTAAGTTAATGAAAAGTAGTTATTTGATTACGTTTGATTATTTATTTATTTATTTAATTATTTAGCCCTTTATTTATTTATTTATTTATTTATGTATTGAATTTCTTGCTACAAATTAAAATCAAACAAACAATTATTTTATTTTCATCCACCTATCCACAAACTCACACCCACTCACCCACCCATCCCCAAAAGCCCACCCACCTACCCACCTAACCTACACCTAACCCACCCACCTACACCATCCCACCTATCCACCCACCCACTCAACCACACCCACCACACAGTCCCTACAGACCCACCCACCCAATCTTCCACCCATCCACCCACTAACCTACACACTTACACTACATATGTGGACTTTTACAGGGATTTGTGGGCCTGTTAAAAACTCGAAAAGTTGATATTATGTGATTTTTTTTTTTTTATTTCTTTATTTCAACTGCAACCTAACTTCTGATTGCTTGTAAAAAAAAAAATATATATATATATATATATATATATATATATATATATATATATATATATATATATATATATATATATATATATATATATATATATATATATATATATATATTTTTTTTTTTTTTTTTTTTTTTTTTTTTTTTTTCTTTTTTTTTTTTTTTAAGTGTTTTTTCCATTCGTGATAAATCAGATGGTGGACTTTACAATGTTTGTTTATCGTGTTTATGTTCCAACAATTTTTCAGTGAGTTATTTTAAAATATTGTTATTATTACTGAGGCTTTAAATATTCTTATATACTCGGTATTAATTAAAGTATATGCCCTCTTAGAATATATAAGGTATTCCATTCCAGTGTGTGTGTGTGTGTGTGTGTGTGTGTGTGTAACTACCGTAAGCTGACCCAAGCACCATATTCCCTAGGGACACTTCCACACCCTACCTAACCTTATCATATACATAACGTACAGTACTCACAAGGCCTGCCACAAAAAAAAACAATTAATAAATAAAATAATATATATATATATATATATATATATATATATATATATATATATATATATATATATATATATATATATATATATATATATATATATAGTTTACTCATAGAAATAGATAGGAACAACAAAAATACCAGTAGCAACAACAACTACAACAACAACAACAATAAACACACACACACACACACACACACGCACACACACACACACACATAGATAGGGCAGAGGAAAAGAGAGGCTGACTGGGGTGATACCGGCAGAGAGTAGGCAGGGAGGAGCAGAAGAGGCGGATAAGGTTATATATCTTGTAGTAACGGGGCATTGAAGATGAAGAACCAGTAGTAGAAATAGATAACAACAACAACAACAATAGCAACAACAACAACAACAACACACACACACACACACACACACACATCCAGGGCATTCTATTAAAAGTATAATAAAAAGTATTAAATGAAACGTATCTTTCTTTCATATTTACTGTGTTTTCTTGTCTCTTGTTAACCTAAGCTTACCTAAACTAAACATCACACACACACACACACACACACACACACACACACACACACACACACACACACACACACACACACACACACACCATCTGTACATTTTCAGTTTGTTAACTGCCTGAATAATAAACCGTTTATTATTATTATTATTATTATTATTATTATTATTATTATTATTATTATTGTTATTATTATTATTATTATTATTATAAACACACACACACACATATACACATACCCTCCACTCACCAATCCACCTACTCACACATCAAACCATCCACTCATTCATGCACCAATTCACCCACACTCCCATTCAACTACATACTTAGGTGTGTGTGTGTGTGTGTGTGTGTGTGTGTGTGTGTGTGTGTGTGTGTGAGTAACTACTGTAAGCTGACCCAAGCACCATATTCCCTAAGGACACTTCCACAGCCTACCTAACCTTATCATATACATAACGTACAGTATTCACAAGGCCTGCCACAAAAAAAAAATAAAAATAAAAAATAATTAAATAAATAAATAATATATATATATATATATATATATATATATATATATATATATATATATATATATATATATATATATATATATATATATATATATATATATATATATATATATACTCGTATATATAGTTGACTCACAGAAATAGATAGAAACAACAACAATTACAACAAAAACAACAACAACAGCAACAACTAGTCTTGTCTCTGCAAGAACACAAGCTCACCCTCTGTTGGTGTCTGCTCTGTAAGTACACAACCATGAGCACACAAGTCACTCCCTGGTAGTGTGTAGCCTCTGCAAGCACACAAGCTCACCCTCTGGTAGTGTCTATCCATCCTTTGTGGTGTCTTGACCCCTGCAAGCACAGAAGCTCACTTCCTGATGGTGTCTGGTCCCTGCAAGCACACAAGCTCACTTACTGATGAAGTCTGGTCGCTGCAAGAACACAAGCTCATTATCTGATGGTGTCTGGTCCCTGCAAACACACAAGCTCACTTCCTGATGGTGTCTGATCCCTGCAAGCACACAAGCTCACTCCTGATGGTGTGTGGTCTCTGCAAGTAAGTACACAAGCTTGTTCTTTGACAGTAACCTCTGCAAGCATACAAACTCCTGCATGGTAGTGGCCTCTGCAAGCATACGAACTCAACCCATGATAATGCCTCTGCAAGCATGCAAGCATACAAACTCAGTGCATGGTAGTGGCCTCTGCAAGCGTACGAGAGAAGCATACGAGAAGATGATGAGAAGAAGAATGGAAGGAGGAGGAGGAGAAGGAAAGGAGGAGCAAGAAATTAGACAGTATCTCTTTGCTTACAAAAACCACAAGATAATACCTCTTCTTCTTCCTCCTCCTCCTCCTCCTCCTCCTCCTCCTCCTCCTCCTCCTCCAAAGACGAGGTGGAGGAGGAGATGTTTGATATATAAGAGGTCCCCTTACTTATCCAAGCCATATAAAACTGTTCACGATCTGAACCAGCTCCTCCCACCTGATCTCCGTTTTCTGTTTGATGGGGAACTCTCATATTCCCGTTAAATTGGCGTGAGAGAGAGAGAGAGAGAGAGAGAGAGAGAGAGAGAGAGAGAGAGAGAGAGAGAGAGAGAGAGAGAGAGAGATAATATTATAAGTTTAGATTTTATATAATTATTTCTATATTTATTTAAAGTTGTTGTTGTTGTTCTTGTTGTTGTTGTTGTTGTTGTTGTTTGATTAGGTGTTACTAGTATTCAATTATTGTTATTGTTTTTGTTAGTAGTAGTAGTAATAGTAGTAGTAGTAGTACTAGTAGTAATTATTATTATTATTATTGTTATTTCTGTAAATTAATGAAAAGTAGTGATTTAATTACGTTTGATTATTTATTTATTTATCTAACTATTTATTATTTGTTTATTATTTATTATTTATTTTTGTTGTTTGATTAGATATTACTAGTATTTAATTATTGTTGTTTTTGTCAGTAGTAGTAGTAGTAGTAGTAGTAGTAGTAGTTATTATTATTATTATTATTATTATTATTATTATTATTATTATTATTATTTATGTAAATTAACGAAAAGTAGTGATTTAATTACGCTTGATTATTTATTTATTTATCTATTTATTTATTTATTTGTTTACTTATTTATTTATTTATTTATTTATTTATGAATTTCTTGCTACAAATTGAAATGATACACACAATTATTTTATTTTCATCCACCTATCCAAAAACTCACCCACCCACTCCCAATAGCCCACCAATCCACCCACACCCACCCAATCACATCCACCCACCCATCCACCTACCAACCCACCAATCCACCCACACCCACCCAATCACATCCACCCACCCATCCACCCCCCCACCACTCAACTACACCCACCACACAGTCCCTACAGACCCACCCACCCAATCTTCCACCCATCCACCCACTAACACACACACTTACACTAAATATGTGGACTTTTACAGGGATTTCTGGGCCTGTTAAAAACTCAAAAAATTTGATATTTTGTGATTTTTTTATTTCTTTATTTCAACTGCAACCTAACTTCTGATTGTTTATATTTTTTTTCAAGTGTTTTTGTATTCGTTATAAATCAGATTGGTGGAATTTACAATGTTTTATTTTTTTTTCTTTTATCGTGTTTATGTTCCAGCATTTTTTCAGTGAGTTAATTCAAGATATCTTTATTATTACCAAGGCTTGAAATATTCTTATATACCCGGTATTAATTCAAGAATATGCCCTTTCAGAATATATAAGGCATTCCATTCTAGTGTCTAGTGTGTGTGTGTGTGTGTGTGTGTGTGTGTGTGTGTAACTACCGTAAGCTGACCCAAGCACCATATTCCCTAAGGACACTTCCACAGCCTACCTAACCTTATCATATACATAACGTACAGTACTTACAAGGCCTGCCACAAAAAAATATATAGTTTACTTATAGAAATAGATAGAAACAAGAGCAACAACAACAACAAAAACAACAACAACAACACACACACACACACACACACACACACAGATAGATCAGAGGAAAAGAGAAGCTGACTGGAGTGACTCGGGCAGAGAGGAGGCAGGGAGGAGCTGGAAGGAGCAGAAGAGGCGGATAAGGTTATTATATCTTGTAGTAACGGGGCACTGACACACACACACACACACACACACACACACACACACACACACACACACACACACACAAGTAAAATGAATCGAGAAATGGGTAACTTAGCTCCAAAATAAGCCCAAATAACACGTAAGGAAGAGAGGCAGACATCCTTGTTGTCATCTGAGGCTTTGCCCACAGCCGCCATGATGTCTGGCCAGATTCCAATGTTTTTTCTATTTCCTTAACTTATATATTTAGGCTTTTTAAATAAGTTTTTATGGTTTGTAAAAATATTCCGTGATGTTTTGAGTGTTTTCCGTGTGAGTGTTAAGGTAAACATGTCGATTATGAGGTTGTTTCAGCGTAAATAAGTGTTGCTTTTTATGTTTTTTTTTTTCTTTTTTATATATCGCCCAACAAAAATTTTTATTTCAGCCGGTAGGCAAGATTTTATGGGCTCAAAAAATCGTTTATTGTTTTCTTAAATGTGTTGTGATGCTGTTGAGTGAAATATGTGGACTTTTAGAGCGATTTTAGGCCCCTTGAAAACCTGAGAAGCTGACATTTTGTAATTATTTATATCTTTATTTCAGCTGCTAGCTAACTTCTGACTGTTTGTAAAAATAGTTTCGATTTTTTAAAGTGTATTGCGTTCGTGATAAATGAGATTTGTAGACTTGAGAATGTTTTTTTTTTTTTTTTTATCGTGTTGATGTTCGAAAACGTTTTCAGTGAGTTATTTTTAAATAGCCTTATTATTACTGAAGCTTGAAATATTTTTACATGGCCAGTATTAATTAAAGTTTTATGCCCTTCCATAATATGTAAAGCATTCCGGCCTAGCCCTATTTTTGCGAGGGGTCATTTTCAAATTTATTCGAGTAACGTAAATATTGCGTGACGTCATCAATTAGTGGGGTCATACGGGAACCGAGACCCGGGACCCCTTCCCCTCTCCCTTCCAGTCTCCCTCCTTCATAGTTTAGTGTGTGTGTGTGTGTGTGTGTGTGTGTCCCCTTACTACAAGATAGGCAACCTTATCCACGTCATCATCCGTTCCCTCTTGCTCGTGTCACTTCATCAGCCTCCCTTTTACCTGTTTCCTGCCTGCCTCTGTGTACGTGTGTGTGTGTGTGTGTGTGTGTGTGTGTGTGTGTGTGTGTGTGTGTGTGTGTAAAACTACTGTAAACTGACTCAAGCACCGTATTCCCTAAGGACAATTCCTCAACCTACATAACTTTACCATATACATAACATACAGTACTTAAAAGGCTGCCACTCTCCAGACGCTGAGAAGACGCAGTAATAAGCCGCATAAACACAAACTGTACAGCTGTATTGTCTTGCTAACGTAATATTGAAGTAAAATAATCCCAGTAATAGTATTGTCATCCCATCCGGTCACCGTGACACCCACCAACAAACTGAAGTCTCCAGCTTGAGTTTCCTGCCTCTCACGCCCCCCCAAACACCGTGACGTGTCTCGATAGTACTGGCCACACACACACACCTACCGAAACGATAATTACTCCCAGTGAGGTCTAAAGCACTGTTCAGAGGGTGCTGTGAACTTATCATTAAACTCAGCTGTGACCTCATTGAACATTTCCCTTTGTGTCTCACAACACAAGGGGGCAGTCACAGCCTGCTCTCTAAAGACAACTCTCTTCCTCCATATAAAACTACAAGCACCTAATAACACACACACCCTTCACTCAAAAATTTTAAAATCATCATGGCGACTCCTACAGCAACCTCGGAGTCCCCATCTGGGGAGGGGACCATAAATGTCCCCAGGTCGGATTGCCTTTCTGTCGATGACCCTAAGTGTCTTGACATCCCCTCAACTTTTTCTTCATTAACTTCTGCAACATTCGCGGTCTAAGATCTAATTTTCAATCTGTAGAACACCACCTCTCCTCTTCTAAACCTCATCTTCTTTTCCTCACTGAAACTCAGGTGTCTGAGGCAACTGACAGTAGCCCCTTTTCTGTTCCCTCCTACTTTCTCTAACCTCATTTTTTATCCAAAGCTGGATGCTGCGTTTATGTGCGCAATGACTTAACCTGCTCTCGTGCCCACGCTCTTGAATCTTCCGAGTTTTCCACCATCTGGCTACGACTACAGAGTCACTCTCAAACTAAATTTATCTGTGCTGGATACCTCTCACCTAACTCCTCTGACTATTAGAAATTCTTTGACTACTTAACTTCCAAAGTGGAGCACATTCTGACTCTCTTCCCTTTTGCAGAGATCTCCATTCTTGGAGACTTCAATGTTCACCACCAGCTTTGGCTTTCCTCTCCCTTCACTGACCATCCTGGTGAACAAGCCTACAACTTTGCTATCCTCCACGACCTAGAGCAGTTGGTGCAACACCCTACTCGTATTCCTGACCGTCCTGGAGATATGCCCAACATTCTTGACCTTTTCCTGACCTCTAATCCTTCTGCTTATGCTGTCATCCTTTCTTCTCCACTGGGCTCCTCCGATCACAATTTCATATCTGTATCTTGTCCTATTGCTCCAATCCCTCCTCAGGATCCCCATAAGCGAAGGTGCCTCTAGCGTTTTGGCTCTGCTAGTTGGGGGGACCTGAGGAGGTATTTTGCTGATTTTCCTTGGAATGACTACTGCTTCCGTGTCAGGGACCCGTCTTTGTGTGCTGAGTGCATAACAGAGGTGATAGTGTCTGGCATGGAGGCGTACATTCCTCACTCTTTTTCTCGTCCTAAACCTTCTAAACCTTGGTTTAACACAGCTTGTTCTCGTGCTATACATGATACAGAGGTGGCCCACAAAAGGTACTTAAGCCTTCCATCACCAGAATCTCATGCACTTTATTTTTCTGCCCGGAACCATGCCAAGTCTGTTCTCCAACTAACCAAAAACTCTTTCATTAACAGAAAGTGTCAAAACCTTTCAAGATCTAACTCCCCTCGTGACTTCTGGCATCTAGCCAAAAACATCTCCAATAACTTTGGTTCTTCTTCTTTCCCCCCTCTATTTCAACCAGATGGCACCACTGCTATCACATCTATTTCTAAAGCTGAGCTCTTCGCTCAAACCTTTGCTAAAAACTCTACCTTGGACGATTCTGGGCTTGTTTCTCCCTCTCCTCCACCCTCTGACTACTTCATGCCACCTATTGAAATTCTTCGCAATGATGTTTTCCATGACCTCGCTGGCCTAAACCCTCGGAAGTCTTATGGACCTGATGGGGTCCCTCCTATTGTTCTCCGAAACTGTGCCTCTGTGATTGCACCTTGCCTAGTCAAACTCTTTCAGCTCTGTCTGTCAACATCTACTTTTCCTTCTTGCTGGAAGTTTGCCTACATTCAACTTGTTCCTAAAAAGGGTGACCATTCTAATCCCTCAAACTACCACCCTATTGCTTTAATTTCCTGTCTATCTAAAGTTTTTGAATCTATCCTCAACAGGAAGATTCTTAAACACCTATCACTTCACAACCTTCTATCTGATCGCCAGTATGGGTTCCGTCAAGGCCGCTCGACTGGTGATCTTCTGGCTTTCCTTACTGAGTCTTGGTCATCCTCTTTTAGAGATTTTGGTGAAACTTGCTGTTGCCTTGGACATATCAAAAGCTTTTGATAGAGTCTGGCACAAAGCTTTGATTTCCAAACTACCCTCCTACGGCTTCTATCCTTCTCTCTGTAACTTCATCTCAAGTTTCCTCTCTGACCGTTCTATTGCTGCTGTGGTAGACGGTCACTGTTCTTCTCCTAAATCTATTAACAGTTGTGTTCCTCAGGGTTCTCTTCTTATTATTCATTAATGATCTTCTAAACCAAACTTCTTGCATTATCCACTCCTACGCTGATGATACCACCCTGCACTTTTCCACGTCTTTTCATAGACGTCCAACCCTTCAGGAGGTAAACATTTCACGCAGGGAAGCCACAGAACGCTTGACTTCTGATCTTTCTAAAATTTCTGATTGGGGCAGAGCAAACTTGGTATTGTTCAATGTTTCAAAAAATCAATTCCTCCATCTATCAACTCGACACAACCTTCCTCTTCTTCAATGACATTCAACTGTCCCCCTCTTCTACACTGAACATCCTCGGTCTGTCCTTTATTTATAATCTGAACTGGAAACTTCACATCTCATCTCTAGCTAAAACAGCTTCTATGAAGTTAGGTGTTCTAAGACGTCTCCGCCAGTTTTTCTCACCCCCCCCAACTGCTAACTCTGTACAAGGGCCATATCCGTCCATGTATGGAGTATGCTTCACATGTCTGGGGGAGTTCCACTCATACTGCTCTTCTAGACTGGGTGGAATCAAAAGCTTTTCGTCTTATCAACTGCTCTCCTCTAACTGACTGTCTTCAGCCTCTCTCTCACCGCCCCAAGGTTGCATCTCTGGCTGTCTTCTATCGCTATTTTCATGCTAACTGCTCTTCTGATCTTGCTAACTGCATGCCTCCCCTGCTCCCGCGGCCTCGCTGCACAAGATTTTCTTCTTTCTCTCACCCCTATTCTGTCCACCTCTCTAACGCAAGAGTTAACCAGTATTCTCAATCATTCATCCCTTTCTCTGGTAAACTCTGGAACTCCCTGCCTGTTTCTGTATTTCCATCTTCCTATGACTTGAATTCCTTCAAGAGGGAGGTTTCAAGACACTTATTCATCAATTTTTGACTACTGCTTTGACCCTTTTATGGGACTGGCATTTCAGTAGGTGCGGCCATCAATCAATAGCCCCTTCTAGATTTGACTTCTAGATTTGACTTACCTTTAGGATTAATGTCAAGTATTTCCCCACCCCCAATGTACATTTTCAGTTTGTTGACTGCCTAAAGAATAAACCGTTTATTATTATTATTATTATTATTATTACACACACACACACACGTCACAGGAACGTTTTGGAGCGTGTGCACCAGTAGCCCTGCCTGCAGTAAACACACACACATACCCACACACACACACACACACACACACACGCCCCTAAAGGCGCCGCGCACGGACCGGTACAGACTCAATGCGATTCCCACCATGGTGCGAGCCATCAATCAGTAGTCCCTTCTAGATTAGACTTACCTTTAGGATTAATGTTAAGTATTTCCCCATCCCCTATGTACATTTTCAGTTTGTTAACTGCCTAAATAATAAACCGTTTATTATTATTATTATTTATTTACACACAAACACACACACACACACACACACACACACACACACACACACACACACACACACACACACACACACACACACACACACACACACACACACAGCTAAATATGCAGTTGAATCTGTGTGTGGGTGAATTGTTGTGTGAATGCGTGTGTGGATTGGTGTGTGAGTAGATGGATGGATGGGTGGAGGGTATGTGTGTGTGTGTGTGTGTGTGTGTGTGTGTGTGTGTGTGTGTGTGTGTGTGTGTGTGTGTGTGTGTGTGTGATGTTTAGTTTAGGTAAGTTTAGGTTAACAAGAGACAAGAAAACAGTAAATATGAATGAAAGATACGTTGTAAGCGCCGTCCGGCGCTTATTAATGTATTGTACTGGAAGTGAATGAAACGAGTTGTGCAGTACGCGCTCTTTGTATTCAGAAGCGGTCAAACCTTTAAATTAAGACATTATCACTAATACTGAGAATAACACAAAAGAGTATATCAATAGGTAAAACAGGTATTGCAGTTCATCAATGTCGTGACACTTCACTTCGTCAATTTCATAACATATATGAGTCAATACAGAGTTACCTACACCTTAGCGGGTTCAGTCGGTTCTACAGGTGAACACCACCATCACAAACACAGCAAGTCGATCTCTCGTCTGCGTGATCTGATGTACGTCATTATGTCACGTTGTGTACTTATATTAACACACATCACTAAATCCTCACAATTACGTAAGTATCTAATTACTATAAGTAGTTACATTAATTACGTTGACACATCATTAAATCCTCATGGTTACATAAGTATATGTTATCTAATATTATGATGAATACATACACAGTGCGGGGAACAGGCGTCCTCTTGGTTGTATGCAAGAGATTACACTTGGAGATTTACCGGGATGAGAACTTCACCTTCACCTCGTCTTTGAAGGAAAAGAAGAAGGAGGAGAAGGAGGAAAAGAAAGAAGAGTTATAATCTTCTGTTTTTTTTTTTTTTTTTTTTTTGTAAGTATAGAGATATTACTCTAATTTCTTCCTCCTGAATTGTTCCTCTTCGTCCTCTTCCCATTCTTCTTCTCATATCCTTCTCTTCTTTCTTTAGTTCTGTAGAGGAAGCAATAGATGAGTTATCAATTTTGTAATTTAGATGACAACAAAAGGACATAACGGAGAGAGAGAGAGAGAGAGAGAGAGAGAGAGAGAGAGAGAGAGAGAGAGAGAGAGAGAGAGAGAGAGAGAGAGAGAGAGAGAGAGAGAGAGAGAGAGGTTTGAGGGTATTTTGGTGCTTTTTTTATGTATTTAGGATGTTATGGGAAAGTTTTGACGTGTTTTAAGGTGCTTGAAGGTAGCCTGGTCTGTATTGGGGTGTTTTGGGGTGTTTTGGGGATGTTTGGGGTTTTTTAAGGTGTTTTGTTGTGAAAGGAGTTGGTATGGGGTGTTTTGTGTATGTTTTAGGCGTACTAAAGACGAGTATTGGCGGTGTGAGGGTACAGGTGATGTTGAGGAAAGATATAAGATTTTTTGGTGTTTTGGGGAGCGGCTGTGATGGTAGAAGTGTGTCAGGGATGTTACAGCGTGTGTTAGAACATAAGAACATAAGAAATAAGGGAAGCTGCAAGAAGCGACCAGGCTTACACGTGGCAGTCCCTGTATGAAATATACCTACCTATTTCCATCTATTATCCCCATCCATAAACCTGTCTAATCTTCTCTTAAAGCTCTCTAGTGTCCTAGCACTAACAACATGATTACCGAGTCCGTTCCACTCATCTACCACTCTATTTGAGAACCAATTTTTTCCTATCTCCTTCCTAAACCTAAATTTTTCAAGCTTGAACCCGTTATTTCTTGTTCTACCCTGGTTGCTGATCCTAAGAATTTTGCTTACATCCCCCTTGTTATAACCCTTATACCACTTAAAGGCTTCTATCAGGTCCCCTCTTAACCTACGTCTCTCTAAAGAATGTAAATTTAACAACTTCAGTCTCGCCTCGTAAGGAATACTCCTCATCCCCTGTATCCTTTTCGTCATTCTCCTCTGTACTGATTCTAATAGACCTTTATCTGTCCTGTAATGTGGGGACCAGAACTGCACAGCGTAGTCTAGATGAGGTCTGGCCAGCGCCAAGTATAACTTTAATATTGCTTCCGGCCTTCTACTTTTAACACTCCTAAAAATGAATCCTAGTACCCTATTTGCCCGGTTTCTGGCCTTTTTTTTTTTTTTTCTTTTTTTTGTGATGCAATCCTTTTCTTTTCAGACACAAATGTAGAGAGACGAGATAGAAAAGCAGGAACACCATCACCCTCACCACCACAGTGGAAGAAAGGGTAGAGACACACAGTGAAAGTTGAAAATAACTAATTAAATCCTTGTTGTCTTTTATTGACTTGAGTATGAAATGAATAGGAATCTGACAGGATCTCTCTCTCTCTCTCTCTCTCTCTCTCTCTCTCTCTCTCTCTCTCTCTCTCTCTCTCTCTCTCTCTCTGCACACGGCCACTCACACTTACGTTTGGATACTCCTTATCTTTTCGCTTGAAAAGATATCCACTCGTGTTCGTCAGCTTTCATTGATGATATATTGGTTCTGTCCTTTTCCCCCATTGAAGTCCAACGGGCCATTACTCAGCGGCTTCCCAGTGATATAAAATTAAAATCCTCGTGAAGTCCATTACTCAGGCAATGCGGTGGTCGGCTGCTGGCTCAAACATCCTTCACATACAAAAAGAGGTATAGCTGCATGACTAGGCCATGTGCACTCTTTACGTTCGTTCTATTTAATATGAAATATTAATAGTTAAATTAACATATAAAGTTGACGACCATGGATAGCAGTTCCTCTGCTTCCTAAAGGCTCAATTACTATTCGTTATTTGCACACACACACACACACACACACACACACACACACACACACACACACACACACAGGCGCACTATGCTTAAGAAATACTATAGACAACCTAGTGTTTATTTACTTTCGCTGGTGATTGGCACTATATAGTTATGGATTTCATGCAATCAATAACGTCAATAACTGCCATCATGAAATGAACAGGACTGAAATTTTTCTCTGGGCTCATTTCAAATGGAAAACATTTATTGGCGCTGAGAATTTATTTATCTCCCGTGGAGACTCGTTTCAGCTTGTGGACAATCATTGGCATCCATTGCATTTTCCAGGTAGGCGGCAAGATCATTACACGGCAGTTCAGGGTTTACTGATTAAATTACAAGGCCACAACACAAGTCAATCGAAGAAAGCTACAACTAGAGCGCCTCTGTGCCAGTCTTTACTTAACACTGGGCTTCGAAACTGGTATACTGGTCAGCGGAGCACTGCTAGGTATCTCCAGATCAGCCCTCAACACTACGATTTCATCTTATAGCCGGCAAGACCACCACATCCAATGGTGGGTTACAGGAGGGCGACCCGGGGGCTGCGTGCAATGCTGGCAGTGTTTGTGGCGTCACAGGCATTGGCAGGCAGCAGGATGTATTGCTCGAGTGGGACAGGTGCTTGCGGCGCTCTGCTCCTGAAGCGTCCTGCACCTTCCTATGCTGTGTGTGCGATTCACTGCAATCAGAGTATGTATGTCAAATTAAGAATTTATTATTGTGCCTCATGAGAATACCAGTAAAGAAAGCAAAACTCTCTTGAAAATAATGCCATTATCTCCTCCGGCAGACATACAGTGTGCAAGTTTCAGTTTCCAGCCAAAGTTGGAGAACGGAGAAACGGTGCAAGACCAATGTATACTGTATGAAGACGAGGACAGCACTAGTGGTGGTGGACAGACCGAAAATTTATGCTTCACGTCAGCAGGTGAGCGTCTCCTTTCTCATACAGATATCATACAGTCTATAAAATGCAACGCGTCTTCGTTATGGTATTCACACCAGCATTGTTAGTGTATCATTTTGAGCTCTTGCTTCGTTTGCGTCTACATACTAACACATTTCTGTTAAATGGCTGATGTTATTAGAACAGGCTTTAGCGGTCAACACCATTAGCGGATTTCTAACAATTGACGTTTCCCTTCCAGATACAGCGGGAGTCATATCAGTCCCCCATGTAAGTTTCCTGTCTGGCTATATACTTGGTACCTACTAGTAATGTTTATTAAATTTACTGTAGCACTGAAAAACAACGCACTGCAACAAGCTAATGCAAGATAATTTTATGCATGCTATCCAAATTCTCTTCATATTTTTTTAAACATCCTACAAACATTTAATATAGAACTTGCCTTTTTTTTTCCCCTTGACTGAGCACCACAGACCACCACTAGCTCCACCGCCATTGTCACTACAATCTCTGCTGTTTCCTCATCCATCGTTCCAACCAAAATATCAGGCGCCTCTCGACATGACATAACGCTTGAGTCAGCAAAATCATCAGTGTGCTATTCTCAGACAGGCTCAATCGGTATCTATTTCTCATCAAGCCACTACCTCCTCTGTCAATACTCGGACGTGTACAAGATATTGTTCTCGACACCAAAAACTCCCTGTTCTCGCACCAATAGAATAGAGTGCATGAATGTCACCTGCGGCCACGGTGAAATTGTAGTGGGTTTCAAGGATGATGGTGTCTCCGTGTTGGGGCCTTGTGCTAAGTATTCCAGCTCTGTCTCAGTGCTGAACCAATACGACTGTCACACAGTCACAGGGCCTCTGCAGGAGAAAATAGAATACGACTGGAAGATTTGGCGGATATGTGGTGGAAACGAACAAGACCTTTACCTCATGACAGCGGTGCATATTGTGGAGAAAGCAGACGGCACTTTGCAGTATCATAGTATTACTTGCTGCCGTGTTAAGTTGTCCTAGGGTAAGGTGAATTCCTGAAGAACAAGGAAGTCAGAATACTTGAGCTTTCTCAGACTGCTGGCACTCATGGCGCAAACGAAGCTTGCAGTTAGTACTTGCACTCTGGGCAAAACAGCGAACTGCTTATACTCGTATTCTCTAAACGATGCACGTGACATGATGGGTTAAAACTAACGGATGTATAAATATTGAACAAAAATGGAAATTTCACACATTCATCTACGGCAAAGCCGCATTACTACCTGCAATACTTATTACGTATTGCCTCATCCGTCATTCACATCCCAGGCTCGCCTCATTATGTTGTACTACATACCGGCCTAACCTATTGTCTCAGTCCTGTGTAGGTGTTTCGACATTATTATTATTATTATTATTATTATTATTATTATTATTATTATTATTATTATTATTATTATTATTAATACTTATTTGTGGTATGTTTCCCCTTGCTGTCTGGAGGTATGGAAGGAAACATGACACTGGTAAATGACGGGCTGTCATAACAAGAAATATAATAAAATGTATTTCATTGATTAAGTGTTTAATTTAGCTTGGATTCTAAATGTTTTTGAGAATTGTACATTTATAAAGGAATACACATACATGGCACTATCGTCAAATTACTGCATTGAGCGAGTTCGACGGATACTGGATGAAACTTTTGATCATATCCCAACATCTCCATGTCAAGAACAACGAACCATGTAAAGAATTCATGTAAAGGAGGGCCAACCCAAATGTCTTCATGTAAAGAAAAGCAAACCCTTGACAAAATATGTATGTTCTATGTTTGATGAACAAGTGAAATTTGGGGAAAAATTGTTAATATGAACTCATTTTATTGATGAATAAACCTAATCTAAAGGATATCCGAATAAAGAAATGAAAACCAGTATATAAATACAGTTATTGAACCAGTGAAGGTTCATAAAGGTAACTAGTAAACAGAAGCTTTGAAATTTAATAAGTTATTGAAATGTTCCTGTCAAGAACAGCGAACCCGATTATTCCCATGAAAAGAATAACGAACCCAATAATCTTCTTTTAAAGAAGAGCGAATCCTGGTGTGAGTGGGTTCGCTAATCTTGACTTTTCCATGTGTGATCTACAGTATACGGCAAGGGTGAAATGAGCTGTAGCACACAAAGACTTCCACCTTAGTTTTAACCTAGATGGTAATGTTTCCCTAGTTCAGTTAATGAGATGGTCATATTCCAGACGTAGTAGATCATAACTCTTTGACAAATGTAATAGAGAAAATCATGTAAATGAAATGATACTGTGATGCAGATTTCAGGATCTGTGAACCATTGAAAAGGTCGTAGTGAAATAACCTCATATCAAACAAGACTTGTTAAATAATTTATTTCCCATGAAAAAAAAAAAAAATGCCAATATTTCCCATTCAACACTACAAGTTAACTTTCCAACAATACTGTAATTCAACAACTTCATGAAACTTAACTTTCATTGTAATAACTCTTTTCACTAATTTTAATAAATAGTATGGAGTATTTTCAGAGTTAATACATGTATCATAAAAGAAAAAAAAACTTAAATATTGCTTGCATAATGGCCTCTCCATGCCTTGCACTCACTTTTATGTAACTTCTCTGACTCATAGATCCATACTGACCTGAAAAAATCATCTAAAAATACATTCAGAATTAATATAATGTCAATATAATTTTCTTTTCAAGAGTAAGTAAGCAGGCAAGCAAATATTCCTTTGGTATGAAGATGACTCTCTCATTCATATCACCTGAATCATCTGGGCACCTCTGACTAGACTACATTTGAATGACAAACATGCGTTAACCTACCACTAAATGCACTGTATTGTAATGGTGTGAGTAGCTGGTCATCTGTTACTCACTGTATGTGGCATGAACTGCAATGCACACATGAGTAGTGAAGTTTATGTCCTTTGTAAGAAAAAGTACACTCCAATCAGCTTAAAGCAACATGTCTGCTTGGTCACCTCTAATTTCAGGACCTTAGTGATATGAATGAGAGATCCAATTTCATTATAATCTCGGTATTGTCTAGATCAGCTGCTAGCCACTGGACTATGCAAGGCGGATGGCCTGATGGGTAAATGTGATTCTCTCATTCATTCCTTATACTATACCAGGCATTTAATATAATCTGTCTTAATGTTATGTAGCAGTTCATTAGATATGTGCATACACTCCAATTTTCCATATTTCAACTACATGTTTTATATGTACATCTGCTTGGGTATAACCACCCCCCACTCTCTTTCTCTCTCTCTCAAACACATGCACACAAACACTCATATATACACACACAATGCTCTATTTTCAAAGTAATACATAATTTCAGAAAGCATTTTATCTTCTTTTTTATGAGCCTTATAGAATTTACTTATATAGTATATGGTTGAATTTTACATATATAAATGCCAAGGGGAATCCAATACATTAAAAGACGAAGAATGACAACATTTCCTTAAAAGCTGTTTATCACCCCACAGCCATGACACTCCATAGATGACCTTATGATGCTCACTATATACAGTCTCTGGGTTCAACACCTCAATCATCTTATTATGCAAATGGTATATTGGTGTTCCTTTCTACTTTAGACTCTGAGATGCTTAACTTGAAAGACTGTATTGCTATCTACAAGAAGTCTTCTGGGTGCAGCACTTTCAGAAAACTTTGACACAGATGTCAAAATGGACGATACACCACCACATCTTTAATCTGCATATACGATACAAAAAGGTTACAAAGAGTTAAGTCTGATATGGTGGCAGTGCAAAAAACCCTCTTCTGATGTACCATGACACCCCATATATTGGATTCTCAAGAATACCTACAAACAACAAAATAAAGCAACTATTCTGATCTACCACAGATAATGAAACAAAACACTCATAACAAACACCACCTGCTCCAGTGGAAAGAGAGGGACAAAGAAAGAAAATATTTCAACACCAATGGTTATCATGATTTCAAAGGAACTTGCTTAGCATTAAGGCACAGGTGAGCCAGATGTATCTTTTCATCTCACAGCACAGCAGGGCTACTAGAAGGAAAAAACTGCTATGTATCACTATTGTACACAAGGAAAGTTCACTGGAAATACTCCAGTAATCTATCACAGTGGTAAATGTGCTGAAAAATATGAGAGAGAGAGAGAGAGAGAGAGAGAGAGAGAGAGAGAGAGAGAGAGAGAGAGAGAGAGAGAGAGAGAGAGAGAGAGAGAGAGAGAGAGAGGAGAGAGAGAGAGAGAGAGAGAGAGAGAGAGAGAGAGAGAGAGAGAGAGAGAGAGAGAGAGAGAGAGAGAGAGAGAGAGAGAGAGAGAGAGAGAGAGAGAGAGAGAGAGAGAGAGAGAGAGAGAGAGAGAGAGAGAGAGAGAGAGAGAGAGAGAGAGAGAGAGAGAAATACACATTTGCTGTATCTGCCCATACATATCATAACTGCTCCATGAATCCTTTATCTAAACACCTCAGATGGGGACCAGCAGCATTAATAAGAGACTTAGCTTTATAAATTACTATAATGTCCCATGGAACTCTAACTAAGCTTCTGTAAGGGAACAATGTTGCACCAGTTCACAAACCACACTCACATCACAGAAACATGTACAAGACCTTACTGGCCTTTATAAAACATTGTAGTGTTCCAGTCAGCAACACTCAATCTTTTCCTTGGCTTGTACTATCTCTACACAATATTGTGCTGCAGGTATGTATCATCACAAGAAACCCCATTCAAAAAAGAAAGAAGAAAAATAGAAAGTAAAGTTAGTCTAACACTGAAACAATTGAGTATCACTTCTGACATACATATATCAGTCAGTATAAACATCACATGCCAAAGCTTTCAACAGTGGTTCTTTAAAAAAATAGATAAATAAAATCTACTGGTGCCAATGACTCTGTTAGATACTGACCAGATTAAAACTTGTTTCTAGATTTGTACTGATGCCTTACACAAGCACCACACAACACAGACAATCTGACAACACATGGTGAAGATGTCAAAAGAAACAACACTCAAAAGAATGCAGCACAAACATGAAATATACATAACAGCTGCTGGTCTTGGCACCAAAGTTAGTATAAAGTTATTAACCATAAACTTCAAACCAATGACAACTGGTGAATAAAGGCAGCAATCTTCTGCCTTTAATCACTACAACCTTTATAAGTTCTAAGCACAGACAATACTAGCAACACAAAGATGGTTTCATGTAATTCACAAGATAATGTGATGGGATATACATAAGTGCACTTATGCATAATTATATAAATGCTTCATGTAAGACTCTCACTCTAACTTAAGTATAATTATAATATCGTGTATAAAAGTCTTCTTACTTATTAGAGTATATTTAAAGTTTTAGGAAAGACAATGTTACTGTTACTGGCTGTTCTTAGTTGCATATCATTATTGCTGGGCTCCCTGAAGTGAACTGATCAACAATCAGAAACTGAAAGGCAGGCATCCTCAAGCAACCAAGCCTTCACCCAATTATAATAGTGCAACAAAATATGAAGAAGAGACACTAGTGGGGAGAAGAAATTCTAAGCACCAAAATGACACTAGGATTTAATTGTAGTAGTTAATGCTTTTACAACCATGGAAGTGTGAGACATTTAGGACCACGATATCTTTTAGTGTCACTTGAGCCTCTTATGGGACATAACTGTATGATATCATGCATGGCATTGTAATACTTGGCATGCATCACTGTTATGAAAGTCTGGGTGTTAAGACGGAAGTCACATACAAGTAATGACAGACGTTGCTCACTCCATGCAAAAACTGAGACCAAAATAAACAAAACTTTAAAACTCCCAATAATCTGGCAAGCACACAAAGCTGAGCATCTGATTGTCTCACTCATGACTAAAATGCGACCAGCAACAAGTTTTATTTAATTATGACTTTAAGTACAATATATGTCTTTTCTCTCAGCATTCTCTCACAACTCAGTAATTCTGGTAGGTGAGAGAAATATGAAACTGGTATGTGGACAGTCTAGGGAGGAATGGTAACAAAGTAATACCCTAGAGTTGATGTACCTGTCCAAACCATCATCCCTGTTTCTCCTTGCTCCTATTCCCTTAAAAAGTGGAAGTATGAATAGTGAGCTTTTAAGAAAAAAAATCAAGCTCTTTCTCTTACATCAAAATGAAAATGATTAATGCATGTACAAATGCAAATGATCCTCCACATCAAAAATTATACAAATATTAGTTCATATGATATATCAGCATAGCATGTGGTACTTTAGTAGCTTAATAATAAACTAAAGAAGAAAGTTTAAGCACTAAATATCAGTCTAGGGAATAATATGTAAAAGAAACTTTGTATTGATGAAAACTAACAATAATTGTGATACCTAGAGAACTTAATAAAGAATTCATAAGAATGAACTGTGTTGCATATTGCTGGGAAATTTCATAAGTAACCATAAAAGCCAAGTAATATTACAAGATAATATCAAGTCTAAGTTAAGGAGTCATCCTTGCCGGTAAATTCTTTCAGGACTGCAGTGACTAGACAAACAGAAAAAAAAGAAATCAGATTCCTGATGTTTTTTTTTTTTCAGTTCCTTAAGAATAAACAATGAATAAGATAATGATTACTATCAAAACTGAAATAATCATGACAGAAAATCAATGGCTAAATATCCAAATTGGAAAGGTATAAGGAGACCCCTTTCTGTAGATGAATCAAGTAAGGATTTCATGTCTGAGACCAGACTTTGCATATACAGAACATGGCAATCTTATCATTTTTGTCAAAGACTAACCCTCTTATCACTCTCAATTCACACCAAGACTTTCAAGGTATCTCCAGGAATACATACAACCTTAAGCGTACAAAAATACATATTCTAAAATTCTGAAACCCAACTTGTCAGGATGTCAACACAAACATACTAGTTTTGAGCAGACTGGTTAAGTTTTGTGTTCTGTATGGCTGGAAACAGATAAACATGTGCCCAACTCCCCTACATACTCCATGTTTGGACGTGAAAACATGTATCAGGTGGATAATTTGCCAACAAAGACATAAAATGCACTCTATACTGAATTTGATAGCACTCCAATGCCTCCTCTCTCAAATGTGAACCTCAGTGGATCTGCAATGAAAACAGCTGCTGGAGACACCCTCACAGCAGCTCTCATCACTAGGCTATCAAGAATTCCTATTCTTGTCAGGCTCAGAGATCCAGGTTCCCAGCTGCGCAGCACCTGCATCTATCGGCTGGCTCCTCCCTCACCCTCTGTTGCAAACAGTGCCTTGGCAGCCCTGTTCAAATTATGTGTAGGAGAGAGGGTGTTGTGGGAGCAAGATCTGGGCATGAAGGCCTTCTCTAGTGTCCTGCGAAGAGGTGTTTCCGCTATGGTAGTGACCTTCAGACACTGGACTGGGCTGACATCCTGGGGGGTGCCATTTGCTCCATTCCTGTAAGAGACAAGATTGAAGGGATGAAGAATTAATAAAAAAGTGACAATGGTAGAATCATGCAATGTTAGATTATTATGAGATTCTCAATTAAATATGAGTGATTCAAATATAGACATTAAATATTACTCTTTTATATCTACAAAAGACATGAAAAGACTGACAAGAGATCAATATGAAATGCACTGAAGGGAAATGGGAAATGAATTGCTAAATAGAAAGAAATATTTTCTAAAATTGTTAATACACATCTTGTAAAGAAAAGTTAGATATGTAATGTTAACATACCTGTTCATTCTGCCTATGGGTTTCATGAGTGAATTAAAGCAAGTATTAGTACTGTTAAAATGGAAATGTTCATACATGATCAGTGAAATCTGAACAAACTTCTGTTGTGTAAGTGGCATGGTGCTGATGTAGATAGTGAAAGGGAATGGGAAGAAATATACACTGGCAAATTAATAAAAATAAAAAAAAATAAAAATGGGGATGAATAATTATGTATAAAGGATATCCTGGAGGCTTTGCTGTCACTTCTACTCCTTGTGGAAGGTCTTCAGAGGGGAGAGAGGCAGCAATGATGATGATGATGATGATGATGATGATGATGATGGGTGGTACAGGCAAAGGACAGATACAAAGGTATAAAGGAGCTTCAGTAAAGTGATGATTAAAACTGGTTCTAGCATTCCAGGAGCACTAAGCAGGATCATATTTTGGGCTGCCAAATGTACTATCACCTGCATTTTTGTTAAAAGCTGATTTGTTAAGGTATTACAATTACATTGGTAATTATCACTAATAATATTCATACACAATACAACTGTGTAGATAATGATAAGCTACATGAGCACTCCATCAAAAGCAACATCATTATATTCTAGAACATTCATCCACAGGTAAACAGAAAAACAGTGCAGTGGTTGACATACCTGTCAGTGAGCTTCAGCTTGCCATTTCTGATGCCTCCATCAAGAGTCCTTTCACATCTGTAAGCCACAAACAAAAGTGCTTCTAGAACTGTGTTGCTTATATTTATTTTCTAAATCTTTATTTATTATATTTTTCAAATCCCCCATCTTGTTTGATGTGGAAAGTAGGTTATAACAGTAATAACTATGAAAAATGCATTCTGGTCATGTGCAGTGTAATGAAATGCATGTGTGTGCTTTACTGTCTGTGTGGGTGGTCTGTGCATGTGTATGTCTAGCAACACTACCAGCAAAACACACCACTGGCACTCACATGTTAAGAAGGGCCAAGTTGAGATCATGGGAGGAGCCTCTCTCTGGTGGCACAGGGCTCTTCAGGTCACACTCCAGTCTGAGAAAGGCAAGGTTTAGCTCAGCTATCACATATGCACATCCTGCCTTTAACCTCTTCACTGTTGACTTTTATGTCTGATACCTGTCCCAAATAACTTCCCCACACAGAGGATAGCTATGAAAGGGATCCACAGAGCAGTAGCCAACTGTCTCATGAAAGGTCATATTTTTCCCCGAGTTTTATCATAAGTAAATCTGTGCACTGATAACTATTAGATCATGAATATTGCAGCAGACTTTACAGCAACATAAAGAGCCATTTATGAAAGGATGTAGAATAATGGAACAGACAAGATTTAACTGCATCGGAAAACACCATATATAGATTCTGAACCTAAGCTAACATGCCAATTTTTGGAGGATATGAAAAATGATCATAAAAAATCTAAGAAATTCAGAAATCTGATAAAAACAATGTGACACATTGAAATTGGGTAAGAGATCTGATGAGCCATGTTAAACTTTATGTGGATCCTTAAAATAACAAATTGAAAAATGTTGAGCACCATTGCTGCAGAGGAATGCACTGGCTCACCTGAGAGCTTTCACCAAGGTCTGCTGCTGTACCAGGAGGAAGTTGACTTGTGTACGCAGTACTGCCAGTTCACCTTCCTTCTCCCTGAGGCGGTCCTGCAGATCTGACACAGTGTCCTCCAGGGTCTGGCAGAGAGCCTAAAAACACGATGGAAAATAAGCACTTATACCGTAAGCAGGAAAGTTGTCGTAAGAATTCTTTCTCCGAGGTATTTTTGGTCTTTCTAATTTCCCTACTGTAGACAATAATTTCTTTGACCATCTGCTGCCTTCATCCCTCATGGGAGTGTGATAATGAAATTTCTTTCACAACAAGGGAACTGCTCAAAGATCAAACTCCTCAGGGATCTTAAAATTGTGCATGCCCTGAAGATAAGGTGACAACAGGCACTCACCCGACTCTCCTCCAGTGATTCATGAGGCCCCATGGGGTTGTCAAGGCAGAAAAAGTCTCTAACAAATTTCTTCGATCGGATGACAGTGTGCCCTGAAGGAGGGAAGAGCTGGTAAACTGAGGAATGTTGACATTTTCTTTCCTGTACTGACCTTGCTTCAGTTCATCTTTTGAATTTTACCACCAAAAAGTAAATGACCTCAAATCTACTGCAAGTTTTCCTGTTTTCTATCTCCTAAAAATTTATACAATTTTGCAAACTTTATATCTGCTTTATATCTGAGAGAGGTACCAACCTATGATATTGTTTATGAAAGCCTGCAAACCCAGCTGCCGATCCTCCAGGAAAACAGGATCAAAGTTGTCTCCAAACCATCTCTTAGGTGGAAGAGCAAATCGCACTCCTGGGAACTCCTTCCTCAGCTGTGGGAGACAATTGGTGAGTCAAAATGACAGGTTGTAAAGGTGAGGTTCTCAAATCATATGTACGCGTAACTGTGTGTGTGTGTGTGTGTGTGTGTGTGTGTGTGTGTGTGTGTGTGTGTGTGTGTGTGTGTGTGTGTGTGTGTGTGTGTGTGTGTGTGTGTGTGTGTGTGTGTGTTTAGAATTTGTATTTATGTGGATCCTTAAAATAACAAACAAGAAATGGTCAGCACTACACCACATGACTGGTATTCTCAATCATTCACTCCTTTTTCTGGTAAACTCTGGAATTCCCAGCTTTCTTCTGTATTCCTTCCTTCCTATGAGTTAATTCTTTCAAGGGGGAGATTTCAAGGCACTTATCCACAAAGTTAGTGCCAGAGTAAAAGGCAAAGTTTTCAAGTTGGTGGTGAGGTCAATATGGTACTGAATTGTGGCCAATAAAGAAATCACAAGAAGAGAAGTTGGAGGTTGCTGAGATGAGGATATTAAGTAAGGTGGATGACTGATGTGACAAAGAAGGAAAAAGTGAGAAGTTATTTAGCAAGAGGAACAGCCATTATAACATAAGTGACAAAGAAAGTACAGGGTCATATTAAAAGGAGAGGAAAAATATGTCAGCAGAAGAATATTAGATATGCAAGTGGAAGGAAGAATGTGATGAGGCAGGTCATAGAAGAGATAGAAGGATTGTATAAGAGGGGACCTGAGGGAGAAAGGGGTAAGTGGAGAGGAGGTGGAAGACAGAGCCTTATGGAAAAGACTAGTGAGGAACAGCGACTACATATCAACATGGGGAGCAGCTGCAGAAGATGGTCCTCCAATTTCTGACAATGGTTTGATTCTATTTGAGGACTGGCATCTCAGTGGGTCTTTTTTTTCTCTTAATGATGTTGTCCTTGGCTGGTACCCCTCCTACATAAAAAAAAGTTTTACTGAATAAGTATTAAATATGCAACTAACCTAATAAATGGGTCTTGCCTGTCTAGTCTCAAAGGTCTACTTCCACTTGTCTAAACAAAAAAACAATGGAAGACAGTTTCAGTGTATTAAACAAACTGTGAGAAGAAAAGTGCTACAAATTTATTAAATACAATAAATACCAGAAAAAGAACACACACACACACACACACACACACACACACACACACACACACACACACACACACACACACACACACACACAAAAAAAAAAAAAAAAAAAAAAAAACCTGCATACAAACCAAAGAATATATGGCTTCATCCTTAATAAAGACATAAAAATGGATGACCTCTCTGTCACTCACACTTGCACTCATTCACTCACCGATTTGTTGAGACGAACAAAGTCTGTGTAGCGACGGAACACAAACCAGTGTTCTCCAGAGGGCTGGTGGAACACTTGAATCTTGAAAATCTGCCACAGAGGATTTGTTATTACTACAAGTACATAATATAAGTATAATGTAGCAGCGGCATCAACTGTAGTAGCACCAAATGGCAAAAGTATCCTTACATCACCAGAAAAATAAATCTATATAAGAACAACATATAAATGTCTATAAGATGACAAACCAGGAATTCTCCACTGACTGCAAACTCACGTAAGTGGTTTTAGAAAAATAAAACATGGCATAAGCATTGATTCCCTACAAAAGCATCAGTCCTTCCCTACTGCTCCAATCTAAGGCAATAGGCAGGACAGAAGGACTCAAAGTCTACTTCATCTAAACTTATCTGCTTCACTGATTATATCAATGAGGTTAATGTCCTCTCACTAGGGAACAGATACAAGTCATACAAAAGTGGGTGATGGTGGTGGTGATGGTATAACTGTTTCCACTACCCTTCATTACAGAGAAGAAAACATGTCACTTATTATGATGAACTAAAAGGTAAATGGAGTAGGTAACAAAAAATACATACACCCATACTGAAATACAAAGAAGAATATAGTGTAAACATAACATTAGACAGCCCTGATACCTTAGCAAATAAGTATTTGTTGCATTCATAACACAAGACATATCAAAATACATGATGAACATCTACAAGAACAGCAAATCATAAAGAGACATCATCTAGAATTGCATTTTTCCTTATAAGCAAATGGAAATTTATGATAACTGGTCAAACTGTTCACAGAGGTGTTTTCTCATTATTTTTGTTGCCCTTGGTCAGTACCCCTATTACATAGAAAATAAAAATAAATAAAATAAACTAATAAAAATAAATAAATAAAATTTAAAAATATACCAGAAAGTGTGAGGCAGCAGTACTATGGCCTTACCGTGAATCGTGCCCTCTCCTCCAGCACTTCATATCCAACAATGGGCATGCGGTAGAGAGGGGCAGCATCTTCGCTATTCGAATTGAAGTCCATAGTGGGAACTGTGCCAGTGAGGGGGGAATCTGTAGCCTGACCTGTGAACACAATGAGGTCCAATAAAGATCAGACTGACCAAGTACCACTGTTGAAAATGGTGGAGATATTTTGAAGACAGGTACATAATAACCACCATTAAGCACCTCTAGTATGAAAAATTAGAAAATCATAACTTAGCAAGACAAGGCTGAGTCAGCAGAAAGATTATTATTTATAAGTTATATGTAACACAAAATGGACATTTTATATGAAGAAAGTCGGCTGAAAATGGTGTGGGTATTCTGAAGTTAGGTACACAAAAACCATTAAGTATCTACTGTATGAAAAATGACAGAATCATAACAAAACAAGGCTAAGTCATAAATTAGATGGGTCATATGTAACAAGAAAGGCACATTTTATGATATGACCAATTTCTTGAAAGTAAAGGAAAAGAATCTCTGAACACCTTTTATTTAGGCTTCATGAGAGTAAAATTTGAACTCTAAAACTGTAAAAAAAAAAAAAAGTACAAGAAAAAAGAAAGGCACATTTTTTATTACATAACTCATCACTTGAGAAATAAAAAAAAAGTACACTTTCTATCCAGGCTTCTTGAAAGTAAAATCCTGACACTAAAACTAAAGACAGAAAGTTCCATACAACATTGGTGAGTGTGAAGTACTGGCAAAGTTCAGCATTACGTGGTGTTCTTTGAGCATACCTGAGTCTGGCGTGTCTGAGTCTGAGGAGGTGAGGTTGCTGGACGAGCCTCTCCATTGTTGTGGATCACTTCTGCCATGAGGAAATAACACTATTTGACATTTCCACACAAAAGATCAGGGTTAAGTAGATTACAACTGGATTAATGAAGTAATCATGTATTAATGTTTCTAAATGTAGCTTCTTCACATCCTTTCACTTAATTTATTAATTTACAAGATCTCTCCCTTTTATCAATTCAATCAAATCATTATATTTTAATTATCTGACTTGAGAGCATACTGACCCTTTGAATGATAGGGTTTCTTCTGAAGCTTAATATGATGATTTGATGCAAGTTTAGAATACAATTTCAAGACACTATAGACAGCAAAAGAAATGAATGAGTTCATATCTCTTACTGCTTATAGTAATATTTCTGGCTCAATACAGTCATCTACAGCTTCTCAAATTAAGTAACAACTGGCAACAGTGAAAGTAATAGCAAACACACAATAATCAAAATTTTGTATGTGTAATTAGCACCTGGACCTACCTTCGTCTGCTGGGCTCCTGCAGGCTGGAGTTAATGGAATTCTCAAGGGAAAGAGGGTGGCTTGGAAGAGCAACTTGCACTGGGTTGATGATTATTGTCTCCCTGTTCAGGTCATCGTGAGATGGGACACGTGACACCGCCTGGGAAGGTGAAGGAGTCGCCTCCCGTGAGGCTGTGCGACTCCTATTGATGGCTGCTATTCTACTGGACATCTTGGAGGTTACTTCTGTACATCTAAACTCTTCACTGGAACTAAAGGATTTATAGGTTAGACAAATTTTTGTAGGAAATGTGCATATAGAATTCTACATCACAAATTTTTCATCATGAATGTTTCCTCTTGCACTCTGGTACATGGCATCACAAAGATTTGATAATACAGATTCTTCATAATGAGCTACAGCCTGATGAACATTTATCTTGTAGAGAATACTGACTTCACTGAACTCTAACCAAGCTTGGACTTCAGTGGTAGCATTATGCCCCAAACAGTTTCCTAAGGTGCTTATATCTACTCCAAGCCCTACTCTTTTGAGTTTAAAGGTTATGTGAAATTTTTCTGCCCCATGGAGGTTTTGGTGGATTCTGGGGTTTAGATGGAATAAATTCAATAAATGAAGAGGGCAAAATTGACAAACTTCAGATAGCACTCCTAGATATTACAGCAGAAGAATTCAAAATCCCAGTCAATACATGAAAGAAAGTCCCTGAGTAAAGCAAAATTACAGTGATAGCAGTCAAAATGCATCTTAGGAATATCGGAAACAAGAAGAGAAGATAATACAGAGCAGGTAAATAAAACACCAACATGATCACAGCCAGGGAGAGGATCATTGCTAGACAAATCAGCAATCTTGTTGTGGCCAGAGATGAAGACCAATCAAGCACATTTTTGGAGTGGATAAACATCAAGAAAGTAACCCACTGAACAAATCCTGAAGAAGTAAATGTATCAAGAAACAAACTGGAAAGAGAAGAGTGTGCCAGTGGTACTAAACCAGTCCAATTAATGTCAAGTTGATCAATACAGCATCCTTACCAGAACAAAAGAAACACAAAAATGACAGCAGCTCAGCATTCTCTGAGAAAGAATAAGTTGAAGGCCTATATACAACCATAACATAAATCTTGTATTCAGGCAAATAAATAGCTAATGTGTTAAGGCGACTATATGAGATCAGGGTAATTTTCAGGGATGTGCTAATATATAAACTCACACCATGTTTAGAAAGTCTGGAGGGAGAATCATTCCTATAAAACTTATAACCAGGGATACTGTCAACTGAAGTATTAATAGCTGGAGTAAACCAAGTTTCAGTAATACCAACAATATCAACGTGATTAGAATCACAAAAATTGGAAATAAAATTAAACTTAACAAGCAATTAACATTAAATAACCAAAACTAAATAAATGAGGATACAGAGGAATTTAATTCCATGCCTGAAAATTTGCCATTCTAGTAAGGGCAGAGCCTCCTGGAGTGGAAGCCAATGATGGAGAAGTTATAGGTGGGGCTACAGACACTGAGGGTGACACACTTGTGGAGAAAGAGCCAGTGGCCACAACAGCAGGGACAGCATGTGCCCCAGACAAGTTCCAGTCATCCACTCTAAGCCTGGAAGCAGCAGGTGCCCTTTTTCTCCTTAAGTTCTTTTCTCTGCATAAAAGTGAGGTCCCTACTAATATATATGGTTGGAAAAGTAGAGTTAGCTCATTTTTTAGAAATGGCCAAGAGGTGAGAATGATAATGATCATCTGGAATTCCGCCATGGGTAAGATTATTCCTTAAGTATACCATCTCTGTGACTGTAGATTCTGGAAAATCAGGGCAAAGGAAAGAAGAGACAGCTTTAAAAGTGTCATTGAAGTTGGCTGGAGGAATTCCATGAACAGCAATGCTGTCCCTCCTTTCGTCTTTCTCTCTCTCTCTCTCTCTCTCTCTCTCTCTCTCTTGCATTTCCTTAAGTTCATCCCTGATAGCCTTAGAGACAGAGGCCTGATCCACAGTCTGAAAGGACCCACCACGAACACTGGCAGGAATGGCAGTGCACAGGCAGACATCAAATCAGCCACTTTTCAGCTCAAATCACCCACAGTAGTAACATGCTCAGCCACAGATTCACTCAGAGACCTAACTAGGTCACCACCACAACCAGGAGCAGGAGAGGCAGCAAAGTCACACTAAGGACATACAAATTTAACATTTTTTCCCTCACAATCAATAATAGAGGGATGCTGCAGCAGGTCACAGTGCCATGACACCAGTTATTGCAAGTGTCACAGGCAATGGCGTCCTTATTGTTGACTGTTTCACAGCAAGTAGCACAAGAGAAGGACAACACATCATCCTTTACTTTAGGCTGCGTCAAAGACTTGCTTTTAGCACCATGCCCTATCATTATTTATGAATATAAAACACTACAAAAACATAAAATACAGCAATATAAAACATAAAACACATTAAACTTTAGACTCTACACCACAACACTATAAACATAGAACACAACATAACACTAAAAACATAAAACTTGACACCACAACACTACAGAGAGTGAAAGCTGCCATGGGAGGATTTGGGAAAGAAAAAAATCCGACAACAAGAAGAGGAATTCCAAGTTACAAAATTTACACTGAACACAAGTTCACACAATCACCCCCTTCAGTGTCCTTCCTCAACTGGCACACACACACACTCCACTCCGGGCTGAGGGAAGGTGGTAAGGGGGTGTGGAGGGCACAGCAACAAGTAATGACACACCAAGACTATTATGGTATAAATATAAAAATTTACATTTGAACCTTACCTTAACAAACCTAAATAATCTCCTAAAGGAGATTCTGACACCTTAACCCATGCCTAAATTAATATGACCAAACAACAGCTTTATTATACATCATGCTGAAGGCACACAGTTAGCAGGTGGGTTGGCCAGCATATGCACACTCACACAATCAATGCATATGTTGTATACATTGTCTTAAAACCAACAATGCCATGACTGGTATAATAACCTTTTTTTTTTTTCTATCTTTTAATTACAGTAATTTGAAGGATTGAAATTGCCCAGAAAAATCAATATATACTTCAACTTAAGGGAAAACAATTTACCAAACATATATCAAGTTGACAGGCAAGTCTTGTACTGTGAAGTCCTTGAGTATGGCTAATGGAGTGTCTCGTCTAACTCACGGAACTCACACAGCCTTGTAACTGTATACACACACCTGGCTATCACACGCAAATGACCAACCCAAGTCTGAGTTCCTGAAGTGCTCCGTGGATTGTGTACTGCCTGGATATTCATTCATCACCATCCCTCAACACGCCACAGATCAAAAATAAACAAACGGATGTCACTATCACCAAACATAACACTCACCTCTCACTCTCCTTCTCGTCCTTCACTGCTTCATCACACACTTCTGTCACTGTGATCACTATGTCCTCCTCTGGCCGCTGCAGGTTCGGTGCTGAAGCGTGCAATGCCTGACGGAGCAGAGGCGCAGTAAGGTGGGGCTGCCTGCGAGCATCACCACCACCACGACTACTGCTCCGCGCAGGAAGGAGTGACTGACGGAGAGGAGAATGCATGGATGAACCGCTTCCTCGCCACAACTGACGTCTTGGTCCCCCAAAACATTTATCTTACCCCTTAAAAATAATGATCAGTGATAACCTGCAAAATCTCTCGTCTCCCAGTGCCCTATAGCGTCTTATCTCTCCGTATAAAGTCACCAGCTGAGCATGACTCACGAGACATTTGTAAACAAAGGATGTTGCCAGAAGGTTGCGAGACCTCTCTACTTTTATGCATTTCTTTATTTTATATCAAGGATTCTGATAATGGAGATACTGATCACTACGGCGATAAAATAATCTCAGACATTAGCCTTATTTCACAGGGGATGGTGAAATTTATTTGAGTTAACTGTAAAGTCTCGTGAGGGAAGATAGGTGGGCATTTAAAAGGACGTGGGGGAGGACACGTGTGAAAAAGGGGCGTATACTTGACGGGAGGCATGAGGGAAAGGTAAGGAATGGTTGCCACCTGTACTTTATTGCCTGTGGCACTCAGGAAAGAAAACACTGCTTTCATTTGATTATATCCAAGTTGATTCTAAGGCTTTCAAAGGATCAGTAGGGAAACAAGAAATTAACAAAGTACTACCACAACAGCTAAAACTGAGTCCCTTGTCACATGATGCTGCTGTTGTTGTCTTGGTTGTTGTTTGGGGATGACAGAGCTCTCCTAGCAACTGTCAGGCAGAGGCTGTAGAATCTGGAATTATGTTAAGATGAACGAAATTGAAAGTGAGTGCAGCAAAGGGAAGATGTGTAGGGAGAACAGCGGTCCGCGATACTGAGGTGAAACAATGGGTGAAGCTGGCAGGGTTCCGAGATATAGGTATAGATATTGGTACGAGGGTCCAGAGGCAGAGGTGAGGGAGTAAAGGTTTAAGGTCCGTTACGAATAGTTTCCAGGAAGGGGCCTCCGTCCATGGAAGCAGAGACGAAATATTTGAAGGGAGTGTAATAGTTTTGTATCTTGTGAGGCATGGAATCTTGGACGCAAGGTCATGAGAGACAATGAACGTGCTAAAAATCAAATGCTGACGAAAGGTGAGAAGTAAGAGTAAGAGAAAGGAGTGAAAACCAACGTAGTTTGTTAAATACGACAAATAAGGAAGTGTTGAAGTGGTTTGGCCCTGCAGTAAGATTAGAAAAGGAGTGAATGATTGATTTGTAGGTCTCAAGCACGGGGCTAAAGGTTGAGGGGGAGATTAGGAATATAGGACGGAGAGATAGCGTTTTAAAGAAGCATGTGGTCGTAGAAACTTCAGAAATCGAGGGTGAACGGCTGGAGGCATGGGTGGGATGTGGAGAGAGTGAGAGAGAGAGAGGGACGGGTTCTGGAGATGCTGATAAGGCGAAAGTAGAAGAAAAAAATGTAGAGAAAAAACGAAAAAAAGGGGCAAATAAATGATGTACGTAAATATTAACAGGTGTGACTAATCCAAAAGTTAATGTAGGAGTTCAGGGCGCCTTTGCATCCAGTGTTTGATAATTATTCTGTTCTCTGAAAATGAGGTATTGCTTTGAATTTTTTCTCACTGAGATGCATTAATTTATTATGAAAAAAAAATGTTGATTATGATAATGACAGTAACGCCAATGATAACATCATCACCAACAATAACAACAACAACAGCAGCAGCTACAACAACAACAACAACAACAACAACAAACAAACAACAATGATAGTAATGTGTTGGAACTGGTCACTATCTCAGAACGAACGATAATATCACCTGCATACCATTGCCATTGTAATGAATTTCCATTCTGTTTTTCCTAATCACCCGTGGCAACAAGGGAGGGAGGGAACCTGACTCACTCTCGTCCCTCTTCCCTCGGTTGGTGACTGGGAGGCGCCAACACTCCGGGCCTGTACTTTAAAGAGTTGAGGACTTATAAGGAGTATTTTCAAGTGTTACAGAGATGACTATTCCGGCTTTCAGAGTTGCCTTTCCCGTTCACGATACAGAATTTATGTTTACTTATCACTAGAATCACGAAAACGCTCTTAAAAATCCCAGTAATCTCTACTAAAGTCTGCTAAAAGTAGTCGAGGATTTTTAAGTGTTTGAGAATACGGTGACGATTTATTTCCTGGAACCCGAATGAGTATAGACTGGCGCTAAGGAGAATTCATGCTGAGGGAAAGTCCCATGTGTAAGGGTGTCAGGATGGGAGAAACAGCGAGGATGGCGTGCACAACGGTCATTCAACTGAGGGCAGTTGTCTTTTCATAAAATATTCCGTGTTTAAAATATAGATTATTCAACCTTTGATATTAGGTACCGTAATATTCTCAAATATTTCCGCGTCCTATCTCGAGTACTGTTAACAGACTCCACTGGAAGGTGTTAGGATTTTCAATGTGTTCTAATGAATCTAGTGCTAGTTTAACAACGATTCCTCTTCATGTATGGGGAAAACACCCTTGGGAACCAGACTGATTATCTCTATGAGCTCTAAAAAGATCTTGTAAGGAAGCGTTTCATCATATGGGCCAAGATCTATTACAGTATACGCACATATTCTCCCTTAGTGGGTCGAGGCAGCCTTGGTTTGAGCAACTCTCCGTGTAAATTAATGAGGGGAAGGCACGTCACGCAGCGGTGTCACGTGGCGATATGACACGAGACGAGAGCGAGAACACGAGGAACAGGTAATACACGACGCCGCGGGGAGGAACGGTGACGCAAGGGATAAGGTGACGTCAGCACTTTCAATGCCACGATATCAGTTTATTAATGTTATTCTGAACATCAAGTAGAGGATCTTATGAAGTTTATGACTTTATTTTATTTTATTTACTTATTTATTTTGTAATGAAAGAGCTGAAAATCCCCTTTAGTTACACATCGACTGCAATTATATCTGTTTATCCTATTCTGGATGACAAGTGCATAAGTTTAAAAAACTATTTGTAACGGTGAATGGATTAAATGAAGTAGTAGATATTAATACTCAAGTGAACTTCCTTAGTCAAACGCTGTAGCTCACATATCATTAACCAACTACCGTTCTTACACCTTGCTGGGAACATACGATATAAAATCAATAGTTGTACAGTTTGCTAGATACCTTCGTAAGTTATCCCTAAAGCGACCCACTACTGCCTCCTTGGTTTCTATCGCATATCATTCATATTTATCCTACAATGTGAGAAAACTACTTCGATTTTTTTTTTTTTTTTTTAGTTTCTTCTGGCTGAGATTTTATTATTTTCGTAGTTGTCTGGCGAGGTTATCGCTCATTTCCTCCTTGTGACTAACATCTGCATTGTGTTGGCTGCAGGGCGGAATGCTCCAGCCTTCCCTCCCTGCTCTCACGCACGCAGGCCACGAGCCACGCCGAGCCAAGCTTCCTTCGTCCTCACTCTCAGACGTTTTTAATTCTCATGAAGACTAGGATTACTTTAAAGACCATATAAATTATATACCGTGTTCTCATGGATGTCCTTTTCTATTGATGGTGTAGAACTGTCATTGGTATAATAATATAATGATAACTTGTACGAGAGTCTGTTAAAAGTAGTGGACATTAGGACGACGAGGTGTCCAGAATGCGGTATCGGCCAAGGTTGGTGCTGGTGACCACATGTTTTAGGTTATATGAATAGCAAATGTGATGGAGGTGCCAGCCATGGCTGTTTAACCTTTCCGTGTGTGAGCATTGGGTGGCGACTGGTAAAAGTCAGCATAACAAAGCAGTAGTGAACGTGGAGGGAGTGTTGATTATTATGCGGATGAAGGGAGGTGACTGAGTTATCTGTTGTTACATGAGTTCGTTACCAGTGCTGTGAACACATCATATCTGCATCAACAAGGGAAATGCTGCAAAGATTATGCGTATCATTCGGCGAGGAGGTGCGGGGGAAGGAAGCTGAGTCCCGCAAATACTGAAGCAATGAGCTGCTGTCACTGCACCACCACGACCACCGAGGCTCAGGATATGAAGCAAAGATAATATACGGATGTTTATTATAAAATACTATATACACATTCAACATGGACCAACGATGTCCATCTTGGTGCAATAATTAACATGTCTGAATATATATATATATATATATATATATATATATATATATATATATATATATATATATATATATATATATATATATATATATATATATATATATATATATATATAAGCACTCACACATGCATAATACACACACACACACACACACACACACACACACACACACACACACACACACACACACACACACACACACACACTAAACTAAACACACACATAACTAAAAGTGGGAAATAATTCAAATCAACAACAAAATTCCGGAGCGCCTCACGGTCAGGCTTTGCTAGTACATCGATGACAGATGGTGAGGATGAACATGTGTGATGTAGTCCAGAACGAGGGAGGTCGTGACGCACACCCACCCTCGGGGTGTGTTGCCTTCTTGCATGACGTTCAACAGTCAAGTATCGGTAAGGGAGTGTTTCTGGACATAAAGAAGATGGGAGAGATTACAGATCTTAATTGTTAAATACCATTTTCAACATATCCAGGCAAGCAGACCTTACAGTGTGTAAAGTGTTGGGCAATGTTGTGAGTCTCGTGGCGGGGTGGGGTGCGTGTTGTGGCGGAACGAGGACTGCTTCGTCTGCTGTCCCCGTTGATGTTGCATCCCCTCATTATGCAGATGTTACTTGTGTCGTGGTCTGGCGCCGTTGTTGCCACTCCGCGTCGCTGTCATTGTTTATTACTGACAGTCAACCGCCTCGGCCCAGTTGCACATGCCGCCAACAGGGTCAAACACGAGATTCTGTGGGCAGGTATACACCCAGCCTCGCACCAGCCCGCGCACCGTCTTGGAGCACGAAATGAACTTCTTGCACGAGTGGGGATGCACGAAGTAGCCGGTGTCGTAGCATTGCACGGAGCCATCGGGCAGCAGCACCGCCTTGTCCGTCAGCGAGGCCAGGTCACCCAGAGTGCCTGTGAGGACACCGTCCAGGTCATCGTAGTAGTAGTCATAGTAATCAGTGCCGTCCAGGATTGATGACGCTGGAGGACCGCCCGCTGCTGGAGCCTCAGGGATGCGGGAGAAGGGCGCCAGCGTGGGTCTAGGAGCGCGGGGCCGGGGTGGCAGCGTGGGGGGCGGGGATGGCCGGGAAGGGGTAGTTGGTTCGGATGTGGTGGGTTGGGGTGTGGTAGGTCGCGGTTTAAAGCTTGGGCGGACACGTGGGCGTATGGGTCTTGGTGTTATGCGAAGCCTGGGCTTGGGCGTGGTCGAGGCTGGCGTGGTGGGGGCTGGCGTGGTGGGGGCGGGGGAGGTGAAGGCAGGGGAGGTGGGGTCAGGCAGGTCAGGGGAAAGTGTGAAGAGAGAAAACAGGGAAGGTTTATCAGAAGTCTCCGGCACGAAGGTGGTCTCTAGCACATCCTCGGGGAAGACAGGGAGTGGCTCCTCCTCGGCGGGGACGGGGAGGGCGGAGGGACCCGCTTCAGGGATCTCAGTGGCAGGAAGAGTGACGGCAACTTCTTCCTCGGGTGGTGTGGTCCTGGCGGCCTCCACAGCGGGACGAGCCGGTCTTCGGATGACAGGGGGTCGGGTCGGGCGCTCTCGGGACTCCGGGCGGAGGGTGTCGGGCTGCTCGGTGGCAGGGGTGGTGGTGGTGGTGCGGGCACGGAAGAAGTTTCCTGGAGGCGTGGGGGCGCGGGGCCGGGAAGTGGGCACTCGGATTCTGGGCACGGGGCGGGTCACCTCCTCCACCTGCACGTCACACACACAAACACACACACACACGGGGGGGAGGGAGAGATGGATTAGAGACCTTAAGGGCGAATAACACACACACACACACACACACACACACACACACACACACACAGACACACACACTTATTATTATCTCTCTCTCTCTCTCTCTCTCTCTCTCTCTCTCTCTCTCTCTCTCTCTCTCTCTCTCTCTCTCTCTCTCTCTCTCTCTCTCTCTCTCTCTCTCTCTCTCTCTCTCTCTCTCTTACACACACACACACACACACACACACACACACACACACACACCTTAACTTAAGTGAAAATAACTCACTAACCAAAAACAATAGAATAGGTTAGAAGAAATTAGAATATTACAAAAATACAATTTAACTTATTTTGATGAAAAGAAAAAAAGTAAATAAGAAAATTACTTTAACTAGAAGTCCTGTGCATTGCAGAGAGAGAGAGAGAGAGAGAGAGAGAGAGAGAGAGAGAGAGAGAGAGAGAGAGAGAGAGAGAGAGAGAGAGAGAGTACATATAATTAAGAGTACCCGGGACAACGACAATAACAACGACAACAGTAACAGTCATCAGAAACACGCGTCCTGCAATGGTTATCGTCTGCAGTAGTGGGGAGTGACAGTAGTTGGGGTGAGACAGACAGACAGACAGACAGAGAGACGGACAGACAGACGGACAGACAGACAAACAGACGAGCACAATGAAATGGAGGAGTGAAAAGGGGTAAAAAAAATAATAATAGTCCGAGAAAAAAGGTCGAGAGTCAGAGGTTTTGAAAAATGAGGTAATATTAGGTTTGTTTAAATCATTCCTTTCACCTCCCGCAGCTGAATTTTAAATAGGAAAGTTGGTGCTGAGTCCAAACGCCGCTAGAGTAAAGGTAGTAGGATAGAGTGGTGGTGGTAGTGGTGCAGGTGGTGGTGGTGCTTAGTGCTGTGTGCTTGTGGTTGTGGTGATGGTTGTTATGGTGTGTGCTGGTGGTGGGGAATAGTGATAGCGATGTGTGGTAATGGTGGTCGTGGTGTGTGGTGGTAATGGCTGTGGTGGTGGTGCTTGGTGATAAAAGTGATCGTGGAAGTAGTGGTGGTGGCGGTGGTGGTTGTGGTGCCTTATGGTAGTGGTGGTGGTGGTTGCAATTTGATGGTGCTTGTATCACTTAGGCGTGATGGCTGTGGTGTGTGGCAGTAATTATTAGTGTTGGCAGTGAGATTTGTGTGGCTCTGACGGTGTGGGTAACTTGTAACATCCTTATCAATATTTCAATCGTTCCTACTTCATTCCTCCTTATAATATCAAAGTCATCCCTGCAATCGGACCTAAACACTTATCTCTGCGGAAATATTGACATATAATTGTATTTAGTTAACTGAAAATCACCCTTTTATTATCTGATACTTATATCTTACCACGAATCTTTCCCAGACACCCACATGTACATCATTCGGTGATTCCTGTTCAGATATATCTCAAGTTACAAGGAATACGCAAGCCACCTATTAATTTAAAAGAAAACGGCATGAAAAAAAAACGTGATTATTCAGGGGAAACTATAACATATTAAATCTTTCACCTATACTATCTGGAGCTCCAGAACTTGTTTTAGGTGACAACTTCTGGAGCTGCCCGATCAAGTTTTTCCCCCCCCCTCTCTCTCTCTCTCTCTCTCTCTCTCTCTCTCTCTCTCTCTCTCTCTCTCTCTCTCTCTCTCTCTCTCTGTGTCTGTCTGTCTTCTTCCTATTCTTCCTACAATACCTAACTTCATTACATAATTTTGAGTTTTATTGGTCTCGTCAGCAACATGTCTAAACTCTCCAGTGTTTTTGTCTACACTGTTAAGTTAGAAAAGGTAATATTTACGTTCTTTTTGCTGACTGGACGAGAATCTGAAAAGACAAAAAAAAAAAAAAACCCACACATCAAGAAACAAAGGAATTTTCTCATTCCCCCGATGCCTGTGAATATTTCCTCTTCCTTTTCATTTTTCAGTCGTTAAGATGAAGACGCGTGATGATGATATCGATGGTGATGATGGTGATGAGAGTCTGTAGTGGAGGAGTGTGTCTGCAACTGGAAGTGTTATATTTGTATAGTAAGAGGAGGAAAGAGGAGGAAGAAAAGTGTAGGCGCTTGCGAAAATAGTGTAGGAGGAGGAGTAGGTGGGAGTGGAGGAGGAAGAGGCAGGGAGTGAGGGAGGGAGAGAGGAACCAACTGATGGTGCAGATCAAGCAGCAGCAGCAACAGCAAACACAGGAAGTGACAGGAATAGTCATCAACTCAGGAGGAAACAAAACATTCTCTTACCCCACTTTAGGTCAGAAGTTTGGCATTTTGCACCTTTTTTTTTTTTTTATTTATTTTTTTGAGAGGGCAGGGGTAGGAGAAGGAGGAGGAGGGGGAGGGGAATAATCTGCAAGAGACAGTCATTTATACCAAAGGAGTTGCAGAACAACCAGAGCACACAGGAAGAGCCACCGCGGAACCGGGGTCTCTCCTGGTGACCTCTCACAGTCCCCTCTCCTCTCTTTGACCTCCAAGTCCTGAAAGAGAAAAGTAAGTCCATCCAAGTCCAGCCGCTCAAGTCCTCGTGAGGGTCGGTCAATCGTCAGTGTGGTGGAGGGAGGATGAGGGGTCAAGTTACTCATGGGTTACACTTAGGTACTACTATATATATATTAACATTAATCAACATCATCTCATCGTCATGCTTTTAACGAGGATACGTGAAGGGCATTCTCTGGTCAGTAAGTTCATTTACTGTTGTCAAGTGTTGCTCTACGACCAACTGTGTGCTACATTATGGCTTGCTACTTGGGTTCATAGTATATTTACTATTTAATACTTTGCTACTGTACACAATACGTCAATCAGAGTGCATTGTCTACTACTGGTACTACATGCTCATCCCCACATGCGGTTCTGTACACTATGTACACTCTGGTTCACTGTCAATGAGTACAGAAACTACTCACTATGTACAGGGAGGAAAGTGCACAGAGGGGGGAAGAGGACTGGATGAAGATGGATGGGTCAAAGGGGAGAGGGATGGGAGGGGGAGGAAGGGAGGTCTACACATATTTACAGTCCAAGAGCATACCAACACACACACCAACGCTACACCCGACACCCAGGAAAGGAGAAGAAAGAAAACCAAACCAAAGATAATTACGTGAGTGGGGGAGTCGTTGTTCCCGAGCCTCTTCCTCACCACGACCCTCCTCTGCGGGGTGGGGACGAGGGTGGGGGACCGTTCGCTGTCCACTGGTTGCCCCTTGGCAACAAACTCTGCCTCCTTCATCCTCCCGCCACCCAGAGTTTGCAGGTGCACGGGAGTGTGATGGAGTTCAGAGTGGGAGCCGCGGCTGCCAATGGCAGGAGAAGGGCCCGCATGCTGCCCCACGCCTCGACCCCTTGCAACAGAACCCTTGGGACGCAGTGGGACCCTTGAGCGGGTAGTGAAGGTGGCTGTGGTGAGAGTGTCACGTGTGGTGGAAGTGGTGGTTGATGGTGGTGGCAATGATGGTGAGGAGGATGCGGTTGTGGGGTCGAGGCCATGGGACTTAAGGTCGCCGTAGAGAAAATCTTCATCGTAGTAATAGTAATCCTCAAAGGCGAAGTTGTCAAGATGCAGGGAGGGGGGTTGCCCATGCAGGCTCCGGCCGCCCTGCGCGACCTGCGGCGCCGCGCCAGGTCGAGAGTCATGCACTAGTGGAAGAGGAGAGTCTGTGCCCTCCTTGGGCGTCCTGCGGAGACCCTCGTCATGCAAAGTATCCCTCGGAGATTCAGAAAGGACCTCAGTACCATGCACCGTTAGAGAGGAAGTAGTAAGGGGAGGAGAAAGACTACTGAGTGATCCGCTGGGGACGTAAGGAGTCTGCAGAGGGTTTTGGAGAGTGTCTGTCCCCTCCACTACCACCACTACCTTGGATCTGATAGCCGGGGAGGGATCTACAGTACCAGCGGCCACGCCAGGCGGCGCTGGGGTTAGGGAAGTCTCAGATACAGGTGAGGTTATTTCGGCTACTCCCAACTCAGACCCGTGCAGCGGGGATGAAGAGCGAGCATCCGGGGTGGAGGGCGGGAGAGGTGTCTGAAGGTCACTGTGTACAATGTCATCGAGAGAAGTTGTGGTTTTCTGTGTCTGGAAAGTGTCTGTCCGCGCTACGTCAGCGGTCTGTGTCACCAGGTCTCTGTGTCTCGCAGCATCACCTGTCTGGTAGTCGCCCCATGTCACGTCCCAGTCCTGTGGGGTGGGGTAGTCACCACCGTGAGCCGCGGCCACTGGTGTTACGTAATCAAAATCGTAAGAAACAAAGTCGCCATCTGTCGCCAGGTAGTCCTGCGGTGACGCATCATTTGACTGCGACAAAGTTCTGCCCCGCGTGACGCTCCTGCCTCGCGCCGCCTGGTCGCCGCGGGCCACAGACTCGCTCTCCGTCACGAAATCGTCTGTCACATACTCATATTGTGCGTAGTAATCACCGCCCGCTAGATTACCTGTCTGTGCTGCGAAGCCAGCTTGTGCAGGGAAGTCATGTTGTGTTGCTGTAGCAGTGCCATGTTGTACTACTATGTCCTGTGCACCGAGATCACGTCCTTTTGCTGAAAGATCTTGTGCAGTAAAGTCGCGCTGTGTTACTGCAACTTCTTGTAGAGTATCTTGTGCAGCTGTTGCTGTAACAATATCTGCAACAAAGTCACGTTGTGTTGCTGCGGCACCTAGTACAGTAAAGGCATGTTGTGTTGCTACAGCATCTGGTTCAGCAAAGACGTGCTTATTTGCTGAAGCATCTTGTTTAGTTGCAACAACTTCTGCAGTAAAGCTGCGCTCCGTTGTTGCAACATCCTCTGACGTTGTTGCTGCAATTACTTCTGCAGCAAAGTTACGCTCAGTTGCTGCTACATTCTGTGGTGCTGTTGCTGCAACATCCTGTGGTGCTGTTTGTGCAACATCATGTGACGCTGTTTGTGCAGCATCCTGTGACGCTGTTGATGTAACAGCTTCCGCAACAAAGCTACTGTCTGTTGCTGCAACACTCTGTGACGCTGTTACTGCAAGAACTTCTGCAAGAATGTCTGCAACATCGTGTACAGCAGTGTCGACTTGTGTTGCTACATTCTGCGTGGCAAAGTCTGGTGTTTCTACGTCCTGTGTGGCAATACTTGGTGTAGGTGGGCTCTGTGCGGCAATGTTTGGTGCTGCTGACACATCGTCTGGCGTAACATGTAACGCTGTCGCAGCAGCAATTTCAGCGAGGAAGTCACGTTCTGGTATTGTAACATCGTGTTCAGCAGTGTCGTGTTGTGTTGCTAGCTGATGCTGTGAAGGCGAGTTGTGCTGTGTTGCTGAAAGACCTTGCGGAGCAAAGTCACGTTGCCTGGTTGCAAACTGCGGCGCGGCAAAGTTACGTCGTGTTGCTGTAGTGTCGTGAACAGCAGAGCTGTGGCTCGTTGCGGGAGCAGAGTGTGTAAATGAGTCATGTCTCGTCCTTGGAATACTGTGTGCGGCAAAATCGCTCTGTGTTGCGCTGTCATGGTGCGTCACGAATGCAGGCTGCGCAACGCGGCCTCGCGATGTAGTACGACCACGCGACGTTGTACGACCGCGGGATCTCGTGTGTCCCTGTGATGATGTGCGTCCCCGTGAAGAGGTGTGTCCGCGTGATGAGGTACGACCTCTCTGCGCGGTGTGGCCGCTGTGTACAGGGGACCGACTCTGTGTTGCTTGATTACTGTAATAGTCGTAGGCATAGTCAGTGTCCTGCCCAGCATAGTCTGTGTAAGTCCAGTAATCCCTGTCTCCCGCTCGGCCACCCGTGCTGTAGTAGTCGGAGTAGCTAAGGTAGTCCCCGTAGTCTTCATGCTGGCCATCCTGCGCTACGTAATCTGTGCTTCCCGCCTGACTGTCGTGGCTTGTTCGACCACTCTGGGCTACACGGCCACTCTGGGATACACGGCCGCTCTGAGCTACACGGCCACTCTGGGCTACACGGTTGCTCTGGGCTACACGGCCACTCTGGGCTACATGGCTGCTCTGGGTCACAGCGACGTCTTGTGCTGTGTGGTCAGTCTGAGTCGCAAGGCCAGCCAGGGCTGCTTCGACATTTTTAATCACATCAGCATCTGGTATCACTGGTGCACGCCGAGTCACCTGCTCATTTTGTGCCACTGGACTGTCTGGAGTCACAGAAACTTCTAGAGCTACGTGGTCAACCTGGACTTCTTGTTCCACCGGACTGTCCTGGGTCACTCGACCATCCTGGGTGGCATGGCCATCTAGTGTTGCGTGGCCCACTTGTGCTGTCAAATCCGCCTCTGTTACAAAATCTGTCTCTGTTACAAGACCAACCTGTGATGTGGCGTCTGCCTCTGTCACGTAATCAGCACTGGTCACTTGGCCATCTTGGGCTGCAAGGAGACTCTGGGTCACGCGGTCAGTTTCTGTCTCGTAGTCTGCATTTGCCACAGAGCTAACCTGTGTCACGGAATCCTGCTCAGTCATTTGGCTGTCTGGCGCTGCATCGCTGACCTGTGCCGTGCGGCTGTCCTGTGTCACCACATCTGCCTCTGTCACGTAGTCTGTGCTGCTCACCTGCTCCTCCTGTATTACAGATTCTGTCTCTGTCACAATATCTGTACTGGTGACCTGGCCATCCTGCGTCACACGATCCGTGCTGGTTCCTAGACCATCCTGTGTCACAAGGTCTGTATCAGCGACTTGACCATCCAGTGTCGCCCCGTTTGAACTAGTAACCTGATCAACCTGTGTCACATGGTCTGTACTGGTCACCTGATCAGCCTGAGTCTGAGCCACATGATCTACACCGGTGTCCTGGCCAGTCTGTACCGCATGATCCTGAGCATAATAGTCTTGCGTGCCATAGTAATCATAATCGTAGGTGCCGTAGTCGTGGTAATCGTGTGACACAAATTTATCCTTTGACAGCAAGTCGCTATGAGTCAGCACGTTGCTGTGGAAGACTTGACCGTGGGCAATGGAGGCGGCGGGCTGCACCAAGTCGGTTACCGTGGCGTGCGCAGCGAGAGGTGCTACATTTTCATCAAGTACATGGCCGCCGTGCACCCACAGGTCACGTCGCGCTCCTAGATCGTGGGAGGCACTGTCGGTCAGTAGTGCCTCTATGCGTGACACTATATCGTCTGGCTCGCTAAGGTGGGGCGGCGCAACGTGGTGTGGCTCGACCAGGCGGGGCGGCTCTGAGGTGGGGTCAGGTGTAAAGCGCGGCTCTGTGATGTGTACAGGTGCTATGTGGTGTCGTTCTGTCAGCTGCTGTTGTGGTTCTGTGGTATGTTGGTCTGTGGAGTAGTCGACCTCCCAGTAATCTAGTTCTGTAAAGCCCTGCTGTGTGGTGGGGTCAAGTGCTGCATGTTGGTCTCTGTTGTGGTGTTCCGTGGCAAGTTCAGGTGTGGAGTCTTGCTGCTGTGTGGTGCTGTCAGATGTTAAGTGGTGTTGTCTTAATGTTGCTGTAGTGGCAGTGGTAGTCGTTGTTGATGGTTGTTGCATCTGATCTGTTATTTGTTTCGGGTGTTCTGTGGTGTGGGTCGTGAGTGCCTGCTGCGCGGTGTGGTCTGTGGGCGTGAGCTCTTTTCCCCGCCCCCTCTGATTCGTCCTGGTGTTTCGCACAAAGTCATTTTTCGCGTGCCTGGGAGCGTCTGTCGCCGCTAGTGTAGTTTCATCGTACAGGAAATCATCGTCGTAGTAATAATAGTCCTCTATCGCGAAATCGCCGATCACCCCTGCAACTGAAGAGGCGTCCGCGAGGTGCGAGGGTTCCTCGTTCGGCACGGCCGTGGCATCGCCAGCCGCTGCCGGCTCAGTGGCCTTCTCCAAGACTGTATCAGTGGCAGGAACGTCCGAGGCTTCCGTGGCAAGCTCAGTTATCGGTTCCTCGGTGGCCATGTCGTCCAGCGGTGCTACAACCTCAGGGGACACCCTGATGGGGGTTAGTCTGGGCACAGTGTGCACCGGCTGCGGCCTGAACTCCGGCACGTCCATCAGGGAGAACAGGGTGCCAGGAGTCACGTGCGCCAGGGCCTCTGCCTGGTCGGCTGTGACAACCCTCTGAGGGACGAGTCTGTGGCCTGCCGAGACTCTCCTGCGAGATGAGGACACTCGCGTGCGAACTGGCGACTCACGGATGCGGTCGCGCGGCTCACGGCGGTAGACTCGCTGGTGGGGGATCTCCGAAATGTCATTAAAGGTCCCGCCATCAAGAGATTGAGTTAAGTATAAGTCAGAGAGTGTTAGTGTAGCTAAGTCAGGCTGGTCAGTGCCCAGCGCCTCTGCCTCCCCCAGGGCGGGCAGCGAGGGGCGTTCCGCCTCGGCACCGGAATGAGGGAGCCCCGCCGAGGAAGGAGCCGCAGTACCCGGAGAATGAGTCAAACCATCATGCAACAGATTCTCCACAACATTGTCTGTGGAGGAGGGCGTTACTGTGGACGCTGATGTTGGTGGAGGCACCACCAGCGGCCGGGAGCTGGCGGTGGGCGAACTTACGGGCGGGCTGGTCACCTCAGGCTCCTCGGGGACGAAGGGCTCCTCTGTGGCGGGCTTGGCGGAGGTGGCGGGCCGCTCTCGTTGGATCGTGACGTACCTGATGGGAAATAAGCTCAGTCAGTATAAAGTCAAGGCTCCACACAAACCCGCTGGGAGTGCCGAGGGAAGCCTGTCGTAGGGAACCCAGCGGCGTGTTGGAAGTCTGATTAGTTATTTTAGAGCAAATATCATGACTTTGAAAATTGATGAGCACAAAAAAGCTTAAAAAATCAACATCAAAACTTTTCTTAGAAGCGCTGAATGAAGCTGAGCAACACATGGAGCACCAAACAACACATAACACACAACACACGGCTCAGGCGACTCTGGCTTCCCACTGGCGGCGGTGAGGTGTTGCAGGAGTGAAAAGCAACACACAGACACGTACCGGAGGACAAGGACGGTTTAGTATAAAAGAGCAATAAAATGTTAAGGAAATCAAAGACAACAATACAAAGCAATATATCAGGGAGTCAGGAGGACAGTCTGAGGAGTCATGAGTTGATGCATAAAGAATGTTAAAAGACAAAGATTGAGGCAAATGGCGGTTAGTGGGGAGCTGGTTCTCCGTCTTGATCGGAGGCCAGCGGTGATGGTCCGCTGAAACAAACGCAACAATCACATACAAGAAGCAGATGAAGTAAAGCCAGAATAAAGCAGCGACCAGCGGCCCAGCGAGACAACTCTGCGCAGCACAGTCAGGATACCTGGAGGTGGAGGGAGCTCTGCCCTCCAGACCTTCTGCCGCACTAACTGTGGCCTCAGTGACGGAGGAGAGAGGAAGGGTGGCGGTGGGAGAGAGCCGGGTGCGAGTTATGGTCACGTACTCAAGAGTTGGTTCCGTCGGGAAAAGACTCTCGGCTGCCGGCGTCACTCTGTTGGACGTCGCTGGTCGAACCCTTTCAATAACAACGTATTCGAGGTCTCCTGTGACAGGGTCAGCTTCCACTGCCGGGCTCTCCTGTTGGGTGGGGTGGCGCTGTGCGGCAGGGGGCTGCCTCTCGATGGTACTGTACTGCCGCTCTCCGGTAACCGGAGCTGTTTGCCTCGTCTCGCTCTCCTGCTGGGCAGGACGAGCAGCCGGGCGTTGTCTCTCGATGGTGGCGTACTGGCGCTCTCCCGTGGGAGGAGCGGCCTGCCTTGTCTCGCTCTCCTGCTGGGCAGGACGAGCGGCCGGGGTTTGTCTCTCGATGGTGGCGTACTGGCGCTCTCCTGTGGGAGGAGCGTCCTGCCTCGTCTCGCTCTCCTGCTGGACCGGGAGAGCTGTAGGACGCTGTCTTTCGATGGTGGCGTACTGGCGTTCTTCTGTAGGAGGTGCTACTTGCCTTGGCTCGGTGTCTTGCTCTACGGGGCGGTTCTGAGCGGCAGGGCGCTGTCTTTCGATGGTAGTGTACTGGCGCTCTCCCGTGGGCGCGTCGCTCTCCCTGGGCTGCGCCGCCTGCTCTGGCTCGGCGGCGGAGGCGGGGCGGTCCCTGGTGATGGTGGTGTACTGCGGCCGGGCGTTGCCTGAGCCGCGCACGTCCTGGCGACCGGTACTGGCGACATCCTCATTGGCGGACACGGGTGTCTGAGGTCTGTGAAAGATCCAGCAAAATCATGACTTCTCACCGTGAGAGGAGACGACGGGGCGGCGGGAGGAGGCGTGAAAGTGACTGACAATGTTCAGAGGAGAGACTGCCTGGCATGACATTCAGGAATATACAACACACAGACCGGCCGACACTGGCCATAAGGGGAGGAGGAGAAACTAAAGGAAACATTAACCTCTATTAGAAAACAAAGGGTGAAGGGTGGTTATACTAGAAAACAAAAGGTGGAGGGCGGGTAGGTGGTGCGGGAACCTACATACCTGTCTCGGGTGATGGAGCTGTACTGGGGGCGGGTACGGCCCCCGAGCCTGGCACCGGTGGCAGTGTCCTGGGTCTCTGGGGTCTCGGTGGCAGTTGTCGGGTCTTCGGAGAACTGGTTGCCGCCCGAGTTTTGGAATCTAGAGAATCAAGTGAAGGAGGAGGAGGAGGAGGAGGAGGAAGAGCAGAGAGGACGATGATAGAGCAGCAAGAGGAAGAGAAGAAAAAAGAAAACAAGACGGAGACAAGTATGCAGACAACGACGAAAACGAAAACAAGAAGGATAAGGAAGCAGGGAAAAAAATGACGACAAAAGAGGCAGAGATAGCAATAAAAGAAAAAAAACGCGATTAGAAAAATTACAAACAATAAAAATAAACTAAATATTCACTACATAACACACTCTAATATCTCACCCTCACAGAACCACAAGCAAATCACGCTTCTTACTGTCTAGAAGCAGTGTCTGGAGTCTCCTTTGCTGGCGGCTCCTCATCGTAGTAGTAGTCGTAGTAGTAATCCTCCTCGTCCTGATAGTAGTCGTCGAGGTAAGAGTAGTCAACAGGGATCTCCGTGGTGGTGGGAATAGGAGTAGACGGACCCTGGGTGGTGGCACTGGCTCCTCCTCTGTTCCTCTTGGTGGTGCTACACTTGGCTCGCGTTGGGTGATCACAGCCGTCAATCGTTTTGCTGAACACAAGGTCTGAGGGAGAGAGTAGTAGTGATGGGCGCTTTGTGGGAGGTACGAATGATGAATGCGTGAAAAAAGGAGGGAAGGAAAGGAAGGAATGATACATCAAGAAAGGAATGAAGAGTGACTACGTTAAGAAAGAAAGAAAGGAAAGAAAAAATGAAGGAATGAGGCATTTAGGAAGGGATGAAGGATGAATACGTCGAAAAATAAAGAAAAGGGAATGAGGTAGTTAAGAAGAAATGAAGGATGAAATACCTTATGAAAAGGAAGCAAGAAAAGAAGAAGAGAGTGAGGAATTTAAAAAGTGTGGGGTTAGTGACAAAGCAAGCATGAGGAAGGAGTGTGTCAGAAGTCTGATGCTAACCAGAGGGGCAAGTGAAGGTGTGGGCCACAATGCCGAGCCCAGAAGCGCCAGAGTCCAGGCACCAGTAGTACTTGTGGCAGTCGTCGGGATTCGGGAAGAAGCCCTCACGACGACAAGCGAAACCTGAAGCGGGTGGAACCAGGTCAGGCGAGCGATGACGACGACGAAAACAACGACGATGATTATAATTTTAGCGATGAATGAGTAAATAAGTGAATAAATGAATAAACAAATAAATAAATTAATAAATTAATAAAATGAATAAAAAATTAACAAAATAATGAAAATAACGGAAGTACTATAACATAAATGATAGCACTAGTAGTAGTGGCAGTAACAGAAAAATACTAATGATAATAATGACGTTAAGAATAAGAACAAGAATATGAACAAAAACAGGAAGGAAAATGAACAATAGTTTCTACTACTACTACTACTACTACTACTACTACTACTACTACTACTACTACCACTGCTACTATTACTATTGCTACTACTACTACTACTACTACTACTACTACTACTACTACTACTACTACTACTACTACTATATGTCTATCAATCACCCACTAGCAGAGTTAAGCAATCTATCTATCTATTTATTCATCCATCCATCCATCCGTCCACCAATCCATCCATCTACTAATGCACAGGGGGCCCCTTACTGGAGACAGGGCTGGGGGTGGTGGGGGGAGGCGGGGTTTTCAGTGGGTGGATGGTGGTGGTGGTGGGCCGCTTGCCGCCTTGTCGTCGCCTGGTGCCTGGTCGTCGCCTGGTGCTTGGTTCCTGACGAGTGGATGCAGTCGTGGCGGGCCTGTTGGTGGAGTGACTATGTGTATGCATATATGTGTATATGTAA
>NC_087160.1:17166931-17171931 GCF_035594125.1 Scylla paramamosain
AGATGCCGCGGAAATCGTCATTATCCAGACTCCAGTACATGATTCCTCCCAGACCATTCTCCCTGACGTACTCCGCCTGCGGGGATCAAACACGTGAGGGGAAGGAAAACAACGGGGACGAGATCACTCTTATCCGGGTTACCTCCTGCAGAAAGGAACGATTAAGTATTTTCAGACTCACACAAAAGAAGGTTGGCGCGCGGCCGACGACACGTGAAAAAGTCTGCTATTGTCGTTTCACGGGAGAAAAGAGAGAGAGAGAGAGAGAGAGAGAGAGAGAGAGAGAGAGAGAGAGAGAGAGAGAGAGAGAGAGAGAGAGAGAGAGAGAGAACGTGTGTAGGATATGGATGAGTGAGAGATTACTTTATGTAGCTTGCGCAGTAGTTGTTTTATGTATTACGAATACTTGACGTTGTTCTGATTAAATGCCTTATTCTTTTCAGTACTCTAGATGGTTACGAGAGAGTAATTATCCATTTTCCATACCTATTTATGGTTCAGAATGAGTAAGTAATCTTTCTTATGACATGAAGCAAGAAAATGAGTCTTTGTGAATAAGGAAATAATTTTATAAAAATTAAAGATTTTTGTGCCGAATCAGTATTGTAATCCTGGACGTCCTTCTCACTATTCTTATTCGCTGGCACCTGCTAAGGGCATAAACTATTTAAAGTATCGCTTACATTTACAGTATCAACTCCTTTAACTCGCCTCTTGCTGCTGACATCCACTAAAAGCACGAATAGTTAATGCATCACTTCTTTTTTTCAGTTTAAAAACTCTTTTAGCTCACTCCAAGCATTAAGTTATGTACATCGGCCCAGCTCACCTTCCTGGCCACGATCTTCTCGTCGTCGTAGCCCACCCACTGGTTCCCGGAGAAGGCGTAGGGTCCGATGCGGCGCGGGAAAGGTTTCTTGACAGACCACCCGTGAGAAGCGATGTTCTCGCACACCTGGACGGGCAAGAAACACCTTAGATACACAAACGAATACAAGAAACCTAGAACTGAATAGGAATTAATACCTGTGAACTCATTCAGAAAAAAAAAAAAGAATCCGTCTCTATCTCAATTTATTATCAGATATACAGTTTTGGATTGCTTATATATATATATATATATATATATATATATATATATATATATATATATATATATATATATATATATATATATATATATATATATATATATATACGAGTATATATATATATATATATATATATATATATATATATATATATATATATATATATATATATATATATATATATATATATATATATATATATATATATATATATATATATATATATATATATATATATATATATATATATATATATATATATATATATATATATATATATATATATATATATATATATATATATATATATATATATATATATATATATATATATATATATATATATATATATATATATATATATATATATATATATATATAAAAGAAAAAAAAATTACACACTTAGAGAGCAGCTTTGTTTTATCTGTCTATGAGTACATAATGACAGAATGTAGCACTGATCCAATTCTATCTTGTACCTCTTTAAAAATAATAAACTCAAACATATTTATACTTTCTTTGATTTCTTATTAAAAAGCCAACACAATTAATTTATCCGTCTGTACGCTCGTTAGTGTAGCAATGTCCCTTATTCTCTTCTCTTCACCTCACCTCGTAGAAAGCCATGAATCCCTTTTCCCGCGTGTATTTGCCCTGCTCGCCGGGACCGTCCGCGGAGGAGCCGAAGTCGGTGAAGTTTCCGTCGATGAGGGTGTAGGAGCGGCCGTAGGTTGGGATGCCGATGACCAACTTGTCCGCATCTGCCCCTAGCTCGATGTAGTACTTCACCGTCCAGTCCTGCGGCAGGTGTCGAGGTCTTAGATATAAGTGTGCAGTTATGGACTGGTAATTCTTGCTTAATTATAACTATGAGTGTGTAAGTTGTCTTTAGATTGATTGATGGATATTTAAACAATTAGATAGATATGTAAGTAGCTATGTAAGTAAATAGGTAGATAGATAGATCAATAGACAGATAGGTAGGCAGAAATACATATAAATATTTTGTTGACTACAACTAAAAAATCACATAAAAAGAAGACAAAAGGTATTTACACACACACACACACACACACACACACACACACACACACACACACACACACACACACACACACACACACACACACACACACACACAGACCTTTCTATTTCCTTTTAACTAAAACGCATACACACACTAACACACACACACACACACACACACACACACACACACACACACACACACACACACACAAATGGCCTCAAAACAACAGGCGTGAGCAATAAAGACCCGACGAGTACAAATCAAGACTCGGACACAATACCACATTGAGCTGGGCGTTCCAGGCGTACTCTGAGGTGCCGGGCGAGGGCATGAGGGCCGCGTGATGGTTCACGGAGGGCTCGTAGGCGCTGTGGTAGTCGTAATTCAGGATGTTGATGAAGTCGAGATCCCTGTAGGAGGACGCTAAAGTGAGAAAACAATTGCAATACATTTTTTTTTCTTTTCTTTCCTTCCTTTTGTTTTTATGCAAGGAGGAGATAGAACAAAGGCAAAAACGAATTTATGGAAAAAATGGTCTTTTAACTCTCTTTTAAAGAAGGAAAAAAAAAAGAACACGTACAGAGAGAAATGGTAGAATAAGTAAATATAAAGTCTAACAGGAAAGTATTGTTGTTTATACATACTGAGAGAGACTAAAGCAAAAAGGGACGAGAAAATCAGAAAAAAAAAAAATTGCCAAAGAAAATGTGAAAGCAGGTTTAAAGGAAATTGCTTCTATCCAGAAAAAAAGTTATAGGAATAGTAAAGGCGAGTAAAGAATAGGAATAAAAAAAAATTATTAGAAATTACTGAAGAAATTAATATAGAAAGTTATTAATATTTTGAGAGAAGAAAAAGGGAGGGAGAGAGCTCAGAGGAGGGAAAGAATCTGACATGCTCTCATCTACTTAATGAAAGAAGAAAAAGGGAGGGAGAGAGCTCAGAGGAGGGAAAGAAACTGACATGCTCTCATCTACTTAATGAAAGAAGTAAAAACAGATGGGAGAGAACAAGAGTGCAGAAGAATATTACTATGCTGTATAAGTACGAAGAAGAAGAGAAGTACAAAAGAGAGAAAACATTGTCCTATCGTATAAGAAGGATTAAGTACAGAAGAAAGAAAAATGTGATATCGTGTACCTGATTACTAAGAGAAAATATAAACCAGAAAAAAAAAAAAACATGAAACTAAAAAAAAACTGATCAACGTAAGAAAAATAAAAAAAACAAAAACAAAAAGAGTAAATAAAATCATTGTAAAAACAAAGGAACGTGCGAAAAAGAAAAAAAAAGAAAAATAAATAACACCAACCAGAAAGAATAATGAAACGTGTAAAAATGCGGAGAAGAAGAGAAAGCAAGCGTTATAACATACCTGGTGAGAGAGGGAACATCGTAACCCTTGTCAATGTAGTTCTGGCCAGCGGGGACTGCCATAGTCAGCAGCAGACGGCCCGCCTTCACCTTTTTACCCTCATCCTCGAAAGCTGCGCGGAGCTCCTGTGTGGAGGAAGAAGAGACCGTGATGACAATGGTGAAGGGAATAGGAAAAATAAGAATCGTAGCAGTAACATTAAGAATGAAATAAGAAATAAGAAATACGAATAACCTGTTCAGATTTTCAAAAAGTAAACAGGGTGCATACGATGACTATAATGAAATGACAAGAAAAACAAGAGAGCTTTTGTATGGAGGAGGAGGAGGAGGAGGAGGAGGAGGACACCGTGATGATAAGGATGAAATGCATAAGATAATAGGAGTAAGACTGAAAATTAAATAAGAAAAGAAAATCAGGAATGAAATGTTGAATTCGTCAGAAAGCAAATAGAATGAATGTGATGACGATAGTAAAATAAATAAGTAAAACAGAGGGGGATAAGATTCAAAGTAAAATAAGAGGAAAAGGGACAGTCACATTAGGACGCATAAAAAGTAGATAAAAGGAGCAGCAACAGAGAAGATCTTTACTAAAACATTAATTCATCGATTAGGTTCACATTCCTCACATTATCTCAGTACATGTTATTTTTCATACTTACACATATAATTGATCCCATCATGCCTACTTCATCTCTACTTTTATTTAATCTAATCTGTTTGACCTTCTGCTCTCATTTTCAATCAGTAGTCGACCTTTCAAGACTGGCTTTTACTCATGCTTGCATTTTTCTCTTCTATTCTAACACTTTTATTCAATTTCTCATGTTTCTAAATTATTTTTTTCAATTTTCTACTACATTTTAACTTTTAACATTTACTTCCAATGAACACTCAACATTATTAGTATAATTCTGTCACTTATACGTGCTTTTTACTTCACTTCCCTTTTTGAAGTACTTCTTTATTTAACTTCTCTTCGTTCAAATAGCCATCGAACAGTAAAAGTAAAAATTTTCACTCATGTTTATTTTCTTCTCCCACTTCATGTACTATTTATATTATTATTTAGTTGGCCTTTTTTTTCTCTCTCTTACTTTCAATCATCATTTAACATTAAAAGTATAATTCTTACTTATTCTTAATTTCCTCCTTCAGCTCCCTTTTTAATCTATTATTCATTTGACTTTTAACTTTTACCTACAATCAACATCCAGCTTTAAAAGTCCAATTTTCACTCAAGGTGACTTTCTTACTACAGCTCGTTTTTAAACAATTATTATTTAACTTTTAACTCTTGCTTTCAGTCAACAACTAACATTGCAAGTCTAATCTTTGACTCATACTCATTTTCCTCCACTTACTTTTCTTTTAATTTACTCTTTTATTTAACCTCTAACTCCTCCCAATCAACATCTAAAACTACAAGACTTTCCAGTTCCAAGAGTCACGTAAGCTCGTCACGCGTCATCAGTGTTGCCATCTAGTGGAAAAAACGACAC
>NC_087160.1:17176931-17179431 GCF_035594125.1 Scylla paramamosain
ACGAAAAGGATGAATACAGGAAAAAAAAAACGCAAAAACAGATACAAAACAAATACAATAAGAAAGTGAAAGGGTTGAAGAAATAGACTCCATGTAAGAGGAATGAGGGGGAGAACGGGAAGGGGGAAGGGAAGAGGAGACACGGGAAAGGGGGTACATGGCAGGGAATGCTGTACCTGAACCTTCACTCTCACTAAGTCCCTAAAATTTAGCGGAGAAAGTTACCTGGACTCACCTGAGGGAATTAAGAGACACGGGGGGAGGGGACAGGGAGGGAGGGGAGGTTAGTTAATCAAAGGAGAGGAGGGGAGGATGGTCAGGTAGGGGTGAGTTAATGACGGAAGGTGATGAAAAGAGGCGATTGTGTGGAGAGAGAAAGAGAGAGAGAGAGAGAGAGAGAGAGAGAGAGAGAGAGAGAGAGAGAGCGCACACACACACACACACACATACACACACACACACACACACACACACACACACACACACACACACACACACACACACACACACACACACACACACACACACGTACATACAGATCAGCGAATTAAAAAGATAAAGCAAAATAGAAGAAACAGGAAAACAAGTAAGGGAAGCGGAAATATCCAGAAGGAAGGAAGGAAGGAAAGGGGGAAGAGAAAGGGGGAAGGGGAGAAACAAACAAGGGGAGGAGGGAGAAAGAAGAGGTGGGGTAATATAGCTGAAGGGAGAAAGGAGGAGGAGGAGGAGGAGGAGGAGTAGGAGGTATAAAATGGAGACAGAAGGAGGATGAGAGAGGGAAGGGAGAGGGAAAGGAGAGGAGAGAGGTGAGGGGAGGGTTACTAAGAGAAAACCAGGTCACTAGGTGACTTGATAAGAGGTTGAGTGTCCTTTACACACACACACACACACACACACACACACACACACACACACACACACACACACACACACACACACACACACACACACACACATACACACATAAAAATCAAAGTCCTTCTTAGAAAATAAGTCTTCTTTTTTGTTTTATTCTTTTCTCTTTTTCTTTTCTTATCTCCTGTGATATGATTGTTTTCTTTTCTCCTCATTCTCTCCCTTTCTTTTACTTCCTTCTCTCTTATTTTTCTTTCTTTTTTTCTTTCTCTGCATTTATCTGTTTTCTTTAATATGCTTTTTTTTCTTTTCTTTTCCTTTCTTTTCTTTCTTTCAATCTTTTCTTTCTATCTACCTTTCTTTTTTTCTTCTAATCCCTCCCCCTGGAATCATATCTCTACGTACCATTTACCCTCCCCCTCAAGCCCCGCCCCTCTCTCCCTCTAGTAATCACTCAAGCAAAGGTTAGCGAGGCCACTCCTCAAGCATAAACATACACACATGTACACTGGTTGGCCCCTCAGCAAAAATAATTCTGTGAACTCCCTGACAATAGTGACACTTGCGGTTCTTACGGGTCAACGGTCTCAATGGGGTTCTGGCCGGGGTAATGAAGCAGTAAATAACACTTTCATGTTCTCGAGCACTTCCCATGGGCGGGATGGAGAGAATATGGAATAGAGGGCGCAGGAGTGATGATGCGAAGGTGTAAGTAAGTAATACGGTTAAAGTTTTGAGTGGTGGTGGTAGTGGTGGTGGCAGCAGCAGCAGCAGCAGCAGCAGTAGTAGTAGTAATAGTAGTAATAGTAGTAGGAGGAGAGAGAGGAGGAGGAGGAGGAGAAGGAGGAGGAGCAGTAGTAGTGGTTCTCTTCTTTCTTTCATTCTTTTTCTTTCTTTTTTTCTTTTTCCTTTTTTTCTTTTTATTGATTGTCAAGTGATCTTTGATGTTTTTAATGCTGTTTTATTTTTACTTTTCTCTAATTAAAGTACCCCTTCTTCTCCTTCTTCTTCTTCTTCTTCTTCTTCTTCTTCTTCTTCTTCTTCTTCTTCTTCTTCTTCTTCTTCCCCTTTCTCTTCGTTCCCATTCCATTTTTCGTTTCTTTCTTCATCATCGTTCATCATCATAATCTTCTTTTCCTCTTCTTTTTTTTTCACCTAGTTCTGAAATATGACCGCCATTTTTCCTTCTTTATTTTTCCCTTCCCTTGTTTCCATTCATAACATTCTTCAGTCTCGCATTTTCCCTCTATCTCTTTTCCTTTCTTTCTTATATTCATCTTTATTTTCTTCTTTCTTCCGCATCTTGGTCGGTTTGTCAAATATTATCTCTTTTATCTCTTTTATCTGGTTGCCTCCAACGTCTCCTCACCCCTGACCTCTCTCTCTCTCTCTCTCTCTCTCTCTCTCTCTCTCTCTCTCTCTCTCTCTCTCTCTCTCTCTCTCTCTCTCTCTCTCTCTCTCTCTCTCTCCCTGTTTTATTTTGTACAATGGTCATATTATTTATTAGTTTTTTCCTCTAGTAGTATTAGTATTAGTAGTAGTAGCAGCAGTAGTAGTAGTAGTAGTAGTAGTAGTAGTAGTATAGTAGTAGTGGCTTTGTTGTTGCTCTAATTTTCCTCTGACTTTTTTCTTTCCTTCACCACTT
>NC_087160.1:17189431-17191931 GCF_035594125.1 Scylla paramamosain
ATTTCTTCCACACTACTTGCAAACATATACACTTTAACATTACAGAAATCATCCCCCTTCTACTTAAACTCAGTTATTCTTCACTCACTCATACCTACCATTCACTTCAAGACCCAATACCACTCCTCCCTTCCCCTCAAAGAAGCTCAGTCGTACTCACGGAGACAAGCAGGGCGTAGTTCTCCCTGTCCTCGGGAGCTGATCCATCTCTTGAAGCGGGGTACTCCCAGTCGAGGTCCAGTCCATCGAAGTTGTAGCGTCGCAAATGCTTGATGGCAGAGAGGATGAAAGCCTTGCGGAGTTCCGGCAGAGAGACGAGCTCGCTGAACCTGCCTGAGCCTTCGTTCCAGCCTCCGATGGCCAGGAGAGTCTTCAACCCTTTGTTGTACTGCTTGAGCCCGTTGAACTTAGCGTATCCCCCTGGGTTTTGATGGGAGGATGAGAGGGTAAGAGGGAGTGATCAGTAATGCTGGTCTGGTATTATGGTGTGTGTGTGTGTGTGTGTGTGTGTGTGTGTGTGTGTGTGTGTGTGTGTGTGTGTGTGTGTGTGTGTGTGTGTGTGTGTGTGTGTGTGTGTGTGTGTGTGTGTGTGTGTGTGTGTGTGTGTGTGTGTGTGTGTGCTGCCGCTTTACTATATTATGTGGTGGTATGTTTATGTTACTTTTGCTTTATTACCAGTGTGATATTGATGTAGTATTGCTGCTGGTGTATTAGTGGTGTGGTAGTGCTAGTGTTAATGGATCTCTGCTGCTGCTGCTGCTGTTGTTGTTGTTGTTGATTTTGGTGGCGGTCATTGTGGTGTTTTTGTTCATGGCTTTGCTATTGTTGCCAGTGTTGTTATTTTCTTTCCTTGTGTTTATATAGTTGGTCTTACTGATAGTTTTGATGCAGTATTTTTATTGTTATTTTAACTACCATTGCATAAGAGCTACCACATCAACAACAATATCTATTGCTATGACTATTATTACTCCTACTACTATCACAATAGCAACAACAATAACAACAACAACAACTACTACTACTACTACTACTAATGATAATAATAATAAGAATAATAATAATAATAATAATAATAATAATAATAATAATACCACTACTACTCCAATTTCTCTTAACAAAAACAGACGCTGAAAACAGGCACACACACACACACACACACACACACACACACACACACACACACACACACACACACACACACACACACACACACACACACAACTAACCTATCACAAAAAAATCCACACAAACTAGATGATCCATAAAAGCAAAGCTTTCAAGAACCTCAAAAAACGCAACAAAAAAACTCTATCCTTGTTACTCCAGACGTCCTTGAGTCTACATGAACCTAAGAGGAGACCTGCAGGAGACTTACCACACACACACACACACACACACACACACACACACACACACACACACACACACACACACACACACACACACACACACACACAGCCCAGTCTCGCATCCCTTACGCACCTTGCTCAATATCCTGGTAGGAATCGAAGGGTTTCACCTCGAATTCATCCGTAAGACCTCCGAAGGCGTAGACCAGGTGAGTACATAGGTAAGGGTTGATATTCTGCGGGGTGTATTTGGCTAGACCTTTCCGGTAGACAGACCAGTTCGTGTAGTAGCAGACCACTCGTCGGGGCGGGGTAGTGGTCTGCCTCCTGGCCACCTCATCTGTAAGGGAGAGGGAGAGAGGGAGTGTTAGGCTGTGGCAGATTAGAATATAAGAATAAAAGACAGTAAGGGAAGTTGCAAGAAGCCGTCACACCTACACGTAGTTCCAGTATGAAATATATTTGCATGTTTCCACTTAACATCCTCATCCATTAATTTATCTAATCTTCTTTTAATGCTAACTAATCTTCTCTTTAAGCTAAAGGTTGTGGTAGGTTAGTGAAGGTGAGATTAAGCAGTGACGTGTTGGGACGTGGAAAGGCGGTGAGAGAAGGGAGAAGGGAGACAGGGTGGTGTGACGGGAGGCTGTTGGCAAGGTGATGGTGATGCTGGAGAAAGGGAGGTGTAGAAAAAGGGAAGGGAAGGGCGGATGGATGAAAAAAGGGAGGAAAAAGTGAAATGATGGATTGAAGAAACGATCATAAGTAATGTTTCATGAAGATATGTGTTTTTAGTACTACAACTACTACCACTGCTACTGCAGTTACTACTACTACTACCACCACCACTACAACTAGATGTGTCATATCCTTACAGGGCGGCTAACAAACGGTACAGGACAAGCATTTCACTAAAAACTATAACATACGAGTAATTTTTCCCCCTCAAAACATACACACGCTTTACTCATGTCAATTCTTCCAACAGCTGGTGTCTAAATTTTTTCGGTGGCTACTAAACGTGGGTCGGTCTTCCGCCTACGTGCTTGCGAGAGGCAAAGAGAGGGAAAAAAATCTACTTAGCCACGGCCTTGTTCCTTTGGTATTACTACTAGATCGCCCGCCCTTGCCTGCTACCTTATATATGT
>NC_087160.1:17196931-17209431 GCF_035594125.1 Scylla paramamosain
GGCTGGCTGGTTAGCTCTCTGGTCTTAATCTTCTTTTCATATTATCCTTTCATATTTGTTGTTTGTTCTCTACAGTCTATTAAACAGGTAAGCAATGTACTCAGTGATGCAGACCCCCTTATTCGCAGCTGTTAATTGAATGAGAAGCAAGGAGTGATGAGGGGAGGGGAACTGATGAAAGCCGAGCAAGAGGAGGAGAAGGAGGAGGAGGAGGAGAGGGAGGGTGAAGGTCACGGGAGAGTCAAAGGATGTGATGGAATGGGAAAAAAGATGAGAAGAGCGTAGCAGTGTGTGGGTGGAAAGGAAACACTGGAAGAGGAAAGAAGGGAAATAGTGCAGAGGAAGAGAGGGAACAGAACAAAGACGGAGGAATGCAAGATATGTTCAAAAGGGAAGAGAGAATGGAAGGAATGAGTGGAAGGGAGGGAAAAAAAAAGTAAAGGGGAAGGGGGAGAATGCAGGGAGGGTTTAGTAAAGAAAGAGAAGTTAAGGGAAGGGAAGGGGGAGGAAGGGAGGAGAAGAGAAGGAAGAGGGAACTAGTGAGAAGAAAGGGAATGTGAGGAGAAGGCAAAGGAAAGAAGGGAAGAGATGATGAGAAATGAGAAACGGATGCAGAGAATGAGGAGGAGGAGGAGGAGGAGGAGGAGGAGGAGGAGGAGGAGGAGGAGGGGGAGGAGGAGGAGGAGGAGGAGGAGGAGGAGAAGGAGAAGGAGAAGGAGGAGGGGAAGAGGTAAAAGGAGGGCACGAAGAAAAGAAGACTGACAGGGCCGCGAAGAAGGGCAAGAAGAGAGAGAGAGAGAGAGAGAGAGAGAGAGAGAGAGAGAGAGAGAGAGAGAGAGAGAGAGAGAGAGAGAGAGAGAGAGAGAGAGAGAGAGAGAGAGAGAGAGAGAGAGAGAGAGAGAACACTCACTAGGAAACGAGAGGAGAAGAAAAAATATGATAAAGTAGAAACAGAGGAGGGAAAAGATAGTGTAAGGGAGAATGGAAGAGGAGGAAGAGGGGGAAGAGGAGGGAAGGACAGAGGGAGGGGAGAGGATGGGAATTAATCTCGTTTCAAACAAGGTCAGCCAGTTTGATGATTAGAGGGAGGGAATAAGTTAGGGAGGGAGAGAGGGAGGGAGAGAGAGAGAGGGAGGAAGAGAGGGAGAAATGCAGGCTGGGAGGGAGGAAGGGAGGCAGAAATGAAGGGAGGGAGTTAAGAAGGGATGGAAACAGGGAGGGAGAGGTGGATAAAGGGAGGCAGAGAGAGGGAGGGACAAAGAGGGAGGGAGGAAGAAAATGTGAAGTTGGACTAGTTATTGTAAAAAAGAAAATAAATAAATAAATAAATAAATAAATAAAACAGAGCAACGGTAGTAATTCCAATAATAATAATAATAATGATAATAATAATAATAATAATAATAATAATAATAATAATAATAATAATAATAATAATAATAATAATAATAATAATAACAATATTAATAACAATAATAATAATAATAATCATAATAATAATAATAATGATAATGATAATAATAATCACAATAACATCATGACTTGTACAATTACTGACGTCCAATCACGCAAATAAAAAAAAAAAAATACGCCATAAATTTACGAATAAAAAAAAATAGATATACCATTCACAGGAAAAGTCAAGGAAAGGTAAGAAGGCAAAAAAAAAAAAAAAATGATAAGAGGGGAGAGAGAAAGAAAAAAACAACAACAGCAACAACAACAACAGCAACAACAACAGCAACAGCAACAGCAACAACAACGTGACAGGATGATAAGAGGGAGGTGAGTGAAGTGAGAGAGGAGGAAGAGAGGAAGGGAGAAAGGAGGGTAAGGAAGAGGGAGAGAGGGAGAGAGAAGAGAGCAAGGAAGGAAGAAAATGAAGAAGCAAAAAAGATGAGATTCAATAAGGGCGTGGTCTGGAAAGAGGAGGAAGAAGAGGAGGGAGAGAGAGAGGAAGGAGAGGAAGAAGAGGAGGGAAAGAGAGGAAATAAGAGAAGGAAGCGAAGAAAGAGAGGGAGAAAAAAAGAGAATCAAGGGTGTGGCATGTAAGGAAGAAGAAGAAAGAGGGTGTGAGGAAGGAAGGAAGAAGAGGAAGAAGAGGAGGAAGAAGAGGAACTAGAGAGAATAAGAGAAGGAAGTGAAGAAAGAGAAGAGAAAAAAGAGAATCAAGGGTGTAGCATATAAGGAAAAAGGAGGAAGAGAGTGAGAGAGGAAGGAAGGAAAGAGAGGAAGAGGGAAGAAAAGGAAGATAAAAAAGAGAAAATTTAATAAGGGTGTGGCTTTGAGAGAAAAGGAAAAAAAAAGGAGAAAGAAGAAAAAGGAAGGAGAATAGAGAAAGGAGATGAAGAAGAAATGAGAGGAAGAAAAGAAAAAGAGAAAAAGATAGATTCAGTAAGGGTGTAAACTGAAGAAAGATGGAATCGGAAGAAGAGAAAAAGGGGAAAAGGGAGAAAAGAGAAAGAAGAAAGGAAAGAAAAAAAGAAAACGAAAAGATTTGAGGATATGGTTTTGAGAGAGAAAGAGAAAGAAGAGGAAGAGGAGAGAAGAAGTGAAGAAGAGAGGAGAAGAGAGGATATGATCACTGCATTTTGAGAAGAGGACTTGGCCAGGGCCTAACTAGGACGTGAGGGGGAGTAAGGGGGAGTAATGGGGGGCGTGGTTGTGGAGGTGAGGGAGTTAAATATGGAGTGACGCATTTGTGAGAGAGGGAGTAAGAAAACAAATGTCAGAAGTGAGAGAGGACTGAGAGGGAGAGGAGTGAGAGAGAGGCTGAGAGAGGGGTGAAGGATGAAGGGAGAGAGTGAGTAGGATAAGAAGGTAAAGGTTTTCTTGAAGTTGGAGGTCTCTCTCTCTCTCTCTCTCTCTCTCTCTCTCTCTCTCTCTCTCTCTCTCTCTCTCTCTCTCTCTCTCTCTCTCTCTCTCTCTCTCTCTCTCTCTCTCTCTCTCTCTCTCTCTCTCACACACACACACACACACACACACACACACACACACACACACACACACACACCCTAAAGGCGCCGCGCACGGACCGGTACAGACTCAGTGCGATTCCCACCATGGTGCGAGCTATCAATCAATAGTCCCTTCTAGATTAGACTTACCTTTAGGATTAATGTTAAGTATTTCCCCACCGCCTATGTACATTTTCAGTTTGTTAATTGCCTAAATAATAAACCGTTTATTATTATTATTATTATTATTATTATTATTATTATCATTATTATTATTATTATTATTATTATTATTATTATTATTATTATTATTATTATTATTATTATCATTATTACATAAAATTCGGAAACTTTAAATTTTTCTAATTTGGGCGTCGCTGTTTTGACTCCACAAGCAAGAAAGCGGAATGTCTCTCTCTCTCTCTCTCTCTCTCTCTCTCTCTCTCTCTCTCTCTCTCTCTCTCTCTCTCTCTCTCTCTCTCTCTCTCTCTCTCTCTGCCCCCTTAAGTAGTTTGCCAACTCCTGCCTCACTCTCTGATAGGTGTTCCTAATTACTCAACTTCCAAAATAAACAGGTTACGGTTAATTTTGCGCAGAGAAGCGACCTTACTTTTTATTATTGGAAGGAAACTAACCCTTGTCTTTTTTTATGAATGGAAGGAATATCCGAGAGAGAGAGAGAGAGAGAGAGAGAGAGAGAGAGAGAGAGAGAGAGAGAGAGAGAGAGAGAGAGAGAGAGAGAGAGAGAGAGAGAGAGAGAGAGAGAGAGAGAGAGAGAGAGAGAGAGAGAGAGAGAGAGAGAGAGAGAGAGAGAGAGAGAGAGAGAGAGAGAAAGGCTTTGTTTGCCCCGCATCTCCCTGCCTTTCTACATCTCACAGTGAAAGACTGAAAACTTTGTCTGACGCGATCGCCTTAGTGAGAAAAGAAGAGGAAAAGAAGAGAAGATCCATAAATGAAGAAAAGAGGACGAGGAGGGAATGAAATGCCCTGAATACTTAGAGAAATGAAGTCAAAGAAGATGAAAAGGAAACGTGAGAAGAAGAGACAAGATAGAAACCTAATTTGGAAAGTTTCTTCAGTTTCATGATTTGCCTCAGTAACCACCACCACCACCACCACCACCACCACTACCACCATCGCTACTTCTATTACTGTTACTACCACCATCACGTTCCTTATTACTGTTACCACTATCATCACAACTAATCTTACAGCCACTACCATTATTACTACTTTCGAAACGAATACTATTTATATCATCACCCAGACCACGCGTTCACCACCATCACCACCACTACCACCACCACTACCAACACCACCACCACCACCATCACCACCACCACTCGCAATATAAACTGGTCTGCTGCGCCGCCACTCACCACCACTCACCATCAATAACTCATGCATGGCGACTTTTCTACTGCATACCATTTATTGAAAAGCTTTCTCTATGTTAAGCTAAATATGTAATGATTACCATAATATTTGCCATCACCATAGCTACCACCACCATCACCACCACCACAATTATTATCATCACTACCACCATCACCATCACCATCACCATCTTTACTACCACCACCACCACCACCACCACCACCACTCCCACCACTAACACCTGCTTCTCTCCAACTTTCTCTCCTGGTCAGACGAAGCACCCCCCATTCCCTCCGTTCCTCCCTTCCTCTTTTCTCTCCCTGCCTCCACTCCCTCCGTCTCTCTTTACCTCCCTCCATCCCTCCTTCCCTCATACCCTCCCACTGTAGTTTATTTTTTCATCTCCCTCACTCCGTGTGTGTGTGTAATAATAATAATAATAATAAACGGTTTATTATTTAGGCAGTTGACAAACTGAAAATGTACATAGGGGATGGGGAAAAACTTAACATTAATCCTAACGGTAAGACTAATCTAGGAGGGAAATACTATCGATTGATGGCTCGCACCATGGTGGGAATCGCACTGAGTCTGTACCGGTCCGTGCGCGGCGCCTTCAGGGGCGTTATTTTGTTGTGGTGTCTGGTGGCACGGACAGGGCGAGGCGCGTGTGTGTGTGTGTGTGTGTGTGTGTGTGTGTGTGTGTGTGTGTGTGTGTGTGTGTGTGTACGTGCGCCCTTTAATATATATCAGAGGGTGACCTTAAGATGTTAACATTATGAGGAAAAATAAAAGGGTTACCTCCAACTGCGCGTACACACACACAGACACACACACACACACACACACACACACACACACACACACACACACACACACACACACACACACACAGTCACTTTCACCTCTTCTAGGCTTATCCTCGACTTTTCCCCCTTTCCTCCCTCTCTCCTCCTCCTCATCCTTCTCCTCCTCCTCCTCCTCCTCCTCCTCCTCCTCCTCCTCCTCCTCCTCTTCCTCCTCGTGTAACCCTTCTCCTCCCTCCATTCCCTCCCGCTGTGACAAGTAGTTTCCTATAATTTTTGCTGCATCACCTACTGCGCGAAACAAATATATTCATGTATCTACACCACCTATTATTCATCGTGTTAAAATTTTGATGGAATATAAACACGCACATCATAGACAGAAGTACATGGATTATTATTGTTTTTATTCTCAGCGTGATCATCATCTCAGCTAAACTTGTATGCCTTTAAACAGTAGATCAGAAAAAAAAATTGAATTTGAAAGGTTTTAGGGTCTTCCAGGCAATATATATATATATATATATATATATATATATATATATATATATATATATATATATATATATATATATATATATATATATATATATATATATATATATATATATATATATATATATATATATATATATATATATATATATATATATATATATATATATATATATATATATATATATATATATATATATATATATATATATATATATATATATATATATATATATATATATATATATATATATATATATATAATAAAGAATAGCGGCTGTAGGCGGCAGCGGTGGCGGAGGCTGGACGTGCGGCTTCGTGACGTCATTTATTTACCAGCGGTGCGCCGAGTAGCGGGACTTGCCTGATGGAGGTCTTTAAGAGATATTTACGATTTTTTTCCTATTTCCATTTTTTAGTTACTTTTTTTTTTTTTCCTCAGCGAGTTCAAGGTTTCCGAAAGGGTGATGATGAGTGTGGGTGTGCGCCGCTGCTTTGGCGTGCAAGTACTTGTGCGCGTGTGCGTGTATATGTGTGTGTCTGTGTGTGTGCGTGTGTGTGTGTGTGTGTGTGTGTGTGTGTGTGTGTGTGTGTGTGTAGCGGTGAAGGGTAACTGGAGTAAACTGCTGGAGGGACATAACGCAAAGAAGTGGCCGAGTATACAATGCCCGCCGCGTCCCTGGTCTCAGCCCCGCGGCGTTCAAGAGCCTGTAAGACGCATTAGCAGCCCCATGTAGTGCTTGCCTTACTATATTTACCGCCACACATTTCATAATCGGCAATGAAACTCCTCGGCTCGACAAATAAGGGAGTTGTGAACCGGAGAGCGACGTCCCTGCGGTGCGAGCGAGGTCACGGGCTGGGTGTGGCTAGCAGACTGACAGGGTGGCAGGGTATACAGTACCAAGCTGGTGTTTCATGGGGGCGAGATGGGTACGGTGGTTAGGAATGGGACGTCTGGCTCAGGGTATTGAAGGCTGGGATTTTCTGGTTAATGTGATGGCATGGCAACAGAATGAGTACGAAGGGAGTTCTTAGGCTGAGTGGTGGGGTGGCGTACAGGTGGTGCTGGGGTTGTGGGTTGGTGGGTAGGGAGGTGGCTGGTTAATGGCAATGATTGATTTACTGGTCTACTAATTGACTTGTCGACTTTTTATATGTAAGAGAGACAGGTTGAGGATGAAGTATGATATAAAAAGCTCACATTGCAAAACAAATGGCCAATTTAGTTTTTTTAAGATGTTTTGATGCTCTCTTGAAACATCTCATGTGGCAAGAAGAAGAAAATACAGGAGCAGGAAGAAAATGTCTGAGGTTACCACACTGACTAATTGACTAAATAAGTGATTAATTGATTTAAGGACACGTGTTAAAATACATATGAGTATTAAGGTTAAGTACACAGTCACATGTCCGTATCCTGGTATCTGAGGTGTGAAGAAAGTAACTGTTTGCATTCGCACTTGTTCCCACTGCGGTTGATAAATGGAACACGTGTCAAATAGCCGTTGCATCACATATACGAGATGAGTGCATGTTTTTGTTGGCAGTAATTGACACTCACACACATATCATTACAACAGTATCTGGTAACTGTGTCAGGCGACTCAGCACTGCTCTTGGTTCTCAATACTGTCATCGTTGTGAGTGACAATAATTTATGACATTGTTGTGCTGTGTTACGGAAATGATTCCTTTTTGTTTTAATTCCGACCCTGATTTCATTGCACATCAGTGAAACAAGCATATTTATTTTTACTATGCCATTTCTCATCACTACAGAATATCTCGCAGTTCGTTGTGGCAAATTTGATATAGCGGAACATTGACATAAAGAGGATCAATTGGCGAGCGAAGACGTTATTGAAACGTTTGCTCCCTTTTGCAGAAATGTAGATAATCTCCAAAGAATAAACGTTAACGGTTTAAATAATTTTGCGACTTTGTTTAACTAAATTGCATCATTCATTCGACGAATTTTCTAATTATTATAATTGCTCCATTATTTTATTTTTTTTCCAACACTTTGATGTACAACAGACTGATAATGAAGGTATTATTTAAATTAGCATGAAATTATCTACAAAAGCGTTTTCTTCTCTTAGCATGTAATGAAATACACACCCAAACGTATAACAAAACGAGTATATATTTTCATATATACTCCAATATTTCTTCCGTACCTGCATGAATTCACTGTCATCTTAACTCCTGAGCGTACCACTGTCACTCAGGAAGGCTTAGCACCACTCACCTCCTGAGGCACTAAGACCCAAAAATAAGTGAAGAAAAAAAAAGATGATATATGTAGTAGTCCCTCTTTTCTTTATTTTATTTTCGTTTATTTATTTATTTTTCCTGAGGGTTAATGAGTTTCGTTCATCGCGGTGAGACAGAAAAACAGAGTCACCGCGGCTTTCGGCTTTCACTCTTAATTACGAAGAGTAGAAAGGCTTTCCCTGTAGCGGAGTGAAGGAGCCGCCGAGAGAAGGAATTTGCGATTGGCTACCTTGATACGACTTAAGCGGCGTGCCAGCCAATCACCAGAGGAGACGACACGGCTGGTGAAACCTTTAAAGCCAGTCACTACAAATGAGGAAATGAGGAATTAAATGTTCGCACGTGATTCATTCTCTCTATCATCTGTATGTAGCCCCTCTTTCCCCCCCTCGCACACACACACACACACACACACACACACACACACACACACACTACTCACGTGCATGTGTGAGGGCGGCCAGGAGGGCGACAGCGGCCAATAAAAACCTCATCTGTAAAGAAAAGAAAAAAAAATTGATTAGTCCAAGTCTGAACTGCGCGTATCGGTCAGTGAAAAAAAGTCACCTTCAAATTAAAAAAAGAGTAATGTATGTAAGGTTAGAGTGTGTATGTGTGTGTTGTAATATACTGTTCAGTGATATATCCAGACAAATAAATAAATTCTTTCTTACGTATAGAGTTAGAGAATTTGGAATGTTAGAGTGTACGTGTGTGTGTGTGTGTGTGTGTGTGTGTGTGTGTGTGTTGCAATATAATGTTCAATGATGCATCCAGTCAAGTGAATACATTTTTTTTTACGTATGAATTAAAGAGTATGTAAGTGGTGAACGTGTGTTATGATATATTGTTTTTCACCCATATATCCGGTCAAGCAAATAGCTTCTCACGCATGAGCCAATGGACAAAACTGAGAGCCAAGGATAGTTATTCCAGAAACAACAGCCTCGGCCGGAAGGTCTCGAAACCGGTTTTAGTTCCCTGACCACCACCATCACCGTCACCACCACCACTACCACCGCTACCACTGTCTCCCATACTTGTCCCTCCTCTCGAACTTTTTATGTAACCCTTTCATCCCTTCCTCCCCTCCGTACTCCCTCCTCACCTTTCATTGGTATTTGTACTTTCCCTTCCCTTGCCCCTATAATGTTACATACTCTTTCTGAATTTGTGTTTTTTGTATGACTGTCTTCCTTTCCCACCTCTCTCTCTCTCTCTCTCTCTCTCTCTCTCTCTCTCTCTCTCTCTCTCTCTCTCTCTCTCTCTCTCTCTCTCTCTCTCTCTCGTTCACATGTTTATTCGTACTCCTTCACTCTCTCTCTCTCTTTCGTCTCACATTCCGCGTCCTTGTCGTGTCTCCGTCCTGCTTGTCACTGCCATTACAGTTCACAGTGTTGCGCCCATTCACACGCACTCACACACACACACACACACACACACACACACACACACACACACACACACACACACACACACACACACACACACACACACACACACACACACACACACACACGCCTGCACTCCACATTTGCACTCCTCACCTATCACCTCCAAAGAACCTCTAATATTAAGGAATAATGTAAAAAGAGAGAAAAGCAGGACAGATATCTAAGGTTCCTGAAGGAGAAGTGCATTATTACTAGCTATAATTATACAGGTAGAAGGAGTATGGAATTTAGAAACAGGCATGCGGATAGACAGACACGGACAGGTAGTACTGGACGGATAATGGAACAAGTTGTGCAGGTCCTCCTCAGATGACTACAGGGTGTTACTGAGAGGCTCACAGGGGGTGGGGTTTGCTGCTCGATAACCTTGGCTGTTCTTGCGGTGTTTCGTTTGTATCTATCTCTCTCTCTCTCTCTCTCTCTCTCTCTCTCTCTCTCTCTCTCTCTCTCTCTCTCTCTCTCTCTCTCTCTCTCTCTCTCTCTCTCTCCTTCCTTCCCGCCCGCTATTCACCCCGCCTCGCCTCGCCTTTCCGCTCTCAATTCAACGCAACGCAATGCAATGCAAGGACGTGACCGCATCTTAGACACAAACTCACGCACACGTATATAAATCTTGTGTGTGTGTGTGTGTGTGTGTGTGTGTGTGTGTGTGTGTGTGTGTGTGTGTGTGTGTGTGTGTGTGTGTGTGTGTGTGTGTGTGTGTGTGTGTGTGTGTGTGTGTGTGTGTGTGTGTGTGTGTGTGTGTGTGTGTGTGTGTGTGTGTGTGTGTGTGTGTGTGTGTGTGTGTGTGTGTGTGTGTGTGTGTATCTGCAGGGTTGGTCGTAACCCCACTCCGGTCCCCCAGGCTGCAGTCAACCTTCAGGGTAGCAGCAGCAGCAGCAGCATTAGCGGCAGGAGTAGCTTATGTTATGGCCAGGTTAATGTTCAAGGTGACTGGCAGGTAAAAAGGTAATTTGGTTGTGATGTTAATGGCTGTAGTAAGGGTGGTGGTGGTGGTGGTGGTAACATTAGTGGCTGTAACAAGGCTATAGCTGTTGCTACTGATGCTGCTGCTCTACTTCTTCTTCTTCTTCTACTACTACTACTACTACTACTACTACTACTACTACTAAAACTGCCGCCACTAATACTGCTGCTGTTGCCATCCCCCTCCTCACGCGCGAGCACACACACACACACACACACACACACACACACACACACACACACACACACACACACCATTTCATCAAGAACGTATTAATGTCAACCCGGCCACGCAACGCAGTTCATTCCTTACTGGTTACCAAATCAAAGTCGAAACCCCAAGTATCCCATTACAGAACTAAGCAGCCTGTCTCTCCACTCACTCACTCTTCTACCTACCCACGTCAGTCAGGCATAGTCTACAGCTTCTCTACAGTCACCTAATTTCCCGTCATCTGAGTGATTAGTGTGTTACAGTTACCCAGTCCTTTGCTAGTCGAGTTCCACCATTCTGTTAGTCGGTCAGTTAGTCTCCCAAGTCCCCTACTTTCCACACTTTCTTCTCCTCTGGCGAGTGTTGTACGTACATCCACCGCCGACTCTCTCACCTTCCTCTCTCCTCTTTATCGCTTCCTCTTTGATTTTCTCTTGATCGTTTCTTTTCCTTACATTTATTCATACTTCTCTCTCTCTCTCTCTCTCTCTCTCTCTCTCTCTCTCTCTCTCTCTCTCTCTCTCTCTCTCTCTCTCTCTCTCTCTCTCTCTCTCTCTCTCTCTCTCTCTCTCGTCTCCCTGGAGTATATATTTCTTATCTGTTGCATAAATTTTCCTGTCATGTGTAAAGCAAGGCTGATATGTCATCGTATTTTTGAGTGATTTAATTCAGCACATTCTCTCTCTCTCTCTCTCTCTCTCTCTCTCTCTCTCTCTCTCTCTCTCTCTCTCTCTCTCTCTCTCTCTCTCTCTCTCTCTCTCTCTCTCTCTCTCTCTCTCTCTCTCTCTCTCTCTCTCTCGCTCTCTCTTTCTCTCTCTCTCTCTGGTCATCTGTTTGTTTATTGACACGTGCGTGCGTGTGTGCGTGTGTGTGCATGCAAGAGAGAGCAGGAAAGAGTGAAAAAGTGAGAGGAGAATGTTTACACCACACCTCAGAATCTGCCTCGTTTTGTCATTTTCACTTACAAATTCTCACCTATCTCTGGAGATAGAGCTCTCTCTCTCTCTCTCTCTCTCTCTCTCTCTCTCTCTCTCTCTCTCTCTCTCTCTCTCTCTCTCTCTCTCTCTCTCTCTCTGACCTTTATTGCCATTTGGAGGGAGTAAGACCACCATCATCACCACCATCCACCACCGCTGCCACCACCATCCACCACCGCCGCCACCGCCACCACCACCACCTCTCAAACTTCCTCCTCCTCCTCCATCTCTTTCTCAAACCTGCAGATCTCGAAGGGAACTTTCGCGCGTCGTTCCGGGAGGAGGGAATGTAGAACGCGCCAGGTGTGGCCTGTATAAATTAAGCCTGTAGGCAAGTGTGGCCTTACAACGTCAATCCCTTTATGCACTGTGGTCTGGACTGGTCTGGCCTGGCCTGGGCTGGGCTGGTCAGGCAGAGTCTCATTGCAAGTAAGTGAGCGCCATGGATCATTACCTAATACCGGAATTTGGCTTGGATTACTACTTATTTGTGTGTTGAAATTTCCGAGGCAAAAAATTGGTGTTATTTTTCTCCTCTATTTTTTATGAGGTGTCATTGTGGTGGTGTGGTGCCATTAATGTAATTTTTGATTGACAGAATTGAGTGTGTGTTTTTTCATGGTTTAGTCGTTACGGGGGCATTGTATTTTGGGGGTAATTAAAAAAAAGTGTTTTTTTTTTTTTGGTTGGTGGGAGGTTTGGTGGGTGACGAAGAAATATTTGCCAACATCAAGACGTCATATTATTAACGGGATATTACAAGGACATGTGTGTGTGTGTGTGTGTGTGTGTGTGTGTGTGTGTGTGTGTGTGTGTGTGTGTGTGTGTGTGTGTGTGTGTGTGTGTGTGTGTGTGTGTGTGTTCTGTCCATCATGCATCGTCATTCTCGACCTAGTATTAAAAATGTCAGCATTATTTGAATTTTCTTTACTCCTCTAAGCTTGCCCTTTTCTCCTTCTCCCTCTGTCTTTCTG
>NC_087160.1:17211931-17221931 GCF_035594125.1 Scylla paramamosain
TCTTCTTCTAGTCTATCTAAAACCTAAACACTCCATACAAGTAAATTTACAAGAATCAGTAAATTCATACACATACTTGTACACATTTGCTTACTTCCCCTCCCCTTTTTTTCCCCCTTTCTCTCTCCTATTCTATCTAAACCCAAACGTTTTTGCTCACTCCCTCCTCACATCAGTAAATTTCCTATTCTCTGCCCCACTTCACACCCGTGCACTTCTCTTTTCAAGCATACGACCTTTCCACTTCATCACCTTCTGTCTCTCCGTTTTTATAAGCATATTTATTCATGTTTCTTTTTTTCGCCCCTCTCTCTCTCTAGCTCTCATTCTCTCTTTGGTCCGTCTCTCTGTCTCTGTCTCAGTATTGTCATTTAGTATTTGGGTTACCTGTGTGTGTGTGTGTCTGTGTGTCTGTCTTGCTTCCCTTTGTCTGACCTTCGGATTATCTGCGGCACCTCGCTCTTCGTGGTCTGTTTAACCTCAACATTTGTTTTTCTTTCCCATATTTTTTTTTGTTTAGTTCATATTTATTAGATTGCTGTGCAATTCAAACAGTTTATTTTCTTTCCTCTTTATTTTATTTTATTATTAATAGTCTTCTCTCCTCTCTCTCTCTCTCTCTCTCTCTCTCTCTCTCTCTCTCTCTCTCTCTCTCTCTCTCTCTCTCTCTCTCTGCTTAACCTTAATTTCCCTTAGATAACATCTATTAGTGTATATTATTTCATTCTTTTTCTACCCGTCTGTCCGCCTGTCTGTCTGTCTGTCTGTCTGTCTGTCTGTCTGTCTGTCTGTCTATCTGTCTGTAAAGTCCCTTTGTTTTTTTCTCTCCCTCCATCCCCATCTTCGTACCCTTCATCCGTCCATCCTCTCTACCTGTGCCCGGCGGCCAGTCCCTTTACTAACCCAACCCGTAATTACTCGTACAGTCTACCTGTTTCCCAGACTCAGGTACAGTGGTTACATACGCATGACGCTATTTCCCGGTGGAGTAAACTTACGTATCCAGCCCACTCAACCCGCTCATTCCCGTCTCTTTAAACTCCCCAGAGAGGCCGCTTTGTCCACTCCTAAAGCCCCCATAGAGAAAGGAGCTCCATTAACCCATAAACCTGTACTGCTCTCAGGTATGTGTTGCGTAGGTGACTTAAATATGCGACCAACTAATAATTGATAATTTGTCTATTTGATAATGTAATTTTGGACATAATATCGGACTGTCTTTTTAGGGGACTGGCACCTTTTAAGGAATTTTTATCAGTTTTGGTGCCCTTGTTCAAAGACACTCTTACGTAAAAATATAAAAAAAAAATCACTACTGAACCATTTTTTCATAATCACTTATATTAATTTCCCACTACAGTTTGTTCTTAGACAGACATGAGGTAAAATTCTCTTTTCTTTCCTTTGTGTCTATGTAAGAAAATGACAGTCCTTTGAATAATAACATGGAAAGACAATAACAGTAAAAGGATTATACCACAAAAAGACACCACAATAAAACTTTTCCTTGAAGGACGTCAATCCTGAGTTAACCTGCTTCATCAATATATACTTCTTTCAGCCATGCATTGCGAAGTTAGCTTAGGTATCCAACCAACTAACACCTCTTTAATTAAACCTACAGACGCCACCATAGCCTTCCCTAGAGAGAAAGTTAGCACACCATTAACCTATTCAATCAAGCTTCACTCCATACAGTCTTGCATTGCGAATTAAACTCAAGTAATCAGCCAACTAACACCTCTCTCTTTAAACCTACAGACACCACCACAACCTTCCCCTTAGAGAAAGTTAGTACTGCATTAACTCACTCCATCAAGCTACATTCTTTCCAGTCATGCATTGCGAAAAAGACTTGAGCATCTGACCACCTAACACTTCACAATTTAAATACCCAAAGACGCCAACGCAGCCTTCCCTAGAGAGAAACTTAGCATTCTAACATCATGCTCCACTAAGCTACGCTCCTTCCAGTCGTGCATTGCGAAGAAGATACGGGCGTCTGTGATTGGAGGAGGAGCAACAATGAGTCTCCTTTCTCTCTACACACTCCGGACTCATGACATCAGCGCGACCTTGAGGGAACAAGGAACTGGGGAACGGAATTAGCCACGCCTGCTGTAAGAAGTCAGAGGAACTGGAGAGGAATGCAAGACAGAGGAGGATAACTAAGGACCTGGAGAACAGAAAGAGCTACGCCCGTTGTAAAAGGAGGGATGCATGGAATGAACGAGAATGAAGGGGAAGGATAGAAAAGGGTAACTGAGGAGCTGTAGAAGAATGTATAGAGTGAATAAGGATGAGGAGGATATACAGAGGAGAGTAATTGAGGAACTGGAAAACTGAAAGACAGAAACAACTGGAAAGGTCTCATTGAAAACAGCGACCCAAAATAGACAGTTTAGGTGAGAAGAAATAAGGAATAGAGGAACTGAAAGAATCACGATTATTGTAACACATATGAGTTACTCTGAAGGAACGCATGGAATGAGGATAAAGGAGAAGGGTAAAAGAGGGCATATGGAGTGGAATAGGGAAGAAGTGTTAGATAGTTAGGGGATAGAAGAATGGAAGAAAGGAAGGACTGATGAAACGTGGAGAAAAGAGAGGATCGGGAAAAGGAAATTCATGGGAAGGAAGCCATAAAGAAAGGAAGGAAGGGAAATTATGAAAAGAAGGTAGGGAAATATGAGGTACATAGATAAGAATCCAAGACACACACACACACACACACACACACACACACACACACACACACACACACACACACACACACACACACACACACACACACACACACACACACACACACACACACACACACACACACACACACACACACACACACACACACACACACACACAGAGAGAGAGAGAGAGAGAGAGAGAGAGAGAGAGAGAGAGAGAGAGAGAGAGAGAGAGAGAGAGAGAGAGAGAGAGAGAGAGAGAGAGAGAGAGAGAGAGAGAGAGAGAGAGAGAGAGAGAGAGAGAGAGAGAGAGAGAGAGAGAGAGAGAGAGAATTTCGGACATTAGAGAAAAAAGAGCGTGAAATGAGAAAATGAAAATTAAAGAAAAAAAGTAGAGCAAGGTAAGAGATTAAAAGAGAAAAAGACCACTAGAGAGAGAGAGAGAGAGAGAGAGAGAGAGAGAGAGAGAGAGAGAGAGAGAGAGAGAGAGAGAGAGAGAGAGAGAGAGAGAGAGAGAGAGAGAGAGAGAGAGAATAATCACCCAACAATAAAATACACAAACACACAAAATAAAAACAGGAAACCATATACAGAAATATATAAAAGTTACATAAAAACAAGAAAGAATATAAAAAACGAAAATAAAGCAAAAATAATGGAGACAGGCGTGAAAGATAGGAAGAGGAAGAGAGCAGATGAGAGGGAGAAGGAGGAGGAGGAGGAGGAGGAGGAGGAGGAGGAGGAGGAGGAGGAGGAGGAGGAGGAGGAGGAGGTAAGAGGGATCGCGTATTGCCTCATAAAGCCACAGGTGACACAACAGCGACTCACGACACGTCTATGAAAAACCAGGGCTCTCTCTCTCTCTCTCTCTCTCTCTCTCTCTCTCTCTCTCTCTCTCTCTCTCTCTCTCTCTCTCTCTCTCTCTTGGATTCTCGTTTACTTTTCACACACATTTTCCTTTTTCTTCTTTATTTTCGTTTAATTTACTTCTCTCGTTCCCTCTTTACTTCTTTTTTCCTCCTTGTTTGCACTTTTCTTTCTTTCTTCCTTCTTTTCTTCCTATCTGTATCTATATATCTGTCTATCTGTCTGCATGTCTATATGTCTGTCTCTCTCATTCCCGCTTCCACTCTCCGTTCCCTTTCTCTCTCGCTCTCCCTCTCTTACTCTCTTACATTCAAAGACGTGCCTGCTGCTGCTATGAAAGTCCTCAGGTAGGCAGGTAGCTACGTTAAGACATGTCACTATTACAACACGCCCTCCCTGGTGAACGTAAAGACTGTATCATTAGCCTTAAGTAAACCTCCTTACTTCTCCTTACTGTTTTACGCTGAAGGGAGAGAGAGAGAGAGAGAGAGAGAGAGAGAGAGAGAGAGAGAGAGAGAGAGAGAGAGAGAGAGAGAGAGAGAGAGAGAGAGAGAGAGAGAGAGAGAGAGAGAGAGAGAGAGAGAGAGAGAGAGAGAAAGAGAGGGAAGAGATCGTTATAAAATAGAAGGAAAGAAGCAGAGAAATGGAGGAATGGAATATAAGATGAGAAATAAATTAAGATAAGTTTGAAGTGTATAGAAAGAAGAATAGGAAACAAAACGAAGATGGGGTTTCTCTCTCTCTCTCTCTCTCTCTCTCTCTCTCTCTCTCTCTCTCTCTCTCTCTCTCTCTCTCTCTCTCTCTCTCTCTCTCTCTGGCATTCTTATCTATCTACCTCATATTTCCTTTCTTTCTTCGACTTTTCCTCCTTTTCATCATTCTTTTCCCTCCTTCCTCTCACTCCTTTACCCAGTCTACCCCATCCCCTATACGTCTCAAATCTCCTTATCTGTAATTATTTCTCTTTACCTCACTTTCTTAAGATAAAGAGAGGAGGCAGGAATGATTACAGAGGTACAATGTCTGGTTTGCGTGTGAACTGAGTTTGCTGGAAGGTGTAGGTGAGGTCTAGAGGGGTTTATATCGGCCACAGGTGAAATTTTGACAAGTGTGTTGCCTTGTATCATTAGAATGCACCTCAACCTTTACCTGTTGGTGGTCAAAGTTACCTGCGTCCTTCCCTTTCTCTCTGTCTACACCCTACAGTCCCGCCGTCCTGCCCTATCTCTCTCTCTCTCTCTCTCTCTCTCTCTCTCTCTCTCTCTCTCTCTCTCTCTCTCTCTCTCTCTCTCTCTCTCTTTCAGTCTTCCTATACCTGCCAAATTTTCCTCCTAACTCATTATTTGCTTCTCCTACTTCTTCCCCTTTCCCTCTCCTCCTCCTCCTTTTTCACCTCCTTCCCCCTCCCTCTCTCTTTCTTTCCTCCTCCTCCCAGCTTTCCATTTTAACCTTGGCTTTCTCTCTTTCTCTTTCTCTCTCCTCCTTTCCTTTCTCCTTTCATTCTCTCTCGTGGTGAGTGTCTGGGCTCCTGATTATAGCTTTATCTGTCTCTCCTTTCTTTTCTCTGTTCGTACAAGTGGTATCTTCTTCTGCCTGTGCTGTCTCATTCATTCTCTGTCTTTTTTTCTCTTCGTGTGTGTGTGTGTGTGTGTGTGTGTGTGTGTGTGTGTGTGTGTGTGTGTGTGTGTGTGTGTGTGTGTGTGTGTGTGTGTGTGTGTGTGTGTGTGTGTGTGTGTGTGTGTGTGTGTGTGTGTGTGTGTGTGTGTGTGTGTGTGTGTGTGTGTGTGTGTGTGTGTGTGTGTGTGTGTGTGTGTGTGTGTGTGTGTGTGTGTCCCTTGTTGACTTTCTCTCACTCACTTTCAGCTGCCCAACTTTCGCTCTCAGTATGGTCAGCCCAGTCAAGTCTCTCTCTCTCTCTCTCTCTCTCTCTCTCTCTCTCTCTCTCTCTCTCTCTCTCTCTCTCTCTCTCTCTCTCTCTCTCTCTCTCTCTCTCTCTCTCTCTCTCTCTCTCTCTCTCTCTCTCTCTCTCTCTCTCTCTCTCTCTCTCTCTCTCTCTCTCTCTCTCTCTCTCTCTCTCTCTCTCTCTCTCTCTCTCTCTCTCTCTCTCTCTCTCTCTCTCTCTCTCTCTCTCTCTCTCTCTCTCTCTCTCTCTCTCTCTCTCTCTCTCTCTCTGGTCACCTTACTGTTACTCATCCCAGCTCATACACTAGTTTTGAAACACCAACCACACACATCTGAGGAAATTCTTACGCACACACACACACACACACACACACACACACACACTGCTAGCTAGATTGTCCCCATCACTGCCACTCTAAATAAAAACTTGTAAATTCATACTTTCGCTGCTCCGTCCTCCTCTTCCTCCTGCTCCTCCTCTTCCTCCACCTTTTCCTCCTCAGCCGCCGCCATAGTACATCCGGTGAGGGTACTTTCTATTCCTTTATCATAAAAAAAGAGGAGAGGGTGAAAAAAAGACAGCCAGGTGAGGAGAGAAAGGTAAGAGTACTCTCCGATTTGGTTGAATTGTTTGGTTTTGCAAGTGAATGTAATATGATCATTCTCCGTCTCTCTGTTGCTATCTCTCTGTCTCTGTCTATGTCCGTGTCTGTCTGTCTGTCTTTCTGTATGCTTGTTTTTCTGCCTGTCTGTCTGTGTATATGACTGTCTATCTGTTTTCTATATGTATGTCTTCCTGTCTGCCTGTCTTCCTCTCTCTCTCTCTCTCTCTCTCTCTCTCCCAGGGCCTTTACCTTCTTTGCTGCATTCCTTCTTAAGTTTTCTGGTTCTTTTTCCCCTCCACTCCACCTCACTCCTCTCCTCTTCTCCTCTCCACTCCCTTTCCTCCTTCACCTTCCTACCCTCCTCCTACCTCCTCCCTTTCTCCTCCCCTGCACTGTACACTCCTCTAAGCGGAAGCAGGTCGCTTACCCCTCACGGCTGCCAGCGGCCGCCAGAGACACACACCACAATATGCCTCCAACTTGACAACCTTTCGAGCGGTGACAGAAAAACGCTTTAGCTTCCCTCTCACTCCCCTGGGGCACACCGCCATTGGGGAACTCTCCAGGAAGCCTATGGGTGGAAGGGAAGGTGAGAGGTAGAGAGGGGGAGGTACTGATAGATACTGAGAGAGAGAGAGAGAGAGAGAGAGAGAGAGAGAGAGAGAGAGAGAGAGAGAGAGAGAGAGAGAGAGAGAGAGAGAGAGAGAGAGAGAGAGAGAGAGAGAGAGAGAGAGAGAGAGAGAGAGTGATTATCTGCGGTTCATGTGATTACCGTTGCAGTTTAAGTTGCTGCTCTCAGTGTTAATGGTCCGTGTTATGGTACCGCTGAGTGTGGAGAGCAAACAGAGGAGGAGGAATACAAAGGAATACAAAGGAAGACAAACAGCAACAGACCCTGAGATCCTTACTAGGCTGTTTATTGAGACTATTTACTAACTACCAGTGATAGAGACAGGACAGCAAAGCAGAAGGCTCCTCCCCACCCACCCCTCCCTCCAGCCGAGGCTGGAAGGAAAAGGCGAAACCATGTGATATTGAAAAACCACATGGAATTTTAGTAGAGAGTGAAAAGAAAAAATGTAATCTACGTCTGACTACTAGTGTTTGTGGGGGGAGGTGTTAAAGAAGGAGGAGGAGGAGGAGGAGGAGGAGGGTTGCAAGGAAAAATCAAACAGCAACAGACCTTTAGATCCTTGCAAGGGTGTTTGGTAACTACTTCTAACTAGCTACACGACAGAGAGACAGGATAGCATGGCAGAAAGTTGGAGGAGGAAGAGGAGAGGAAGAGGACGAAGGAGAAGGAACAAGGAGGAGGAGAAAGGACAAAGAAGAACAATGATAAGCAAGAAGAGGAAATGAAAATGATAAACAAACAGGAGAAGAAGGAGGAGAGGCTGAGAAGTCAAGAGGAGACAAGAAAGAAGATGAGAAGCCAAGAGAAAAGGAGGGGAGGAGAAGATGCAAAGGGGAGGAGTAAAAGAAGAAGGTAGACAAACTAGTGAAGGAGGAGGAGGAGGAAGAGAAACAAAGAAGGAAGGAGAAAGAAGAAAAGAAGAAAAACTCGAGAAAGGACGAGAAAAAAGTAGGAGAAACAAAAAAGAAAACAAAACCAACAACGATTAAACATAAACAATTGAAAAACAAGAAACCCAGAGATGGAGGAGAGAAGAAGAAAGCGAAGAAGAAGAAGAGGATAAGATAAAAAAAGAACGAAAACACGAAAGGAAAAGCAATAAACACACCCATACATAACACAGGAGCATCAAATCACACACACACACACACACACACACACACACACACACACACACACACACACACCGTCCCATCTTTTCCACCACCTTCAATGCTTTTCCACAACACAATATTCCTGGTGCCTTTATCCGTTGCCCCCAACGCCACGTAACGGTAGCCAGAAGTGAAGTGACTGAAAGGCTCATCCCACACACACACACACACACACACACACACACACACACACACACACACACAACACAACGCTTATGCCGGAGGGGAAAAATGAGGAAAGCACTAAGTTATGAAATATAGGCGAGGGATCTCATGGCAGTATAAAGGTAACGGGAGAAGAAAGAGGGGAGGAGGAAGGAAGGAGAGGGGAACAGGAAGATAAGGGGATTGAAGAGAAAGGTAAGGTAGGGAAGAGGAGGAAGAGGGGAAGGGAAATATAAGAAAAGGAAGAGGAAGATAAGGAATGTTAGAGGAGGAGGAAGATAAGGAAGGTTAGAGGAGGAGGAAGATAAGGAAGGTAAGAGAAAGAGGAGGAAAGTAAGAAGACGAAGAAGGGAGCAGGAAGGTAAGAGGAGATGGGAGAGGGGAAGATGAAAAAGAGGAAGGGGTAACAGGAAAGTAAAAAAAAAGAGAAGGAATGGGGGAAGAGGAGGATAAGGGAAACAAGAAACTTAGAAGAGGAGAAGGGGAAATGTAAATAGAAGAAGAGGAGAGGAAGGTGAAAGAAAGAGGAAGAAAAGAGAAGCAGGACGGTAGGAAAAGGAAGGGAAACAGGAAGGAAAAGTACATGGAGGAAGAGAAGAGTAAGGTAGCAAAGACGAAGGGTAAGAAAGGAGAAAGTGTAGAAAGAGGAGGTTAACAGGATGAGGAAGAGGATGACAGTGGTCAAGACGAGGAATTACGGAATATTAGTACCGAGAAAAATGTCACTAGTAATTGAGGAAGTGTGGAGCAAATGTTTTACAAGAAAGACAAAAATTTTCACTGATGCAAAAAAAAAAAAAAAGAGTTGATAAAAAGTAATAGTGTCAAAAACTGCATCATTGTCTGTGTGTGTGTGTGTGTGTGTGTGTGTGTGTGTGTGTGTGTGTGTGTGTGTGTGTGTGTGTGTGTGTGTGTGTGTGTGTGTGTGTGTGTGTGTGTGTGTGTGTGTGTGTGTGTGTGTGTGTGTGTTTGTCTGTCTGTGTCTGTCCGTTCGTCAGTTTATTTAGCGTTTGTCTGTTGGTGTTTATGAATGTTTGTCTTTCTGTGTGCTTTTACTTGTTATATGTCTGTCTGTGAGTCTCTCTCTCTCTCTCTCTCTCTCTCTCTCTCTCTCTCTCTCTCTCTCTCTCTCTCTCTCTCTCTCTCTCTCTCTCTCTCTCTCTCTCTCTCTCTCTCTCTCTCTCTCTGTGTCTATATATATATATATATATATATATATATATATATATATATATATATATATATATATATATATATATATATATATATATATATATATATCCTCCAAACACCACATTATATTTTTTCTATGGCACCAACAATTGCATTGACCATCTGTTCTCCCCTTGATCTTGTTAAATCGTCCACCCTTCCTCCTTCTGCACCTCGTCCTCCTCCTCCTCGCTCCTCCACGCCCCAGACCGGACAGGAAGAGGGAGAGTGCAGGGTCACCGCACTCCTCAACTCTCCCTCACTCTCCCTCCTTCACCTCTTGTAGCACCTCGTCATGACCTCGCTTGCACTGTCTTTGAGTCTACCCTTAGCGTTCCCCTTCCTCAGTTACTCTCGCTGCCCTCCAGATGCCACAGTGGTTAGGAGACTGAGCTATTTAGAGGCGTGGTGAGGCCGTCTGCAGGTGAGGCGAGGTCACTGCAGAGACACATTGCTTGGTAGTCTTGTTTACTTAGTTTACTGAGGAATTATAAATATTTACTTAGTTTGTTCAGGTTTTCATTAGATTTATAGGTAGACATATATGGATTTTAGTTAGTTTTCTGAGGGTTTTCAACGTTTAAAGGTGTTGTTTAGGTTCATATGTAGGTAGCTTGATATACATACATAAACTATACATATTGTTATGTTACGAAGGGAGTGGTAATAAGTAAAGGTTGAAATTCTTTTAAGAGCGTGTTTAAAAAGGGTTTATAAGTATCCCTTGAGATTTGTTTTGATTCATGGGTGTGGAATGAGTGTTGTAGCTCTTGT
>NC_087160.1:17226931-17246931 GCF_035594125.1 Scylla paramamosain
GTTTATCCTTATTTTTTTATTGTTTTTGTTGGGTTGTCTTGTTCTATTTTTTTTTTTCCTTTTTCTAGTTTCTCCTTCTCCTCTTTCACTTCCTCTTTCTCCTTCTCCTCTTCTTTCCGTTCCTCGTCTTCTAAAACTTGTCCAGTTATTCATTTTCTTCATCATTCATTCACTTTGCATTGTCTTTAATGTTTGCTGTTTGGTTTTTTTTTTTTCTTAGTAATTTTTATCCAGTTTTCCCCTCGTCTTTCTTGTCTTTATCATCCTCTCTTCCTCCTCCCTATTTTCTCTCTTCCTTCTCTTCCTTTTGAAGAAGACAAGAGAAGGTCACGATTAGTATTCATGTCAGTGCTCCATTTTCTTTTCATTACACGTGACAAACTCTTAAAAAATTGCACGAATAGAATGAATAGACTTTCTCTCTCTCTCTCTCTCTCTCTCTCTCTCTCTCTCTCTCTCTCTCTCTCTCTCTCTCTCTCTCTCTCAACGGGGCGGCAATAACCGGGTCTTCATTGCAAACAGCGAACGTCTGCAAAATCCCACAAATTCTTCTATTTTTCCCCGTACTTTTATGGCCCTCGTTTTCTGTTGAGAGTGGCGCGCATGGGAGGACTGCTCAAGTTACTGCTGGCGGAGGGAAAAGGGAGGGAAAAAAAGGAAAAAAATGGGAGGGATAGGTAGAAGGAAGGAAGGAAGAGAGAGAGAGAGAGAGAGAGAGAGAGAGAGAGAGAGAGAGAGAGAGAGAGAGAGAGAGAGAGAGAGAGAGAGAGAGAGAGAAAGTCGTATTCAAATGTGTGTACCGAATTAACCAAAACATTCAGGACGTGACACTTCGCTGTAATGACAATAATGATAATAATAATAATAATAATAATAATAATAATAATAATAATAATAATAATAATAATAATAATAATAATGATAATAAAAATAATAATAATAATAATAATAATAATAACAATAATAATAATAACAAAGATGACGATAATGTGAAAGGAAGGAAGAGAAAGGGAGAGAAGGATGAAAGAAATAAGAAAGACAGGAAGGAAGGAAATAAACGATAAAGGAAAGGAAAGGAATGAAGGAGGGAAGGAATGAATGAAGGAAGGAATGAAGGAAGGAAGGATAAAAGGGAAGAAAGGAAGAGAGGGAGGGAGAGAGGGAGGGATGAAAGAGAGGAAGTAAGAAAGTAATAAAAGAGAGAAGGAAAGGATGAAGGGAGGGAAGAAGAAAGTAAGAAATGAAGGGAGGAATGAAGAAAGCAGGGTTCCTAGATTGAAGGAAGGAGCTAAATTTGAAGAAACGACCCAGGATGCTATAAAAAGTTTTCCTAATTGTTGTTACGACGAGACCAACACAAAACTCTGGAAAAGAAAAGAAAATAATAAGTAAAAGACACAAAGTACAAAGACATAAGGGAGAGAGAAGAGCAAACTGGCCACCAATGAAGGTAATGAATGCTAAACCCCCCCAAAAAAAAAAAAGATGCAAAACGGAAAAAAACACAATTATGACAGGAAGAATGTAAAATAGAAAGAAGGAAACAAGGAAAAAATGAAAGAAAGGCGAAACATAGTTATATACATGAAATAAAAAAAGTGGCGAAAGAAAAAAACAAGAGATAGGAAGCAAAGAAACAAGAAAAGTTACAAGGATAAATAAATCATGATAACGACGAGGAAGAGAAACTGAATGTATAAAGTGAAAATGATAAAAAGAGAAGATAAAAAAAGAGCAAACAAAAGAAAAAAGAAACATTAACAGTAACAAAAAACAAACAAACAAACAAACAAAATCTAACCCAATATATTAACAAAAAAAAAAAGGGGGAATTAAAATAAATGAACCAAATAAACGAATTAAAACACAATTAATAAATAAAAGTGAATCACAATTAAGTTGGTCAAGGATGGGCAACATTTTGTCAACTGTCTGGAGATTCAAAATGACCTCGATCTTTCTTCCCTCTTTTTCTTCCTCCTCCTCCTTCTCCTTTTCCTCCTCTTCCTCCTCCTCCTCCTCTTCCTCCTCCTCCTCTCTCTCCTCCTCCTCCTCCTCCTCCTCTCTCTCCTCCTCATCCTCCTCCTCCTGCTCTTCCTCCTCCTTTTCGTTTTCATTGTAACCGTGCAAACACCTTGCTTATGTTCATCATCTGTTAATCTGTCTCTTTAACAAATCTTGAAGAGGGAGGCTGAAAATAGGAGAGAGAGAGAGAGAGAGAGAGAGAGAGAGAGAGAGAGAGAGAGAGAGAGAGAGAGAGAGAGAGAGAGAGAGAGAGAGAGAGAGAGAGAGAGATAGGCACACAGACAAAAATATAGGGAAACACAAAGAGAAATGAGAAAAAAAATATTATGGAAGAAAGGAAGGGAGGAACGGAGGAGGGAGGGTGGAAGGAGAATGGGGAACAGGAGTAAGGGAGATAAAAAAGAGGGAGAGGATGAGAGGGAATGAAAATATAAGAGAGGGAGGAAGAGGAGAAAAAGGAATTATATCAGAAATGAAATAAATTAACGTAAAATGATGAAAGGAAGGAACGAGAAGAATAAAGTGGGGTTCTCTCTCTCTCTCTCTCTCTCTCTCTCTCTCTCTCTCTCTCTCTCTCTCTCTCTCTCTCTCTCTCTCTCTCTCTCTCTCTCTCTCTCTCTCTCTTTCTGTAACAAAGAAAATTACATCAAATCCTAGAGAGCTTATGGATTTTTATACAGAGAGAGAGAGAGAGAGAGAGAGAGAGAGAGAGAGAGAGAGAGAGAGAGAGAGAGAGAGAGAGAGAGAGAGAGAGAGAGAGAGAGTCAACAGTGCAATCTCGGTGGCCTGTCTGTCCTTCATTATATAGACCAAACACTATAAAACTGCCGGAATACTGTGACTTTGACGCCTTGACGTTTGTATTCTCTGACGTGAAAATGGCCAGGTTTATGTGTAAGAGCATCCATTGTTATACATCGCATCGCAGGGTCGCCAGTGAAAGTTTCGTCTTTGCGTCTCGATGTCAGAGGAAGAGAATATTTGTAGGAGTATAAATTTCACTACAAGCATGTTTTTTTTATTTATTTATTTTTAGTTTTGTTGCAACTTGCGTACACGAAGAAAATGGAAAGCACATGAAAGGAAGAAAGAATCCCTTCTCCTTTCATCCCTCCAAAAATAATAAATATGATTAGAAAACAAGACGAAATGAAGGAGGAAAAGTAGACAGCTTTGAAAAGTCCTAGAGATGATTTGGCGAGTCTTTTATTCCATTATCGATGCAGAATTTTTTCAAACTATAACGAGAATAATGAGGAACGCTACTGAAGACCTAAATTATTTCCAGAAGAGTGTACCAGAAGGAGTCTACAAGAAGTGCCAAGACATTTGAAAGCAAACCCGCCAAATCATTGGAATAGTTTACCAGATGAGGCAGTTACTCTCTCTCTCTCTCTCTCTCTCTCTCTCTCTCTCTCTCTCTCTCTCTCTCTCTCCTCTCTCTCTCTCTCTCTCTCTCTCTCTCTCTCTCTCTCTCTCTCTGTCGTTCCACCCCTATTTACTTTTAAGGAATGGTATTATGGACAGCTTTTTTTACCTTTTATTTTAATCCATTCTTTGCCCTTGGTCATTTTCCTTGATATATAAATAAAAAAAGAAAAAAAAACTGTTTCTAAAGCCAAACAATCACTGAAGGTAAGTAACAAACGTTTAAGAATATGGACCCCTCACTTAAGGTAAGTAAACGTGTGACAAGACTGACGCACAAACGTTTAAGAAAACAAATTTTTCCCTTGAGGTGAGCAAAAGTGTGAGAAGACGGACGCACAAACGTTTAACATTATCTCTAAAGCAAAATGCCACTTAGCAAACGTGTGTGAGAAGACTGACGCGGAAACATTTTACAACAGTTATCTCAGTTTCCTGCTCGCGTAGCTCATCCACGAGGCTTGCAACAAATGAACGAACCAACGCAGAAAAATAACGCACCAACCTCAGCCTCGCAAATCTTTTCGGGTAATTTTTAAAGCACACGGCTTGCTTCCCCAGAGAGAGAGAGAGAGAGAGAGAGAGAGAGAGAGAGAGAGAGACGGCATTTTCCACAGAACTGCTCCAACTTTGCTGACCATCTCTCGTAAAGCGCTGCGAGCGAGGAAGGGATCATCCTTCAGCCTCGCCGCGCCGCGATGAACGGCTTCTAATGTCGCAATAGTCCCGGAGAGGTGAGGAGACGAGACCACCAGAGAAAGAGAGAGAGAGAGAGAGAGAGAGAGAGAGAGAGAGTGAGAGAGAGAGAGAGAGAGAGAGAGAGAGAGTATCTACACCTCAAAACCTGTTCCGTCGCATCACACACTCCATTCACCAGTCCCTTCTCAGTGTTCACCATTACCACCCCACGAACTTCCAAATAATAACTTTTTAAATCACCCCACAAGTCTATTAGGGTCCATTATACTCCCCTTGTGACTTGTGCTATTTATGCTTGTAAGAGAAAGATTAGGGCAGGCTGTGGGTGAAGAGCGGGACGTGGGGAGAGAGGAGAGGGTGGGAGGGTGGGAGGTACAAGGTAAGCCAGGCTGGAGATGAAAGTGAAAGAGGTAAGGATGACTGTTAGGAGAAAGGGATGGTATTGGTGGTGATGGTGGTAGTAGTAGTAGTAGTAGTAGTAGTAGTAGTAGTAGTAGAAGTAGTAGTAGTTATTGTTGTTATTGCAGTATCAGAAAAGTAATAATAGTAATAGCAGAAGCAGTAGTAGCAGCAGAATAATTGTAATGATAACGATAAGAACAATGTGGAATTACAAAAATGATAACTATGATGAAAAAAAAAGTACCACTAATAGAAAAAAAAAAGATAGGATAATTTCACCAATAACAGTTCTTTAATACAAACGGACACAAACGGACACACACACACGGACACACACAGACACATAGACACACCCACAAACTCGTTTTTCACCATGTAGGTATTTTAAAAGCGTCCATAGGGCAGCGGTTGACCACGCCAAGGAGAGCAGCGGCGGAGAAGGACGAGGGGCGAGCAGTAGGGCAGGCGAAGCTGATAACACTTTATGCCAAGGACGCAAAAAGATACGCCTGATACTTTATGGTTATTTAGGTGACTGTTAATAAAATCAGGGCTCTTCAAGTGGTTGAATGTACATATTGCTATACTCTCTATCACTTTGTCACAGTATTCTTGCCTCCTGGGGACACAAGAACAGGACTAACTGGTTATCCTCACCCACTGACTTGTCTACGTATTTCCGAGCTGTTTTGAAACGTACGGTATATTTACTTAAATTCCTTTCATACCCATTATATATCTAACTGTAATATACCAGCCTTTTTTTTCATCTGTGCAATCTAGTGTTTTGTAATTAAGTAACTGTTTTGGTGGAAATCCAGCGTTAATTTACCACACGTTTCAAAACAAGATGAGAGTATGTACGAGTAAACTAGTCAGCGAGTAAGAGCCCCAGTCAGTGGCAGTGTTACCATGTTCGCGAGTCATAACGTAGCAAAATGACTGAGACAGTTCGTGACGGAGAGCACAGCCACACTTCACACCTTCAGATTATGTAAGTTACGCCAAGTTTGAGGGCAGGCGATAAAGAGTAAGAGAAGGAGGACTAGGAAGAGGAGGAGGAGGAGGAGGAGGAAGAGGAGGAGGAGGAGGAAGAAAAGGAGGAAGAGGAGGAGGAGGAAGAGGAGGAAGAGAAGGAGGAGGTAAGAGGTGATTGTTGATTAAATAATAGATCGAACACATTGGAAAAGGTTAATCCACTGCGGAGACCTCTAACGGGAGTATCCGGGAGAAGAAGAAGCAAAGATCAAGAGTGTGTGTACAAAATACTGCAGTAGTTTAGGAATTACATATTGAACTCACAAAGTGCAGGAAACAGCCACGAACACAGCAAGCATCCTCAGACGAAGCAGACAGCCCCAACACAACAAATATAATAACATAAAAGCATCAGAACATAAAGAGAATAAGAGAATCTTCTGGAGACGTCAGACCTACACTTGGCAGACTATAACAGCCCCCAACACATCATACAGCCACAGCACAGTAAACACCCTAATACAGTACGCAATCCCAACACAGCAAACAGCCTCCACAGCGCCTCTCTCCCTCCCTGAATAGTTGTGGTAATTAACTGGCACACGACAGGAGAAGGTGAGCAGCATTGCGAGGCTTCGTGAGGGACAGGGAGGCTCAAGTATTACTAACATTAGTGGAAGTAAAAGGACACGGTAATACCAAACTTCCACCAGAACTCAGGAAATGTCAGGTAATGATATTAATAGTGATGATATTGGCGATAGTAAAGGTGAGGATGATGATGATGATGATTATGATGATGATGATGATGATGATGATGATAATAATAATAATAATAATAATAATAATAATAATAATAATAATAATAATAATAATAATAATAATAATAATAATGTAATACTACTGCTACCACCACCACCAACACCACCATCAGTACTACTACTCCTACTACTACTACTATTACCACTGCTACTACCACTATTACTACCACCACCAACACCACCACCACCACCACCACTCCTAAAATAATACAGATAACAATAATAATAATGATTACCAAACGAAACGAAAAAAACAACAACAACAATTGACACAAAACGAAAGCTATCAAATGTCACTTAATTAAGACAAATCAATTAAAAGCAAATTTCCCAATGACACAAGTCAGTACCTAATGAATGCAAAACAGAGCATTAGACAAGGAAACAAAACTCACTCTCATGCAATTACAACCTCATTTAAATATTTCCCCGACTCATTAATACATTATTTTTTTTTTTTTGTCTCGTCAGTGTAATGAAAGAACGAAGAGAGAATATCGTGAATTTCTGTCCTCCCGTCAATGTTACACTTGTCTGTCTGTCTGCCTGTCCGTTTACCTGATTACCTCTCTGTCTGTCACCTTCTCATCTACATTTCTCATCTTCCTTCCTACCTCCCCAGATCTGTCTCTCCCATAACTGTCTTCCTCCCTGACTCCAAGAATCTCTCTCCCAGTATGTGTCTTCCTTCCTGCCTCCCAGTGTCTGTCTCCCTCCCTGCATTCCAGAAAATGTCTCCCACAACCTGTCTCCCTCCTTGCCTCCCTTGAATTATCTCCCTGCCTACTACAATCTGTCTTCCAGAATGTCTTCCTCTCTGTCTCCCTCCATGACTCCCAGAACCTTTCTCCCAGCATCCGTTTCCCTCCCTCCCTCCCTCCCTGCCTCGCACTCCTCTCTGAATTAAAATTGTTGCCCATACAAAACTCCATTCTTTCTTATGATAGGCGCAAGAAAACGAGTACAAATTTTTACTTTCCATGGAGATTTAAGCTCACCATTACCGTGCAGCCGTTCCCTGGAGAGCCTTGGCGTGTTGAAAATTATAGCAGTTATTTAGAGACTCTTGGGGGTGATTGTTCCTTGCAGCGTGTGGTGATGGGAAAAGGTTCACTGGATAATCATACTCTGCGCTCGGTTCTATAATTGACAAGTGAGACAGTGACAAGTAAGGTGGTAATGTAAAATGGATAAATGAGTACTAGATTAACTTCTGCTTTTACGGCTTCAGATATTCTCTTAATTTCCTGTAAAAACGAATATTTCTTTCTTTTACCTTTGAATTCTGTCGTGGTTTCATTTTCAGGGTTAGTTCATGTATAACCAGGTATATCTTGATCTAACTTTTGATTTTCGAGCTGAAATATTCTCTTTAATTGATACATGAATTAACATATCTTTCCTTTTCCTATTTTTGTAGTCTGTTCCAGCACCATTTCCGGTGTAAATTCGGGAGATGTTAGTAAAAGAAAAAGCTTATAAAAACTCTACGGAATTAGTATGCTAAAAGTGTACATGTGTCTGTTTGTGTGTGTGTGTATCGCTACTTTTTTACGTATGAGGGTATATTGCAATTTAAAACAACTACAGAAACTTCTACAAACAAATGAGTGAGTGAACGTGTGTATTTATGTGTGTGTGTGTGTGTGTGTGTGTGTGTGTGTGTGTGTGTGTGTGTGTGTGTGTGTGTGTGTGTGTGTGTGTGTGTGTGTGTGTGTGTGTGTGTGTGTGTGTGTGTGTGTGTGTGTGTGTGTGTGTGTGTGTGTGTGTCTGTGTGTGCTCATAACTCCCAGTTTATTCAACACAGTGCCTCTACTCACGACACTGCCAACGGTGCCAACACTACAACGCAACAATAGCTCAGTTACCTTGAGTGTGCCAAGACAACACGTGGCAGAGCTATTCACCTCCAACCAGCCAGCCACCAGTACGGGCAGGGAGGAGGAGGAGGGGAAGACCAGGGACGGGGGTGAGAGAGTTGAGTGTGTAGCAGCAACCAATTAAAAGCAGGAAGCCAGAGTCACCAGCCAATTAGGAAGACGGGAATGAAGTTGTGGCTTGAAACCATTGATGAGATGAACAAGTTTGAACGTTGATGTTACGTATCTGTCTGTTTGCATCACCTCTCCATCACTTCCTCTCCCTGCCTCTGATTCTCAGTGTCTCTCCGCTTTTCCCTTTGCATCTCCAGTTCTCTGTGTCTCTCTCTCTTCTTGTCCTCAGGTATGTCTAGGTTACCTCGTCACCTGCAGGAGGAGTGTGGACAGGTAAAGGTACGCAAAGGTATGTTTTATTGACCTACCAAATGATTTATACAGGGCAAAAAAGTGGATTCCTGAAACGTGTAAAAAGAAGTGACATTGTTACTGTTTGTCTTCCTCCTTCTCTTCTTCTCCCTCTTTTTTCGTCTCGTCCTCGTCGCTCTTCTCCTCGTCTTTATCGTCGTCGCAATGGTTATTTTTTTGTGATTATTTTTTGTTATGATAAAAAACGTGATTGATTCATTCATTTAATACAATTGATTAATTTATTCATCCAATAACACACACACACACACACACTCTCTCTCTCTCTCTCTCTCTCTCTCTCTCTCTCTCTCTCTCTCTCTCTCTCTCCTTTCAATCTTTGAGCACTGCAAGCCGCCGCCATTAATCACTTTTCTTAATGCAGTTTGTGTGTTTTCTCTCACCGACACACACGCACACGCGCGCGCGCGCGCGCGCGCACACACACACACACACACACACACACACACACACACACACACACACACACACACACACACACATACACACACACACACACACACACACACACACACACACACACACACACACACACACACGAAAACTTAATATAATGCCCACATTCCGGAGCGATTTCGTCTCTCCTCACACACACACGAACACAAACACAAACACACACACACACACACACACACACACACACACACACACACACACACACAGACACAGAAACACAGACACATTACATTCGTATCTCCGTCAGGCATCAGACACAGCTTTCGCCCCGACGGAGGAGCGGCGTACTCGGGGTATCGGCATCATCTCTGCTCTCTTGTCTGCTCGGAGGCGTCGTCCTTCTGTCAGTGTCCAAGAAGTCATCGGGCGGCGGCAGGCTGGGCTCAAGGGTGTCAAAGTCCTGGTAGAGGGTCGGAGGGAGCGCAGGGGTTCTCCTGGGGGGCGGTATGGAGGATATGGAGCCCGCCGGAAGGTCGTGGAGGTAGCCAGAGGTGTGCATGAGGTGTTCCGCAGGGGTAGTACGTTCCCTGTGGAGGTCCCGGGGCGTGCGCGGGCAGTGAGCGGATCCACGCCGGGGTAGGTTAGGTCAGCTAGGGTCTGGTAGGGAGAGATTTATTTATTTTTTCTGCGCTTTTATGAACATTCTATTTATTAAGATTTCAGACAAAATTATTCTTTCATATAGTAAATTCTCCTGTCGTAATGTAACTCATTCTAACTTATCCTCGACTAACCCAACCTACCTTACCTGACTTGACCTATCTTCACATAACTTATGCTAACCAAACATAAGAAACCTAATCTAACCTCACCAAACCAAACATATTAACCGAACCTAACAAAACATTACATAACTCAACACAGCCAAACCAAACCTGAGCTAACCCAACCTAACCAAACTAAGTACAGCATAATAAACACAGATTAGTTTATCATAAGGGGAATTTTAGGAGGGAAAAACCTTATAAATGGAAGGTTAAGGTATACATATTTTCCTTAATGCCAAACATGGGAGGAATTATAATTTATCAACACACAAAGAGAATGATAATCATAATCTATGTGGGAAATTTTCAATCTGCCTCGTTACCTTTGAGTTTGATGAAAGACATGATAGAGTTCGTCAGTCTCATGAAATACTGCAATTGCTTTGTTGACACACAAGTTAACGGGATGATTGAATCGTTAAGTGAGTGACTGAAGAGTAATTGACTGACCGAACGAGTAAATAGAGTTGACTGATTCCCTGACTCTATAAAGATTTACTGATTGACTGACTAATTAACCGACTGAATTGAGCAACTGACTTCCTGGCTGACTGTTTGACCGAATGATTACCCGACTGAGTAGAGATTGACTAACTAAATAACTGACTGACTGACTGAAAAGAATAAATGACTCACTAATTAGCTACCCGAATAGACCGAAGTACTGACTGATTTACTGACTGAATGGACTGACTAACTGCCTTACTAACTAACTAAATATAGAAACTGATTCACTCATCAACTGACTAACTGAATAGAGGCTAACAAACAAACTACACAACAAAACCGCAACACGCCAGTCATTAGGGCAACACAATAACAACACAGGTGAAGGTGGCCGTGGTTACCTGAGGGGCGTGGAAGGCGGGGGGCAGGCAGGTGTATCCCTCGGGGGGCAGGATAGTGGCTGGGCCCCCAACGCCGCCCCCCGTGGACTCCCTCAGGGGAATCACGTCAGGCTCCAGGTCACTCTCCGGGTCAACCTTCACGGGAAGAGGAGGAGGAGAAGGAGTAGTAGTAGTAGTAGTAGTAGTAGTAGTAGTAGTAGTAGTAGTAGTAGTAGTAGTAGTAGTAGTAGTAGTAGGAGTGGAGGAGGAGAAGGAGGAGGAGGAGGTTAGAGGGGATTGTTGATTAATTAGTTTTCGCCGCCCTTTCATCCTCTTCATCCATCTCTCTCTCTCTCTCTCTCTCTCTCTCTCTCTCTCTCTCTCTCTCTCTCTCTCTCTCTCTCTGCAACATTTCCCCGCAGTGTTCCTCTCCTCCCTCTCCCTCTCTCTCTCCCTCTCTCTCTCTCTCCCTCTCCCTCTCACTCTCTTTTATCCTGTTCAAATTTATTACTTTCTCTCACACCCTCCTCTCTCCTTCAGGCAATTATGACATAAGCCTCTTCTATTCTCTCCTCCTACTCCTCCAGCTGCACTCGTTCCTCCTTACCCTCCTCTTCCATCTCCTCCTCCTTCTACTCCTCCTTCTCCTCCTCCTCCTCCTCACACCGTACCCTCACAAAACAGCTTATACTATTACGTTCTTTCACAGTTCATTACATTTTAATTGAACATTTTCTGCCTCATTTGATTTTTACTTTTAAACATATTGATTAACTGACTGATTTCCCATATCGCCCAAAGAATAAAGTTCTCCACATGCTTAATAAAATTCTTCCGCGTAAAAATTCCTTATAAATTTTTTTTTTTTTTTTTCCATTCATGCATGACATTTTTTTTTTTTATTCTTTTTTACGGTAACGGAAGCTGGAAGTTGGATGGGTGGGTGGCTGGGAGAGTCTTCTGCCATGCTATCCTATCCCTTTAATAAATAGGATAAGTTCCCAAATAACCATGAGAGGTCGAGGTCTGTTGCTGTTGTTGGGAGTGTTGGATGGATGGGTAACTTGGGTAGGTGATGAAGAGCCTTTTACTTTATGACCTTATCCCTTTACCACATAGAATAAGCTCGTAAACAGACATAGAGGGTCCAAAAGATCTGTTGCTGTTGCTAGAGCGAATGGTGGTGGATGAGTGGGTGGGGAGGAGCCTTTTGCTGTACAGTCCTATTCCTTCATCATATAGAATAAGTTCCTTAATAGTCCAAGGCCAGATTTGTTGAAGTCTGAGTAGAATATGTAATTCTTTGTAACCCTTTGAAATTTTTTATAACCCTCCTTGTCTAACCTGCATGTCCCGCTCCAGGCACATATCTAGGTGTCCAGGACTCAACATGGCCGCCGTGCTCTCACTCCTGCTCGGAAGCGTCCTATTGGCTGCCGTCTTTCCCTTGGCCTCACCCCTCGCGCCCAGAGAGAGGCAACGGCCGGGCACGAGGGACGACGATGAGGACGAGGAGGATGGGGAAGGAGTCGTTTGCGCCGGCTCCTCCCTTCTCCTCCTCTTCCTGCCGCGGACGATGAGTAGGATGATAAGGAGGCTTCCCAGGAGGAGGAGGCCGCATCCTGCTCCCAGGGCGGCGGCGAGGACTGAAGGGACTTCCAGAGCTCCGAATAGAGGGTCGTCTGGTGTCTCGCCGCCCTCGCTCTCCGCCCCGTGTGGACTTTTGCCCCCGTCCCGCACTTCTGCCTCCGAGGGACCGTCTGGGGAGGAAAGCAGGAGGAGGAATGGAGAGTGTGGTTGACTGTTGGCTTAAAGAGGAGGAGGAAAAGAAGGAAGAGTGGATGAGGAATATTAGGAAAACTGAAAGAGCAAAAAAGTAAAACGAAGGAGGAAATGGAGGAGAGGTGATAGGTTGTGGGCAGCAAATGGGAGGAATTGAATCGATGTTGAAATGGGGATATAAAGAGGGAGATGAAAAAAGAAGGGGAGGTGATGGGCTGTGGTTTAAGAATGGGAGGAACTGAATGAAAGACGTAGAGATGAGGAGACGAAGAGAAAGAGAAAGAAGAAGTGTGATGGGTTATGATGAAGGAATGGGAAGAAGTTATGGCGAAAGAACGAGAGTAAATGAAAAGAAGATGTAGAGGTGGGGAGGCAAAGAAAAAAACAAAGGAGAAAGAAGGGAGGTGACAGGTGACTATCTTAAAATGAAAGACAAAAGGAAAGAGGAAGTGGAAGAAGAAGTGGAGGTAATGTGTTACTATTTAAAAGTAAAAGACGACAGGGAAAACTAGGGGGGACTAAACAGAAGGTGTACAAACAGAAAAAAAGATAATAACGGGGAGATAGAGGATTACCAACTAAACACGCAAGACAGAAGAAAGACGAACTAAGAATGGGAATGAAGAGAAGAGAAGAGAACGCAGAAGAAGAGAGGAAGGAAGAGAAGGAATGGAAAGGAAAGGAATTAGAGAGGATGAGGTGATGGTCTGAGAGGGAAGGGGAAGTGAAGATTTTAAGGGAGGGGAGGAGATATTAAGGGAAGGGACAGAGAGAGGAAAGGGGAAGCGAGGGAAGGTTGATACGGTAAAGGCACACAACAGTAATCTCGTCGTGAGGAGGGGAAGGTTTTTAAGCAGAACTGTGTGTGTGTGTGTGTGTGTGTGTGTGTGTGTGTGTGTAATAATAGAAATAATAATAATAATAATAATAATAATAATAATAATAATAATAATAATAATAATAATAATAATAATAATAATAATAATAATAATAATAACAACAACAACAACAACAACAACAACAACAACAACAACAACAACAGCAACAATAACCTTCATCTTACCTGCAAATGAAGTTGTCAACACAGAAACAATTGACGTCCAAATAAAAAAAAAAATGAATAAATGCAAAAAAAAGAGAGGTTAATGAAATCAATGATTTCACAACATGGGAACTAAACAAGCAACTAAAATAAGACAAAATAAAATGAAAAGTAAATGAGTTAAAAACAACTTCATTAACAACGCAATATTTACTTTACAATTTATTAATTTTAATCTCATTTCATTTCTGGTATATTTTGTTTTCTTTAACTAATGTTTCTTTTTTTTTTAGTAAATGTTTTGTAGAATGTTGTATGTTCCGTCTTTACTTTCATCATTTTCCTTCACTCATTTCCTCTTATTCCCTGTCCTACCCTATATTATTTTTCACTTTCATCCCTTCATCTCTTTATCTCCCTTAATACACTCTCTCTCTCTCTCTCTCTCTCTCTCTCTCTCTCTCTCTCTCTCTCTCTCTCTCTCTCTCTCTCTCTCTCTCTCTCTCTCTCTCCTCCCCCTCTTCCTCAGACTCGCTTCCTCCCTCTCTCCCTTCCTCTCTCACATTACTTTTTCTTGTCTCCTTATCTCTTATCTCCCTCAAACTTCTTCCTTCCCTTCCCGTCCCCTCTGCTCTCTCTCTCTCTCTCTCTCTCTCTCTCTCTCTCTCTCTCTCTCTCTCTCTCTCTCTCTCTCTCCTCTCTCTCTCTCTCTCTCTCTCACCTCACTCTCCTTCCCTTCACTCTTTTCTCCACAGCATTTTTCGTGGTTTCTCCTCTCACTTTCTTCCTCTTTCTTCCTCTCCTTCCCTTCCTTATTCCTTTTTCTTTCGTCCTATTTTATGTCTTACTCCAATAATTTCTCCTCCTTCCTAAAAGTCTTCTTTCCTTTTCCTTTCTTTCTAAAGAATTATTAAACTTTCCTTTCTTTTCTACAATTATCTTTTCCCCCTCTTTCTCTTCCTCTTTTTTTAAATTTCTTCATTATTTTGTTTTTATCCTGTAAGAAATATTTCGTTTGTTATTATACTCCTGTTTGCTCTGTATCTCATTTTTCTATAGTTATACCTTATTGTTTAAATTTCTTTCGTCTTTTCTTTTCTCTTTTAAGATATATTCCTTCTTCCCTGTCGTCGTCTTTCTCCTATTATTGCAACAACCATATCTCCTCAAACTATCGTTATTTCATTAATATTTCATCACTACCTTTCTTTCTCCTCTATGAAACATCCCTTTCTGTTCTTACTTCCTTCATTTTTTCCTACAAATTTCATCCATTCCATTTTCTCCCCCCACAAAAAAAAGTAAATGAATGAATAAATAAATAAAATAAAGCATCCTCCACTTCTCTTTCTCCTTATTCTTCTGCTCTTCTAGAAATACCTTTACTCGTCCTTCATTTGTATTTATTTGTGATGCTTGTTTTCATCGGTATATTCTTCCTCTTTCATCTCTACATTTACTAGCACTTGTCCTTCCTTTGCGTTCCCTCATGCTCGATACACCAACTGCACCAAGAGAGCGGCGCCTGGCCACTGTCACTTACCATACAGCTGGTAGACAGTGCCGTTCGTGCTGCGACTACTGACGGTGAGAACAGCTGCCTCACTCACGCCCTTATCGTTCACCGCCCGCACTCTCAGCTGGTACCTGCCCCCAACCGCCAGCCCCTCCACCTGACGCGGCCCACGGAGGAGGCGCGGCAGTGTGGGTGGAGGGAGAGAGGGAGAAAGACGGGGGATGTTAAAAATAGCTCGGTTAGGGGGTTGAGAGAGAGAGAGAGAGAGAGAGAGAGAGAGAGAGAGAGAGAGAGAGAGAGAGAGAGAGAGAGAGAGAGAGAGAGAGAGAGAGAGAGAGAGGAGGAAGTAAGATAGATAGATAGATAGGAGAAAATGCGATATGAAACGACTGCAGGTAAAAGAGAGAAAAAGGAGAGAGAAGAGAGAAGATTGGAGGAAGGAAAAGGAGGGAGAAAGAGGAATGGGAGGAGGGGGAGGAGGGGAAGGGAGAGGCAAAAGACGAGAATGGAGATGAATGGAGGGAGGGGAGACGGGGATATGAGAAACAGAAGATAGATGAATAGAAAGGAGAAGAAAATAGAAAGGGAAGAGAAAAGAGGGAGACTTGGAGAGGTTGCGAAAGAGAACAACTGTAAAGAAGAGAAGAGAGAAGGAAAAGTAATGGACAACAAAGACGAGTGTGACAGCACAAGCAAAAGATTAATAGAGCAAAATGAAAAATAATGAATGGCTATATATAGAGATATCGTAAAATAAACTAGGTGAAGAGCAAGGCAGAAAGAGAAGAAGGAGGAGAAGGAGAAGGAGGAGGAGGAGGAGGAGGAGGAGGAGGAGGAGGAGGAGGAGGAGGAGAAGGAGGAGGAGGAGGAGGAGGAGGAGGAGGAGGAGGAGGTGGGGGAAAGAAACATGATGACAGGAATAGATGGTGCAAGAAATTATGCACTAAGGAAGGAGACGAGGAAGAAAGAAGAACAAGAACAAGAACAAGAAGAAGAACAAGAAGAACAAGAACAAGAAGAACAAGAACAAGAACAAGAAGAACAAGAAGAAAAAGAAGAAGAAGAAGAAGAAGAAGAAGAAGAAGAAGAAGAAGAAGAAGAAGAAGAAGAAGAAGAAGAAGAAAGCACCACAAAAAAAACATCAGAAAAAGAAGAAAAATTAAGAACAAACAAAACAAACAACAACAACAACAACAACAACAACAACAACAACAACAACAACAACAACATCTACTACTACTACAACAACATCTACTACTACTACTACTACTACTACTACTACTACTACTACTACTACTACTACTAGTACTATACTACTACTACTACTACTACTGCTGCTGCTGCTGCTGCTAATACAACCACACCTGCAACACACCTGAAACTCGGGTTCCTCCATGGCTGTCACGTTGACGGGGAGAGGGGTGGGGAGGAGGGGGTGGGAGAGGTGGGTCGGAGTGGCAGTCAGGAGGAAGTGCTGAGAGAGTCCCCCGCTGCCCCCCGCCTCGCACCTCACTCTCACCTCACTCGCCCCGCCCCCCACCACCGTACAGTTAGTAGGGGGCTCCGGCTTGCCTGTTTGGGGGGGAGGGAAAGGTAGTGGTTATTAGTAGTGGTGGTGGTGATAGTAGTAGTGGTGATGGTACTATTATTATTATTATTATTATTATTATTATTATTAGTAGTAGTAGTAGTAGTAGTAGTAGTAGTAGTAGTAGTAGTAGTAGTAGTAGTAGTAGTAGTAGCAGTAGTAGTAGTAGTAATAGTAGTAGTAGTAGTAGTAGTAGTAGTAGCAGTAGTAGTAATAGTAGTAGTAGTAGTAATAGTAGTAGTAGTAGCAAAGCAGCACTGGTGGTAGTAGTAGTAGTAGTAGTAGTAGTACTAAGTAGTAGTAGTAGTAGTAGTAGTATGCATTCATGTACTACATATGTATGTTAGTATGTATGTATTCATATGTATGCGTAACAACAACAACAACAACAACAAAAATATACAAAAAAATATATAGTAACAGCAATGATAACATATACATTTTTCCAGTTCATTAAGGTTACATCATATTTCTTTAATCCGGGTGAGGTCATTATTACACTCGACATATTTTTTCATCTTTCTTTCGTTTAGTTGTGCTTATTATCGCGTCAGTGGAACACATTTTTCATTATTCAGATTATTCATCTCAGCCTTGTACGTTCCATAAATAACCAACATTTTTTCTATTTTCCATCATCATTCTTTACTCTCATTCTTTTCTCCTTTCATCTATTCCTCTGTGCACGCTTCTTTTTTTTCCTGTGTGTGTTTTTTTTTTTTTTAGTTGACTGAACTCTTCAGTACAGACAATTATTTTTTTTACTGTTCTATCTCTCTCTCTCTCTCTCTCTCTCTCTCTCTCTCTCTCTCTCTCTCTCTCTCTCTCTCTCTCTCTCTCTCTCTCTCTCTTTTTCGCGAGTTAGTTCTTTTATCACTTCACGTATTTTTCTCTCTTTATTCATCGTTTTGCTAACGACAGAATAAGGAATTACTTCCTTCCCATATCTGATCAACATGAATTACTATCACCACCAATACCACCAATACAACCAATACCATCATCATCATCATCATCATCATCATCATCATCATCATCATCATCATCATCATCATCATCATCACCATTATCATTCACCACTATACCACTAACACCACCACCAACTGCAAAATCATCACCATCACCAACATCATTATCAAAGTCATCACCATAACCATCACCATCACCACCACCAGCATCACCACTCACCGTCATGACCACCACCATCAATCACCCTCATCACAGTTCACTTGCAGCAGCTTCCTCCTCATCATTATCACTCTCCCTTTTTCATCATTATCACCCTCATTATCTATAATTATCACCCTCATAGTCATAACCGTAATCATACTCACCACCACCACCACCACCACCACCACCAGGCACTCACCGGCTGGCACTATGTGGAAGACGCACGGGACTTTCTGGGTGCCAATGGGGTTGGTGGCCCAGCACAGGAGGGTTCCATAGTCCAAGGAGGTCATCGGCGTGTAGGTGATGGCACTGTGACTGCTGAGAGAAGTGAAGCGACCCTGATGAAAGAAAAGAGAGAGAGAGAGAGAGAGAGAGAGAGAGAGAGAGAGAGAGAGAGAGAGAGAGAGAGAGAGAGAGAGAGAGAGAGAGAGAGAGAGAGAGAGAGAGAGAGAGAGAGAGAGAGAGAGAGAGAGAGAGAGAGAGAGAGAGAGATGAAAATATACAAATTAGGAATCTGCATCACAAAGGCATTTAAACAATTCGTTCCTGTTGTGCCCAAACGTCACATTGCGCTGAAATATGAATAATGAGGCGCTAGAAAGGTCAGAGAAGGTCAAGGAATCATGTAGAAAGTAGGAAAAATTATATGACAAAGATTTAAGGTTTGAATCTTGAAACATTTTGCTCCGCTCTCTCTCTTCTCTCGGTTTTCAAAGGACAAGGACAGTGCAATCTTTTCATCGTGTCTTTCGTCCTCCTTTAATTCTTCTTTCCATTACTTCTGTTTCTCATGCTCTTCTTTTTCTCTTTTTTATCAGGGTTTAGATTTTGAGACGCTCTGCTCTCTTACCAGGACTGTTTCCAGAAGACAATGCAATCTTTCCATCTGGCTACGACTACAGAGTCATTCTCATACTAAATTTATCTGTGCTGTATACCTCTCTCCTAACTCCTCTGACTATAAGAAATTCTTTGACTACTTAACTTCCAAAGTGGAGCACATTCTGACCCTCTTCCCTTTTGCAGAGATCTCCATTCTTGGAGACTTTAATGTTCACCACCAGCTTTGGCTTTCCTCTCCCTTCACTGACCATCCTGGTGAACTAGCCTACAACTTTGCTATCCTCCATGACCTAGAGCAATTGGTGCAACACCCTACTCGTATTCCTGACCGTCTTGGAGATACGCCCAACATTCTTGACCTTTTCCTGACCTCTAATCCTTCTGCTTATGCTGTCACCCTTTCTTCTCCGTTGGGCTCCTCCGATCACAATCTCATATCTTTATCTTGTCCTATCACTCCAATCCCTCCTCAGGATCCCCCAAAGCGAAGGTGCCTCTGGCGTTTTGCCTCTGCTAGTTGGGGGGACCTGAGGCGGTATTTTTCTGATTTTCCTTGGTATGACTACTGCTTCCGTGTCAGAGACCCGTCTTTGTGTGCTGAGCGCATAACAGAGGTGATAGTGTCTGGCATGGAGGCGTACATTCCTCACTCTTTTCTCGTCCTAAACCTTCTAAACCTTGGTTTAACACAGCTTGTTCTCGTGCTATACATGATAGAGAGGTGGCCCACAAAAGGTACTTAAGCCTTCCTTCACCAGAATCTCATGCACTTTATATTTCTGCCCGGAACCATGCCAAGTCTGTTCTCCAACTAGCCAAAAACTCCTTCATTAACAGAAAATGTCAAAACCTTTCAAGATCTAACTCCCCTCGTGATTTCTGGCATCTAGCCAAAAATATCTCCAATAACTTTGCTTCTTCTTCTTTCCCTCCTCTACTTCAACCAGATGGCACCACTGCTATCACATCTATTTCTAAAGCTGAACTCTTTGCTCAAACCTTTGCTAAAAACTCTACCTTGGACGATTCTGGGCTTGTTCCTCCCTCTCCTCCACCCTCTGACTACTTCATGCCTCGTATTAAAATTCTTCGTAATGATGTTTTCCATGCCCTCGCTGGCCTAAACCCTCAGAAGGCTTATGGACCTGATGGGGTCCCTCCTATTGTTCTCCGAAACTGTGCCTCCGTGCTTGCACCTTGCCTAGTCAAACTCTTTCAGCTCTGTCTGTCAACATCTACCTTTCCTTCTTGCTGGAAGTTTGCCTACATTCAACCTGTTCCTAAAAAGGGTGACCGCTCTAATCCCTCAAACTACCGTCCTATTGCTTTAATTTCCTGCTTATCTAA
>NC_087160.1:17254431-17271931 GCF_035594125.1 Scylla paramamosain
TTCCAAACTACCCTCCTACGGCTTCTATCCTTCTCTCTGTAACTTCATCTCAAGTTTCCTTTCTGACCGTTCTATTGCTGCTGTGGTAGACGATCACTGTTCTTCTCCTAAATCTATTAACAGTTGTGTTCCTCAGGGTTCTGTCCTGTCACCCATTCTCTTCTTATTATTCATTAATGATCTTCTAAACCAAACTTCTTGTCCTATCCACTCCTACGCTGATGATACCACCCTGCACTTTTCCACGTCTTTTCATAGACGTCCAACCCTTCAGGAGGTAAACATTTCACGCAGGGAAGCCACAAAACGCTTGACTTCTGATCTTTCTAAAATTTCTGATTGAGGCAGAGCAAACTTGGTATTGTTCAATGCCTCAAAAACTCAATTCCTCCATCTATCAACTCGACACAACCTTCCAGACAACTATCCCCTCTTCTTCAATGACATTCAATTGTCCCCCTCTTCTACACTAAACATCCTCGGTCTGTCCTTTAATTATAATCTGAACTGGAAACCACATCTCATCTCTAGCTAAAACAGCTTCTATGAAGTTAGGTGTTCTGAGACGTCTCCGCCAGTTTTTCTCACCCCCCAGCAGTTAACTCTGTACAAGGACCTTATCCGTCCATGTATGGAGTATGCTTCACATGTCTCGGGGGGTTCCACTCATACTGCTCTTCTAGACAGGGTGGAATCAAAAGCTTTTCGTCTCATCAACTCCTCTCCTCTAACTGACTGTCTTCAGCCTCTCTCTCACCGCCCCAAGGTTGCATCTCTAGCTGTCTTCTACCGCTATTTTCATGCTAACTGCTCCTCTGATCTTGCTAACTGCATGCGTCGCCTTCCCTCCTCCCCCGGCCTCACTGCATAAGACTTTCTTCTTTTTCTCACCCCTATTCTGTCCACCTCTCTAACGCAAGAGTTAACCAGTATTCTCAATCATTCATCCCTTTCTCTGGTAAACTCTGTATTCTGTATGCTTCTGTATTTCCACCTTCCTATGACTTGAATTCCTTCAAGAGGGAGGTTTCAAGACACTTATTCATCAATTTTTGACTACTACTTTGACTCTTTTATGGGACTGGCATTTCAGTGGGCATTTTTTTTATTGGATTTTTGTTGCCCTTGGCCAGTTCCCTCCTACATAAACACACACACACACACACACACACACACACACACACACACACACACATGCCTGAATTCAGAAACGCTTTGCTCTCTCACCGTGACTGTTTTCAAAGGACACAGATATAATTTACTAGGTTCTCAAGAGAGTTCCTCCCGTTGTCAATGTAGAAATGTTGTTCCTCTGTTTCTAGAGCCATAAACACTCCTTTAAAAACTCTTGTTAATTCAACTAAAGCCTTATCAAAGTAATGGACGTGCGGCGCGGAAATGCTTCAAAAAACGATCCACACACACACACACACACACACACACACACACACACACGGACTTACACTTCACGTCGAGGCGCAACGTGTTGGAAGCTGAGGTACCGACGGCGTTGTGGGCGAGGCAGGAGTACCTTCCCGCCTGCGCCCTCACCACCTTCTGCAGGACGAGACTCTGGTTGCTGACGATGATCCCCGCGGAGACGTTGTGTGCCAGTGGGGCGTCCTGAAGGAGGCGGTGAAGGAGGTGGTGAAGGAGATGGTGAAGGAAGTGGTGTAAAAGGTTAGAAGGTAAAAGCTTTATTGTTTTAGGAATGTATTAGGTACCTCTCTCTCTCTCTCTCTCTCTCTCTCTCTCTCTCTCTCTCTCTCTCTCTCTCTCTCTCTCTCTCTCTCTCTCTCTCTCTCTCTCTCTCTCTCTCTCTCTCTCTCTCTCTCTCTCTCTCTCTCTCTCTCTCTCTCTCTCTCTCTCTGTCCTTCCGTCCTCCTCTCTGTAACTCTTCCTGTGCTTTCTATTTCCATTTGTCAATATGTTGTATTTTTTTCCTTTTCCTCCTCCTCCTCTTCTCCCTCTCCCTTCATTTTTTTCATCCCTCAGCCTTCATTCCATTTGCCTCATCCTCCTCCTCCTCCTCCTCCTCATCTTCCTCCTCCTCCTCCTCCTCCTCCTCCTCCTCCTCCTTCTCCTCCTCCTCCTCCTCATCCTCCTCCTCTATACTATATTTATCCTCTATCTCCCTCATTGCCATTTCTCACCGTTTATATATATATATATATATATATATATATATATATATATATATATATATATATATATATATATATATATATATATATATATATATATATATATATATATATATATCTCTCTCTCTCTCTCTCTCTCTCTCTCTCTCTCTCTCTCTCTCTCTCTCTCTCTCTCTCTCTCTCTCTCTCTCTCTCTTTTCTAGCCTCCACACCACTTGATGTCTACACTTTTGCTTCCCTCTTATCCTCTCTTTCTTTCTTTATTTCTTCTTTCTTTTTCCTTCTTTCTTTCTCTTTCTCTCTCCTTACGCAGATGCGTTCATCTGTTTCCTCTCTCTCTCTCTCTCTCTCTCTCTCTCTCTCTCTCTCTCTCTCTCTCTCTCTCTCTCTCTCTCTCTCTCTCTCTCTCTCTCTCTCTCTCTCTCTCTCTCTCTCTCTCTCTCTCTCTCTCTCTCTCTCTCATATTGCGTCTCACACACTTTTTTATTTTCACTACATTCCATTTCAACGGTCTATCACGCTTCTTCCTCCCTCCGTCCTTCATTCCTTCCCTCCATTTCTCTTTTCTTCCATTTACCTCTCCTTTAATCCCATTCCTTTATTTTTTTTTCTGTACTTCCTTCCCTCCTTCATTTCGCTTTTCTGCTCCTTCCATTCTTTCTTTATCCTTCTTTTCTTTAATTTTTCTTTTTACTCTGTCCCTTCCTCGTCCTCCTTATCTGCTTTTCTTTTTCCTTCCTTCCTTCCTTCCTTCCTTCTTTTCTCAACGCCATATAATACATTATTTTCATGGCATTTTAAATCAATGAGTGAGTGAGTGAATGGATAAATAAAAGACTTATAAATCTATCTATTCAAATATCATTCAATAAAGCTATCGATCTGCCTATAAGGACTGGAACATTGAGACAGCCTTTTTATTCTCCCTCTTTGTAGCCCTTGACAAGAGACACTCTTACGTATATAAAAAAATCTTTCTCTCCATCAATCAATCAGTCGATCAATCAACCTATCTATCTCTGCATCAGTCAATCAGCCACTCTCCCTACCCTCTCTCCCACCTACCCACCCATCAATCCATCCATCCAGCCGGCCAATCCTCCCTTCCTTCCTCAAATCCTCCCTCTCTCCCTCCTACTCACGTTGTGCTTCCACGTCACCCTGGTCACGGGCGGGTTGGCGTCAATGGTACACTCGAAGTACACGTCGTCGCCTTCCTTGATGTTAGTCCAGTCGAGGGAGGAACCGAAGCTACTCCAGGCAGAGGGGAGGTCTGTTTGGAGAGAGGAGGAGCTTGACGAGGAGGAGGAGGAGGAGTGGGAGTAGGGCTTGAGGGCAGAAAGGGTTGCGAGAGACCGAAGGAATATTGGATAGACTTTTACGAGTTAAGAACCGGAGAGAGAGAGAGAGAGAGAGAGAGAGAGAGAGAGAGAGAGAGAGAGAGAGAGAGAGAGAGAGAGAGAGAGAGAGAGAGAGAGAGAGAGAGAGAGAGAGAGAGAGAGAGAGAGAGAGAGAGAGAGAGAGAGAGAGAGAGAGAGAGAGAGAGAGAGAGAGAGAGAGAGAGAGAGAGCAAACAGAGTAAAGGAAAGAAATAGAGACAAAACAGAAAAAAAATAGACAACAAAGCAAAAAAATATAGAAAGAAAAAAATTCCAACCATTTCATCTCACTCACTCACACACACACAAACACACACACACACACACACACACACACACAAACACACTCACACACACACAACCCTTCCCTATATCTCAGCCTTCCCTTTCCTATATATCCCAACACACGTGCATCTCCCCTCTCTCTTATATCCATAGGCATCACCTCCTAAATCCCCACCCCCTTTTCTGCTATTCTTTTTCCTGCAGGGGGAGACTCACAGTGGACGGCGAGGTAGTGAGAGGCGGAGAGTGTCGTGTTGGGGGAGGCGGTGAAGGCAGTGCAGTTGATGACACTCCCATCGTCCTTCCGTCCCGGGATGAACAACAGGCGACTCCTTGTGATGTTCCCTCCCTCCAGCGTCTATGCGAGGTGAGAAACGGAGGGATGGGGATAAGAGAGGAAAGGGATACGAAAAAAAGGTGTTTGTGACTGTATCAGATTGTCGTATTCTAATTGTTTTACTTATATTGTTGTTTTCTTCGCGTTTTTTTTTTTTTTTGCGACCTTTGGCTAAAACATTGTCCCCTTGTCAGAATACAATATAAAGGAAAGTGTAAGGGGTTACTTGTTCTACACGTGGCAGTTCCTGTAGGAGTTTGTGACAGTACTAGTCTATCTTATTCTAATTATTTTGATTGTATTGGTGTTTTCTTTCTTCTTTTTTTTTTTTTTGAGGAGGTTTGGTTTGGATTCAGATAGTGTCTCTTGTAGGAATAGAATATAAGGAAAGCTGCAAGAAGTTAGTGGGTCTACAGGGGGCAGTCCCTGTGTAACGTTTGTGGTGGGTGGAGAGTGAGTGAAGGGGATAATGGGTAGTGAAGGTGATTCTTGGTGACTGAAGATGATTAGTTGTGATAAAATTACATTTGTGACTGAAGAGGATAACTTGTGAAGTTGACCTGTGAAAGTGATTTGGGGTTGACTTGGAGAGTGAACTGAAACGACTGTGAAGATGACTGATGGTATCAGTGATGATGGTTAAGGGAAATGACTGAAGGAAAGAATTGATGAGCATGACTAGTGATAGTGACTGATGAAAGTAACTAATGAACATTAGAGGTGAGGATGAGTCTTAACAGATTCTTGTGAGAATGACTGGTGAAGATGACTCGAGATAATGATTCGTCGTATAAATATGTAAAAACAATGCAAGGCCCTCCAAAGTCTCATTTTCATCTTTCATTCCGGTAGAAACCAACCCCCCTCTCTCTCTGGATTGTATTTTATCACCCTTCTTGTCGTACACTTCCATATCCTTCGCTCGTCTTCGTCCTGCATCTTCTTTCCCACCCGCTCTTCTCTCTCTCTCTCTCTCTCTCTCTCTCTCTCTCTCTCTCTCTCTCTCTCTCTCTCTCTCTCTCTCTCTCTCTCTCTCTCTGTCTCACCTTCCCTCCTTCGCATCCTCTTCATCTCAGCGCCACACACAACTCATCACACTCCGGCGGGAAGTTTGCACCTTTGTCTTGCATCAGATGTCGTGTGGCTCCCAGTTGGCGCCCCACGACCCTGACCTCCTTGCCTGACTCGCTGACTGACTTGCAAGCTCTTGACGAATTAGCACTGACCTTTGACTCTAACCGCCATATTCTGAAACACTTCTGCCGACACCCTGAATACTTTTAAAAGACTTTGGTGAAAGGTATACTGGTTTTTAACGATTTTTTTTTTTTTCTGTTTCTAGAAACATATTAACATGATTTCTACAGTATTAACAAGAGAAACTCGAGAACTCGGCTAATCACCTCTGTGGCCTTTGCAAATAGTTATGGTAAGAGAGCAAAACGTGTCTCTACTAACTATACCATCCTTGATTACTACTACAGCTGCTTCTCGCCACGACTGACTCACAGATGGCGCTGGCTGTGGAGACCGTGAGTGATTGACTTCATTACCGGTACGTTTGTTTCTGCTTCTGTTTCTCTCGCTGCTGGAAGTGTAAAGTTAAGCAAGACTGTCTTCCCTCCTCAGTCACTTGTTCCGGTTCCGACTTGGGATGTATTGTGAGATTGGCTCGGGTGTTTTATGGATGAGGACGTAAAGTTTACAGTTTACAGTCGTGTGTCTTCGTGTTTAGAGGTGAGTGTGCGTGTGTGTTCAGGTGTTGCGAGCTTGGACGAGGTGACTACACGGATGTCTAGTGTAATCTCAGCAACAATTTCTCCAACTTGATTAAGAAGTTTTATTTACCCTCTTACAGTGTCTGCATCGCTATATATATACCCCCCCCCCCCACTACTTCCCATGCTCTAGCTAGCATAGTGACTAAGTGACTGACAGCGAGGATGTCTGGTATGATCTCAGTAACAGTCACCAGAACAATCACCAGAATTTGATGAAGAAGCCTTAGTTGTTCTTTCCCGGTGTCTGTGTCGCTAAATATTACCCCCTACAGCTCTCGTTCTCTGTGGTTTAGAGCCAGCTAGCATAGTACGTGATTGGTCCAGTGTCTGGTATAACCTCAGTAACAACCGCTAAAAACAGATTAAGAAGCCTTATTTTATCTTACACAGTGTCTGCGTCTCCATACATTCCCCACACACCTCCCATCCTCCGTGGCGTAACACCAGCTAACACGATGGCGTGTATTGAGCTTACCTGCTTGCCTTATTGGGTAACTCGGACACCAGATACAACCAATATTGCGTCCACTGTATATTTGAGTGTATGAAGTATGGTACCTCTCTAAGCATCAGGATGTCACTGTACGGGAATGCTCCCTGTGACACCTGCAGGTAAGGATGTGTGGCTCGCCGCGTGGAGAGGACGTGTGGACGTGTTGTACTGTACCTCGGCAACACAGCGGCCTCCCACGTGACGGCTCCATGGTACTGGTCACCTAAGACCGCGACTGGCTGGTACTGACCGTGACTGACTGGTACTGCCCATGACTGGCACTGACCATGACTGGTACTGACCGTGACTGGCATTGACCATGACTGGTACTGACCGTGACTGACTGGTACTGACCGTGACTGGTACTGACCGTGACCTCGGCCTGAGGGAGGGGGGCGCTGACCTATCCTCCAAGTGACGGCAGGGGGAGGACGGGCCCCCACCACCTCGCACTCGGCGGCGTATTGGCGGCCGGCCACCAGGGGCGCCTCGGGGACCTGGCTGAGGCTCACGCTGAGGGGCGGCACTGCGGGAGAGGCGGCATGGCGTCAGTAATGGACAGCAGGTGGCGCTGAGGAGGCCCAGCAACCAGCATGAATGGCAAAAAGATTACCGGCTCACAGAATCACGGAAATGAATGCCTCATATGCATGGCTGCTGCTATAAAGCCACAAAGGCAGGCCATAAAGAATCACAGAGCACACATGAATACCAGTACTGTGCTAATATTCTGATATCACAGCAATAGCATATATAGCTAACCATTAATAAGGCGTCAGCGAAAGGCATTGTTTTAAAGCTTCACACATTGATGCCTTTATTCAAAGACTTTAACAAAACAGCTCTAGAGAAAGAAACAACGCCATTTGCTAAGGGAGTAGCTAGAGAACAGGAGGAAGAGCAGGAGGAGCAGGAGGAAGAGAAAAGGATGAGCAGAAGCAGGCCAGGCGACACTCACGACTCATGTCAATGGCCACTGCCAGCGAGACGGGTGAGGTGATGTTGTTGTTGGACGCCTCACAAGTCAGCACCAGATGGAGGTGGTGGCGCCGCAGGGGACCCAGCGTTAGGACGTTGTGAGGCTCCTCAAGCTCCGGCGGCGGCTCCTGCGTCCTCCTGGCGGCGGCGGCAAGGGACAGGTTGGCGGCCTCGGGGGAGGTGGTGGTGTTCTCGGCGTCCACCTCCTCGGCGTCACTCTCCATGCTGGCGTCCAGGAGGCGCGTGCCCGAGTGCCACGACACCTGAGGGCGCGGTGATCCTGACGGAGGAGGAGAGGAGCGTGATGAACAGAATGACCATTGTAATACTACTACTTCTGCTGCTGCTGCTCCTCCTACTACTACTATTACTGGTGCTGCTGCTTCTGTTAGGACTATTACTACTATTACTCCTGCTGCTGCTGCTGCTACTACTAGTACTACTACTACTACTACTACTACTACTACTACTACTACTACTACTACTACTACTACTACTACTAATGATAATAATAATAATAATAATAATAATAATAATAAAACAACTATCATTACCACCCTTATCATTATTACTACCACTACTACTACCTCCATTTCCACAGCCACCTCTACAAATATTACAACATCCATCACCACAACAACTACCACAACCACCATCACTAATACCACCAACAAATCCACTATACCACTGAAATCATTACCATTGCGACCACCACCACCACCGCCACCACCGCCGCCACCACCACCACCACCACCACCACCACTACCTCCACCACCCACGTTAATCCCTGACACAATCCCCTCGATCAGTCCCCTCACTCCCCACAGTCCCCCCCATAAAGCTGCAGCCAATCCGGGACTAGGGGAGCCAACACGTACCCCCGGGCGATGCAGGTGAGGCGCACTGTCTGCCCCTCTAGGTAAGGCCCCACCTGCGTGACGGAGGCGCGGCCGGGGGACACGAGGCGGCTCTCCTTCCCTTCCACTTGTATTTCCACTCTTTCCGGAGGCTCTGAAGGGGAGAAATGATGGTTGTTACTTGTGGAGAGAGAGAGAGAGAGAGAGAGAGAGAGAGAGAGAGAGAGAGAGAGAGAGAGAGAGAGAGAGAGAGAGAGAGAGAGAGAGAGGATCTAATTAAATACATACCATACAGACATACCAGAGACACTATATTTCAAACACACACACACACACACACACACACACACACACACACACACACACCCCAGGGTTCTGTCCTGTCACCCACTCTCTTCTTATTATTCATTAATGACCTTCTAAATCAAACTTCTTGTCCTATCCACTCCTACGCTGATGATACCACCCTGCACCTTTCCGTCTTTTCATAGACGTCCAACCCTTCAGGAGGTAAACATTTCACGCAGGAAAGCCACAGAACGCTTGACTTTTGATCTTTCTAAAATTTCTGATTGGGGCAGAGCAAACTTGGTATTGTTTAATGCCTCAAAAACTCAATTCCTCCATCTATCAACTCGACACAACCTTCCAGACAACCATCCCCTCTTCTTCAATAATACTCAACTGTCCCCCCTCTTCTACACTGAACATCCTCGATCTGCCTTTTACTTATAATCTGAACTGGAAGCTTCACATCTCATCTCTAACTAAAACAGCTTTTATGAAGTTAGGCGTTCTGAGACGTCTCCGCCAGTTTTTCTCACCCCCACCAGCTGTTAACTCTGTACAAGGGCCTTATCCGTCCATGTATGGAGTATGCTTCACATGTCTGGGGGGTTCCACTCATACTGCTCTTCTAGACAGCGTGGAATCAAAAGCTTTTCGTCTCATCAACTCTTCTCCTCTAACTGACTGTCTTCAGCCTCTCTCTCACCGCCGCAATGTTGCATCTCTACCTGTCTTCTACCGCTATTTTCATGCTAAGTGCTCTTCTGATCTTGCTAACTGCATGCCTCCCCTCCTCCCGCGGCCTCGCTGCACAAGACTTTCTCCTTTCTCTCACCCCTATTCTGTCCACCTCTCTAACGTAAGAGTCAACCAGTATTCTTAATCATTCAACCCTTTCTCTGGTAAACTGGAACTCCCTGCCTGCTTCTGTATTTCCACCTTCCTATGACTTGAATTCCTTCAAGAGGGAGGATTCAAGACACTCATTCATCAATTTTTGACTACTGCTTTGACCCTTTTATGGGACTGGCATTTCAGTGTGCATTTTTTTATTGGACTTTTGTTGCCCTTGGCCAGTGTCCCTCCTACATAAACACACACACACACACACACACACACACACACACACACACACACACACACACACACACACACACACACACACACACACACACACACACACACACACACACACACACACACACACACACACACACACACACACACACACACACACACACACACACACACACACACACACACACACACACACACATACAGAAATGGAAAAAAAACAACAACATCAGATAAAAGAAACTAAAACTAAGAAATTTATGTAAAAAAAGAAATAAATAAGAAACCAAGAATCAACACCGAACTCCAAACAAACAGAAACACAAACGAAAACAAATCACCAAGACATCACTCACACAACAGAATACAATAACTCATACGATAAATCACATTCTCTCTCCTGTTTCCTGCCACCACCACTCAAATATTCCTTAATAAGAGCACCTTTTAGTTTTTCCCAGGAGGACAGACGGAAGGAGAGAGAGAGAGAGAGAGAGAGAGAGAGAGAGAGAGAGAGAGAGAGAGAGAGAGAGAGAGAGAGAGAGAGAGAGACGATACCTGAATCATAGAGTAGGGAAAATAGAAGGATTAAATAAAGGAAGGAATGGTATAGGAATGAAGAGAAGGGAAGAAGGAATGAAAAGTGAAGGATAAAAAGGAAATTGCGTGAAGAGAAAATGAATGGGGAATGAAAAGATAATGTAGAGGAAATAGGGACGAGAAAGTTATGAGAATGAAGGAAAGTCTAAGAAAATAGGAGAAATGTCTGGCAAAATAGATAAGTATTCAAGAAAGAGAGAGAGAGAGAGAGAGAGAGAGAGAGAGAGAGAGAGAGAGAGAGAGAGAGAGAGAGAGAGAGAGAAGACTGGGGCAGCTGTTATCCTAATTTCCTCTGCTCACCGGAATAATAGATTAGTCTGCCTTAATTCTCCCTCCTACGTTCTCTTTCACCTTCTTACTCTTACTCCACGTTTTCTTTGCTACCTCGGACGCCAGTTTCTATTCTATACTCTATTTCTCGTTTTCTCTCCTCGTTCTCTCGCTCTATCCCGTGTTTCTGTGCTTTCTTTTCCTCGACCAGCCTCCGTTTCAATTTTCCTATCCTCGCTCTCTTGTCCTCTCCGCGCTTTCATTCCAATTGGGGCGTGTGTGCGCGGCTCCAGCACCTCCTTGGCGGCCTCCTTGTCGTTGCTGGGAGAATTTCTGTCCGTGCTTTCATTACAGCCGGTAGCGAGGTCCTGAAGAGGCTGTGAGGCTGAAGCTGTGAGTTTGTTCTAGGCTCTTGTTCTCCTTGTTCTCGTTGTTCTCTCTGCTCTCTCTCTCTCTCTCTCTCTCTCTCTCTCTCTCTCTCTCTCTCTCTCGTGTGTGTGTGTGTGTGTGTGTGTGTAGCTACTACTACTATTACTACTACTACTACTACTACTACTACTACTACTACTACTACTACTACTACTACTACTACTACTACCACTACTACTACTACTACTACTACTACTACTACTGCTGCTGCTGCTACAGCTACACACACACACACACACACACACACACACACACACACACACACACACACACTGACACACACACACAGACACAGACACACACATCCCGGTATGTAAATGAGACAGGCCATCTTTACACTCACTGTCCTGCCAGATGGGCGATCCTGACCACAGCTGGTGCAGGGGGAGGTAGGGAAGAGACAGAGAGAGAGGAGGGGATAGTGTAGGAAAGGGGACGAGGACTGGAGAGGACAAAAGCTGGGGAGTAGAGTGGAGAGTTAGTGTGAAGTACAGGAGGGGCAAAGTAGGAAGGGAAAGGGGAGAGAAGGGAAAATGGGCAAGAGAAGAGGGTAGATGAAAGATTGTGGGGAGAAAGACTGGGAATAAAGGTGAGGTGTAGGTTGGGGAGGTCAAGGTAGGAGAGAAGGGAGGGGGAGGATCAGAAATGGAGAGGAAGGGAGGGATATGAGGAAGAGAGGAGATAGGGAAATGGATGAGGTTTAGATTGGGGAGGTCGGGTAGGGAGAAGGAAGGGGAAAGAGCACAGGGGAAAGGGAGGATCAGAAAAGGAGAGGGAGAAAGGGATATGAGGAAGGACGGGATGAGGAAGGGAGAGGAAAAGAGAACAGGGAGAGTTTCATTTCAAAGAAGGACTGGTTAGGTCATAAGTGGAATGCAGGTGGAAAAATTAAACAGAGAGAGAGAGAGAGAGAGAGAGAGAGAGAGAGAGAGAGAGAGAGAGAGAGAGAGAGAGAGAGAGAGAGAGAACCAGACAAACTCACAAACAGTTGGACTTATAACGGAGAACAAACAAATATACAGAGAGACAGACTAAAGAAGACATTCAGATAAGCAGACACAGACTAAAGGAGACATGCAGACAAACAGACAAAACATCGTAACTTGAAGGAGACAGACAGGCAGGCAGGCAGACATATGCAGACTAAAGAAGAAATTCAAAGACACAGGCAGACAGAGACAGGCAGACAGAATAAAGGAGACAGCAAACAGATAGATAGATATAGAAAGAGAGAAAAACAAGTGGAGACAGAGATAAAATAAATCAATAAATAAAAGCCCCCTCCCAAAAAAAAAAAAACGAATAAAAAAGAAATTATACAGAAAGACATAAAGACTGGTGGGAGGACATGAAATGAGATTAGGAAAAATAAACATATGTAGACAGACAGACAGACAGACACCATCGAGCATCAAAAACTAATTCCGAAGACAAATAAGCTGTCATGAATAGATATGTGAGCTGACAAACACACAGGAAAAGATCAACAGAGGGAGGAAAAAAAAGAAAAGCGCATTATAATGAGGGAGAGAGAGAGAGAGAGAGAGAGAGAGAGAGAGAGAGAGAGAGAGAGAGAGAGAGAGAGAGAGAGAGAGAGAGAGAGAGAGAGAGAGAGAGAGAACCACTTGAATAAGAGTGAAAGATAACGGTAAAAGAAATAACGAAAGAAATATTAGAGGAAAAGGCACAAATAGAACCTTAAAAAAAAGACAGAAAAATAAAAGAGAAAAAGGAAGGAAGAAAGAAAGTAAAAATATGGACAGCTACACACACAATAAAGGAATACGTAGAGCAGTACAACATTCACACACAAAAAAAAAAAGGAAGGAAAAAAAAACGAATAAAAAGAGTGGCAGAAAGAATATAAAAAAAGGCATAGAAAAGACGAGAAAAATGTCGAATTGGAAACAAAAGAAAAAAAAGGAAGAAAAAACGAATAAACCAAAACAATCTAAAACACACACACACACACACACACACACACACACACACACACAGACTTTTTTCACTTGCTCCTAATTGATCAGCCTTCTATACACACACACACACACACACAGACACACACACATACACACTGCACTTACCAACCACTGTCAGATTCACTCTCGTTGTCTTGGTGGGCTGGTGTCTGAAGTCAACCCTGCACGTGTACAGCCCCTTGTCCTCCTCTCTGAGACGACTCACACGCAGCACTACCCTGGGCCCTGACACCTCCAGCCTCACCCTGTCGCCGACCCTGCCGTCATCCCACCAGAGACGTGGCCTATCCACCGTCACCAGGTTCTCGTCTTCGACTTCGTCAGTGTTCATAAGAGCCTCTTCCTCGTCCTCCGTCTCCTCTTCCTTCTTGTTGCCCTTCTTCTTCTTCTTCTTGTTCATTTCTCTCCTTCCCTGCGTCCGTCTGTCCATTCTGGTAGTTGAAATAGAGGGAGGTGTCGTGTTAGGTGACTTATTGACAGATTGGTAAGTAGATATGCAGATGAACAGGAGGAATCACGGGAACATTGAGTGACAGACAGACAAGTAGGTGAATTAACAGAGATTCACGTTGACTGACAGCCGGAAAGGTAGACAGATCGATGGACACTGAAGGAGAGAGGTGGGAAGCCAGAGGTATAAGGAATGGAAACACAGACAAGGTAGAAAAATACACAAGAACTTACGTAGACATACAGATAGATAAATAAATATGAATTCATGAAGACAAATAGACAGATAAATAGACAGGAAGTGATGGACAGACAGACAGAAAGATCGGTGGATGTTTGAGGAGAGGCAGACAGACACGTACATAGGAAAGCTGGGATGTAGTGATAGCAGGGAAAGTCTGATATGCTGCGCTAATATGCCTGTTGACAACGACACGTCACAAACTTTTAAACAAAATGTCATTGCCGCACTTTCAGTCTCCGCCGCCACCACCACGACCTCCACCACCACCTCCACCACCGCCACTACCACCGCCACCGCCTTCTCTCTCTTTTATTTACCTAAATGTGTAGATATCTGCTTTGTTGTCTTAATAATAATAATGATGATGATGATGATATTAAGAATAATTACTCATGCGTATAATCATAGTCATAATCTCTCTCTCTCTCTCTCTCTCTCTCTCTCTCTCTCTCTCTCTCTCTCTCTCTCTCTCTCTCTCTCTCTCTCTCTCTCTCTCTCTCTCTCTCTCTCTCTCTCTCTACGTACCATAAGCTGGCATAGGATCCATATACATCTATGGGCCTCTACTCTTTATATTTTGTGTAAGGGGATCAAAGAGGTGATATTTCCAGTGCGAGCGTAATGTTTCCAGGATTGTTTGTGTGACGAGGAGGCTTCGTGCATTATCATGATGGGTGTATGTTGATTTGTGTCTCGTGGTGGTGTTGCTGTTACTGCTGATGTTGTTGCTAGTCTTGCTACTATTGTTATTGTTGCTAGTGCTCTTGCTGCTAATAGTGTTGCTATTGCTACTGCTGCTGCTACCACTACTAGTGTTAATACTATTACTGCTACTACTGCTGCTGCTGGAGTTGCTGCTGGTGCTGCTCGTGTTGCTGCTGAGCTGCTGCTGCTGCTGCTGCTGCTACTACTACTACTACTACTACTACTACTACTACTACTATTACTACTACTACTACTACTACTACTACTACTACTACGACTGTTGCCTTCATTAACAGCTGGAAAAATGTTACCTTATGATTTTTTTTATATAATATTCCAATAACATTGCAATTACTACTGTAAGTCACTACTACTACTACTACTACTACTACTACTACTACTACTACTACTACTACTACTACTACTACTACTACTACTACTTCTACTACTACTACTACTACTACTACTACTACTACTACTACTACCACTACTACTACTACTACTACTACTACTACTACTATTACTACTACTACTACTACTACTCCTACTACAACTACAACAACAATAACAACAACAACAACAGCAATAACAACAACAACTAATACTAGTACTACTAAAATTACTGCTGCTACCACCACTATTAGCATCGCCTCATAGCTTTAGGAGTCTCCAGTGGCGTAGCGGCGGAAGGGAAGAGCAACACGGGATACAGAATTATTGATATCGTGACTTTCTTTGGTTCAGTGCATCCTGTCAAAAGACTTGTTGCGGTGGAGCTTATCCCTTCTTTGAAAGCTCGCTCAAATTCAATTATAGTCTGCCTCCTTGTTTGTCTGTTTGTGCGCCTTTCTGTCTGTTTGTCTGTTTGTCTGTTTGTCTCTCTGAACTACGTGCTTGTTAGGGCTAGTTGTTATTATTATTATTATTATTGTTGTTGTTGTTGTTGTTGTTGTTGTTGTTGTTGTTGTTGTTGTTGTTGTTGTTGTTGCTGTTGTTGTATTAGATTTTCCTCCTCTATCTCCTACTCTCTGCCTGGTCTCTACATGCTGAGGTCAGGCGAATGTGGATGTTAAGTAGGTTTATTTAATATTCATATCTGGAGGATGTAGAGAGGGATATAGGAACAAGAGAGATTGTACATGTTTTCTTCATTATCTATGTAGTATTATAATTACTTTAATTGTAACCTTTCTTTTTAAAATAATAAACTTGCTATTAGATAATATGTCAACATTTGTCGCCTGCGGTGCCGGTGGCAGTGGTTGCTGGCAGAGGGGCGTTGGCGGCGCTCAGGTGCGTGGCTTGTCCGGTGGGCAGTCTTGCCTCCGTGTGTAAATCTTGTAAATGCACAGAAACTCTAGTGACCTGGTGCTTCCACATCCCCGATAATTCTTACTGAACTAAATATCACTATACAGAACCAGAGAGAGAGAGAGAGAGAGAGAGAGAGAGAGAGAGAGAGAGAGAGAGAGAGAGAGAGAGAGAGAGAGAGAGAGAGAGAGAGAGAGAGAGGGAGAGGCAAGGGCAGCAATTTAGTAGGCCTCTTATTTTTCTTTCAAACTTTTTTTCCTAGGCCTTCGTGTCAGCCTCCTTCACGCGTGGAAAAGTGCTCGTAGACAGACAAGACAATTTCAAGGGAGGAGTATCAAGGTACCTAGGTCTTGAAATATGTAAATTTGTCAGCGCAATTGGAGGCCCTTCTATTTAACCCCTTTTCCCTTCTCTCTTTTTAAGAAGAGTATTTTTTTTAAGCCCAGTAGTTAAAGAGACACATCTTTTTCTACATAAATTTCTGCAACCCTTACCGAAACTACTTCACACCTAGAAAGAAAGACAGACAGCAAGACCACCACCACCGCCATTAAACTGGAACCCGTTTTTACTCAGCTTTTCAAGGGAGGGGTTAATTAAAAGTACTTATTTTATCACCCTCTGTTATAATTTCCCTCAGTCTACGGGAGGAGGATGCTAAAGATGCACCCACTAGACAGAAGGAAGAGAGGAAGGACAAGGAGAAAGTTTAGATGCACTGAAGAAGGATATACGGATGTGACAGAAGCAGAAGACAAATTAAGGTATGGACGTGTCATTTGCTACGGTGCCCTCTAACTGGAAAACTGAAAAAAAAAAAGATTGCCCCTTTTTTTGTTAGTTTCTGTGGCTCTAACCTAGTCCTGTTTAATCTCACAGTAAAATGAGATAGCCAGACAGCTCAACTAGTACTCAAGGAATGAAAAGTTTGTTTGTGTGTTGTTTTTTTTTTTTTGTGTTCGAATGAGTTTTTTGTGTCTGTGTGAGTTTTTACTGCTCTCGACCAGTACTTTTTTATACACACGGTAGAAAACGGGACACCCAGACAGTTAGGCAGACAGACAGCCACCACTACCACCAACTGAATGGAAGGTGCGCGTGTGAGTGTTCGGTCTGGTTAAGGTGAGGATGGAGTAAAAATTATAAGGAGCATAGGGAGAATAAAGAGCGTTTCTGGAAGTACAACGCTTAGGGGATACAAGGGAATTTAGACAGTTAATTAAGGGAAAAGAAGAATTCAGAAGCAAAGGCACCATAAAGAGCATAAAAAGCGTTCCTCGAAGTACAGAGCTGAGAGGGTAAAGGGAGATAAGACGTTTAAGTAAAGGGAAATAAAAAGTAAGAAGCATAAAAAGCTTAAGACGTACAAAGACCATTCCTTGAAGTACAGCGTATTAGGAATATAAGCGAATTAAGATCGTTAATTAAGAAAAAGGATAAAATAAGAAGCACAGGGAGGATAAGGAACACGATAGCGTTACTTAAAATACAGTGCCGTTCCAATATAAACTAAATAAAATGGTTAATTAAGGAAACAGAAGAAGTAAGAAGGATAAAGAGCAATAAAAAAAATACATCTACTTACAACACTGAAGTGATATAAGTAGAATAAGACTGAATCACAAAGTACCACAAAGGAAGAACAACCAGCAACAGATTAGCTGGTGAGTACGAGACTTTGTGGTCTACTAAATTGTCTAATGTGCAGTAAGAAACACAGGAGAGGAAAGACGAAGGCGAAGGAAAGAATGAACGAGAAGCATAAGGAGAGTAAGGAAGATACAAGCCATTTCTCCAAGTACAGCGATGAGGGGAAATAAGGAAAACAACGAAAAAAACACGTGGGGGGACAGTTACTGGAAGGAGGACGACGAACGACTTACAGGAAAAAAAAAA
>NC_087160.1:17274431-17281931 GCF_035594125.1 Scylla paramamosain
TGTACGTACAGAGTCGCAGCGGAAGGCGAGGCAGCGGGGCTCCTGGTGTGGACATGAGCACAGTGAGTAAGATCCGCTGCTGTAGGTCTGGAAAGCTGGACACCACCTCGAGCATTCCCATGTTTATTTTCTCGCAGCGCGTACCCTCCTTCCCCGTCACATTTACTGTTGTGTTTTGTCCCCGCACTTCCACAAATTCTTTATAGTCTCAAACATTCATATTAAAGCGGGGGAGACACACCAGCGCTCCCCTTGCACTGGTATTCTTGAAGCGCCCCCTGTGAGGGACACAAAGGGCTGCAGCGAACATGGAAAATATGCAGATGAAGGTGGCAAGGCCATAAATATTAAAAAAAAAAGTGAAAAAAGCAAACCTCTTTCGCTGGGTTATGGCGGGACACCCTCCTAACGGAAGGGATCGCCCCTGGCCTGCCCTAATGAGGGACCTGCGCTTCCCTCACACCCCTAAATAATTTGCGACACCAAAACTTCGACTGCAGGCTGACTTCAGCAATTCTGTAAGAGGAGCACTCCGCAGCTCAGGACGCGAAGTTGAGTTCAGCCAAATATTCAAAAGGGCTTTGGTGTCCGAAAAGTGAAGGCCGAGGCAGCAGAGTGTGGCGGCGCAGGAACACATGCCAGGCGTGATGAATATGGAGGCGCGGCTCGCTGACTTCCCCTGGCACGGGGCACATTCCGAAAAATAAAGAAATAGAATTCAGAAATAACATCACCGGTGAAAACTCGTAAAAGCAAAAATTTACGCCAGCAGACAACAGCAGTGACAAAATACACATAACTAATGTACAGCTGCTCCAAAAACTAGTGCCAAGAACTTCTCTGAATTTAATGTTAGTAAATGGAATATAAATTGACATAATGGACCTTATGAAATTCTTTATATTGAGAGTTCCACGAAGACCAAGAATAACTGGGGATGTAATACCTGGAAATAACTGTATGACACTAACTTTTCTGACCTCCCTTCCTAGGGAACCATACAATCGAGTGCTATTGTACTGTCCTCACAAGAACAACACAAAGGACACCTTACATAACGCCCTTGCACAGTAAAATATGACAAAAATATGAGCAACAAAAGAAAGTAGAAGCTTCCCTTTTTTCATTAGCCTTTCTTATTCACTTTTATCTCGAGCCTCTCAACCCGAAAGCCCGTAAATGGTAAAGCAGCGTATTAAAAGTGTATTCTTTTATAGCGTGTGAATCCCCGGGGTTCCCATTCTCAGCGTCGAGATATAAAGAGAACAGTAAATAGAGGGGAGTGACTACGCTAAATGGCTCGCGTACAGAAACTGGGAAGAGGGAAAAATAGAAAATGGAAGAAAGGGGAGAAAATACATTAACTTTTAAGGGACTGGTGGAGGGGGGGGGGAGGGAGGTGAGGGAAAGCTATAATAAATGTAATGGTAACGTGAATAGAGATAAGGAGAGAGGGAAAATTTTTGATAAGAGAGAGAGAGAGAGAGAGAGAGAGAGGAGAGAGAAGAGAGAGGAGAGAGAGAGAGGAGAGAGAGAGAGAGAGAGAGAGAGAGAGAGAGAAGAGAGAGAGAGAGAGGAGAGAGGAGAAGAGAGAGAGAGGAGAGAGAAAGAGAGGGGGGCGGAGAGGTGTGTGTGTGTGTGTGTACGTATGTGTGAGCGTGCCTACAGAGAAAGGAAGGATAATATTATGAAAAAATATAGAGTCTGGCAGGGGGAGCCATACCAAAACTGAAATTAATATAGAAATTCGATAAATATAACTCAGAAGGGGAGTGTGAGAGGGGAAAGGGAGATCGTGATAACTGAGCGAGAGAGGAAATAATAACAACAGCATAGCAAATACGTCCAACCAACCAGAACATTAATGATGGTAATGATAATAATAAAGATAATAATACTGGTGAGTGTTGGCGGTGGTGGTTCCTGTTACTGCTGCGTCCACTACGACTACTACTATTGCTACTGGTACTCTTGCTACTACTACTACTACTACTACTACAACAGCAACAACAACAACAACAACAACAACAACAACAACAACAACAACAACAACAACAACTACTACTACTACTACTACTACTACTACTACTACTACTGTTGCTACCTCTAATGCGGCTGCTGCTACTACTTCTACTACTACTACTACTACTACTACTACTACTACTACTACTACTACTACTACTACTACTACTACTACTACTACTACTAATACAACTGCTGCTGCTGCTGCTGCTGTTATGTTATGAAATACGGGAAGTTTTTACCTATGCACTTCACGAAATAAAGCAAACATCGCCGTAGATTTAATGCAATACGGTAAGTATTATCCGTAGAGTTTTACCGACTGCCGCCGTCGCCGTTGCCATCACCACCACGACAACCACCACCAACTCCACCACAACCACCATAAATACTATTGCTGCTACTACTGCTACTACCACTACTGATACTTCTAACGCTGCTGCTGCTACTTCTACTACCTCTGCTGTTGGAGCTGTTATTTTTGCTATTCCTACTATTACTACTACTATTTCTAGTATTACTAGTAATACAACAAAAAAAAATTACTATTACTATTAACATTACTATTACTACTACTACTACTACTACTACTACTACTACTACTACTACTACTACTACTGCTGCTGCTGCTGCTGCTGCTACTACTACTATTACTACTACTACTACTTCTACTACTACTACTACTACTACTACTACTACTACTACTACTACTACTACTACTACTACTACTACTACTACTTGTTTATTACTCTTTTTCATTGTAGCAAAAAGATTTCTTAATAAATAAATAAAGGAAACTCTCTCTCTCTCTCTCTCTCTCTCTCTCTCTCTCTGGTAAGGGTGGGTAAAACGTTAGCGGTGCAGGAGTGCACGACACACTTCAGTAATCCATCACTCTGCCTTCCACCTATCACCCTCCACTCTGACCTTAGTCCTGCTCCTCCACGCCACCAGGGCCCGCTGTTATTTTCATCCCCCCTACACACACACATACACATACACACACACACACACACACACACACACACACACACACACACACACACACACACACACACACACACACACACACACACACCAGTGCCACCAGACACCACAACAAAAATAACGCCCCTGAAGGCGCCGCGCACGGACCGGTACAGACTCAGTGCGATTCCCACCATGGTGCGAGCCATCAATCAATAGTATTTCCCTCCTAGATTAGACTTACCTTTAGGATTAATGTTAAGTTTTTCCCCATCCCCTATGTACATTTTCAGTTTGTCAACTGCCTAAATAATAAACCGTTTATTATTATTAATATTATTATTACACACACACACACACCCACACACACACACACACACACACACACACCACACATTCCTGTTTATTTCATCACATTATTGGTTAGAAAACAGAGACTGCGTTTCTATGTACATATATTAATTTCCTATACCACTTGATGTCTTGGTCATTGAAAAGAAACTGACTGATTAATTGACAGGATTTTCTAGCAGTGCAACAATGGGGATATATAGCGCTCGTGACAAAGCAATGATGGTACAATGATATTCTTCAGCGTTTCGTGGTCTTATGTGGACACCTTTTAAAAAGCGTCTGCTAGAAAGTAATTATGTTTAAAAGGTGTTCTCGTGATAATGATGGTTTAACGAGGATTCTACATCACCAGCTAAAAAAAAAAAAAAAAAAAAAAAAAATAGCGATAACCAGACATTTCATCTATTTATGTGGCCTTGGAATGAATTTTAGTGGAGGCCTAACGCATTTAAGAACACGGGCCAGTGACAGGCGAACAATTGCACAAAGGAGGCCCAAGCAATACCCCGTCCCTCTTCACAACAAGGCAGCAGTGCAGGCCATAACACACTCATTCCTCGTCCTTATTGGCGCTGCGTATCAGGCGACCCTGTGTTGGGGCTTAAGTATATGAGCCTCAGTTAAGTGGTTTGTTGCCCTCTGCCCTGCCTCCGTCCAGCCCAGATGTCCTTACCCTAAACCTGAATCTAATAACCTCATGTTCCTTTTCTTTCTCTTATATTACGGTTTGATGCAGCTCCGGGAGGTTTATATTGAAGTACTGATTGTTAAAGTCACATCTAGTTGTTCTATTTTGCTCCTAAAGATTCACAGGTTTGGTTATGGAAAAATCTAGTGAAGATTCTAATAACACTCGTGCTCGTTTTTCTCTTATATTACGTTTTGATGCGCTTCTGGGATGCATATATTCGTGTACTGGTTGTTAAAGTCACGTATAAGTGTTCTGTTTTCCGCCCACAGATTCATAAGTTCGGTTTAGGAGGAATTAGTGAGAGTTGGGTAGCCGAGTACTGTATCCACGCTGCTGGTGAAACTAGCATGAATGTCAAGGAAGGATCTAGTGTTGGTAATAGAACTGGTATACTTTGTTCCTTTCCCTCTTACTGTTGAGATCATGTGCATGGGTCTTGCAAGTTTGTAATGAAGGGTCACATTTTTTTCTTTGCTATTGTGTTACATCTTCTCTAAAGTCGAGTTGCTTCCAAATACTCTAGGTGTGTAGCTCATGAGTAAGGATAAAAGGAGCATATATAATATTTTAGGTAGCGTGCAGTGTTAGGTCTACTCAAAAGTCAGGATCCCTCCAGTCACTACAAATGTGTAGCTCATGAATTTAAAATATAATACGATTATGAGCTATTGTAGATCACTGAACACTGCCGCAGTCAAGCTTCAGATATGGTGATAAATAATATCTCGTGTCCACAACATGCTCTGTTATCCACTCAGGTACAGGTGCCTTAAATCTATTTTCCTGAATATGGAAATGACTTTCCTAAAGCACATCAAAAGGTTTTCTTCCAGGAAACGTCTACAGGGACAAAAGTGTTTGACCTTAAGGCGCATTGAGAAGACGTTTTCAGTTTGATCCTCTTCTTGGTACCAGTTTATGAGCTCTTATAATATTTTACTCTGCCTTTTTACGAAACAGCGAATAGTTATGTATATTATATCTACTGTAACAAAACTTCACATGTTTACAGATGCTCGATGTAAACTGATTAGGTCAATTTCAGGAGGCCTATTATCATATCAATTGTACTCATGCAGTTTACAGAGCTCCGGCGGAGGAAACACCTGGCTTGACTCATGCGGCTATGCTACACACACACACACACACACACACACACACACACACACACTCCACACACACACACACACACACACACACACACACACACACAGATGTTTCTTCCATCTGACTCAAAGTCAGTTTTCGTCACTACAGTTTTTCGTCCCCCGTATGTAGGACATCGCCTTGCATGTTGCACAAAATAAAAGCCAACCAAGGTGTTGTCGAGTGCCAAGCCTCGTATGTCAGGACACAAATCAGAAGCAAGTCGAGGCCGCCAGACTCACTCCGGGGTGTACCTACTAAGCCAACCTGAATTATGTGCATGATGACCCAACTATATTCACCTCCTACCCAAGACCTTCACTCCTACACTCCATCTGCTGGTGGCTTACCTCGTGTTCAGCAAGGTTGTCATGAGTTCCCTGCCTACAGTCATCTGCGTTCACGGTATAACATACTACAGTACAATCCCTCAAAAAAAACGAGGGAGGTTTACCTTAAGTGGCTCAGCGTGTAGGTTGCTCTCAGACTAATTAATACGCGTGCCTGTGCGGCTCATCGTACCGGCACTTTGAGCTTGGGGAATACGCAGGTCAGAATAAGCAAGACACATATCAAAGAGAGCAGCTCTTTCCAACCCCAGCTTCGGGGACTGACTGGTAGCAGGCGGGAAGGGTATATCTAATATTATGTTTGCGAGGCGACACAGACAAACGTTCTCTGCAGGACTTCGGGGCAGCGGGTGAGCGTGACAGGATCAGCGGCGTGCTCCCAGTAAACACATTCCTCTTTGCACCGCGGAGAGTCTTAATCTAATGCAAAGTGACTTGAGTTGAAATAGAACTAAAGATTTAACTACAAATTACAATCACGCACTGTGCTCTCACTCATTCTGAGGGACATCTTGTCTCGCCGCCCCTCCCCTCGCCAAGGCTGCGGGTTTATGCAAATGTCAGCAATCCTCGCCACCTTCCCGGCGTGACCAAGGAAAGGAGGCTCCAGGCACGGCTTCCCCTAGCTTCCTGCTCACGTATATCTAAGCCGTCAGGAGCGTCAGCAGCCTGCCCTTCATCTGGACGTGACTACTGAAATAAAATCAGCTATAATACTAAAGTTATTCTATTTTCACGACTAAACCCTTTGCAGATATGTGAGTCAGTCTGTCTGGAATCCGTGGAGTGAGAACGGCGAAGGCCGCGTTGTGTTGCTGTTATGCATTATCAATGCTATTATATTATTGTGCGAGAGAGCAACGTGTTAGGCATAAACCTGAGGGAGAGACGCTGGCTTGTGTCTTGCAATGCTTGGTTTGGCTGTCTCAGCAGAATTGCTTTTAAAGACCACGCAGATAATTATTTGGGTACCTTTTTTTTGTTTTTTTTTTTCCACTGATTACACATGATCTTTGCTAAACTACTATTAGGATTATAAAAAACGCCATTGAAAACCATAATAATTTCTATTAGAGTCTGCTATGACTATCCGCTATTCTTTGTTTTTTTTTTTTCCTACTGATAATGTAGAATTTTTGCCAACTATTACTAAACCATGAATAACTACATACAATACCTCCCAATAGAGCGTGTCAAACATATGGAGAGTGGAGACGAAGCAAAGAAACGTTCTCCACTACGGTCTACTTTAAGACACCTCAGTAAATAATTTCAGAACACGTTATACCCTGAACTTTACGAAGCACACCACGAGACACACACACACACACACACACACACACACACACACACACACACACACACACACACACACACACACACACACACACACACACACACACACACACACACAAACATACACACACACATAAAAACAATAATTGAATATGAAATAAATCGTTAAATAACTAAATACTATATGAACACGTTTGGCGGAGTTTACACACGCATTTCATCTGAACAAACGCACGTATTAAGAGGACACCCCAGCCCGGGGTCAGCATTTGCAGGTCCATATCTCAGCGGGATGCAAATGTAGTCATAAAGCGAGTGTTATTGGGGCGCTGGTCGGACCCATGGCTGTGTTATCGCGGCGTGTTGAGAGTGAAAGCATGTCACTGACCGCCCGCCCATCACACGCACACAGAGAGTAAGGGTGATGCAGGGCGTGAATTAACTCTCTCTCTCTCTCTCTCTCTCTCTCTCTCTCTCTCTCTCTCTCTCTCTCTCTCTCTCTCTCTCTGTAAGGAACAGTTTCTTCTTTTTTTTTATTATTCCTCCCTTTTCCTATATTTCACTTCTCTCCCTACCAAATGTCTCTTATCTCTCTTCCTCCTCCTCCTCTTCATTTTCTTCCCCCTCCTCCTTCTCCTCCTCCTCCTTTCTTCCTCATCTCCTCTGCTTCTCCTC
>NC_087160.1:17299431-17301931 GCF_035594125.1 Scylla paramamosain
GAGAGAGAGAGAGAGAGAGAGAGAGAGAGAGAGAGAGAGAGAGAGAGAGAGAGAGAGAGAGAGAGAGAGAGAGAGAGAGAGAGAGAGACTCCGTGATAAAAAAAAAAGAATATGAGTAGAAAAAAAAGTAAAAATATAAAAGAAAAAAGAAAAATAAGAAACATATGATCAGATATACAATTGAAAAAGGAAAGGAGAGAAAGAAGAATGGAAGGAAGGAGGGAAGCAAAAAAGGAAGGAAGGAAGGGAGGGAGGGAGTTAGGTAAGGAGAGAAGGAAGGAAAGATGATAAAAGGTATGGAAGCGAGGACAGAACTAAGAAGGAAGGAGGGAGAGAAGGAGGGAGGGATGGAGGAAGGGAGGGAAGGAGAACGGGAGAGAGGGAGAAAGGGATGGAGGAAGGGAGAGAAGGAGAACGGGAGAGACTGAGGAAGGGAAAAGAAGTTAGAAAAAGGAAACGCACTGACGCTTGTAAATTCCTTGCTTCCGGTGACGAAGGAAAAAAAAAACATCTGCAACACACACACACACACACACACACACACACACACACACACACACACACACAGAAAGAGAGAGAGAGAGAGAGAGAGAGAGAGAGAGAGAGAGAGAGAGAGAGAGAGAGAGAGAGAGAGAGAGAGAGAGAGAGAGAGAGAGAGAGAGAGAGAGAGAGAGAGAGAGAGAGAGAGAGAGAGAGGATTTGTACAGATGACTTGATATGAAATCTTGTTAGGCAAATAGAATTATCGTTGCTAATCGGACGTAATCAGAGGCTGTGAATTGTTTCGATGAATGTAATGAACGTTTGGCACTATCGACTGAGGCTGACGGGATATTACAAACTGCAAAATACGGCGCGCTACTTTGAAATATTCCACGCCATCGAACAGCGAGTAGAGGCACATCACTTCACCTCCCTTCATATTATACTGAATTGCCTTCGTCAGGAGTAAACAAGTTAGTGGAGGTTTCAGCATTTCAAAATACCTATGTAGTATATGTATAAACTCACTCTCTCTCTCTCTCTCTCTCTCTCTCTCTCTCTCTCTCTCTCTCTCTCTCTCTCTCTCTCTCTCTCTCTCTCTCTCTCTCTCTCTCTCTCTCTCTCTCTCTCTCTCTCTCTCTCTCTCTCTCTATCAATTTCCCGATTTATCGAAATATGAAATACCACTTGTTTCTCAAAACCATCAAGATATTTATTATTTCCTCCTCGTGGATTTGCGTCAGAGGAGATGCATCGTTGAAAGTGATCCATGCTGCGCAGTTTCTGGTTCGGGAATACTTTGAAAAGGATGTAAGTCGAAACAGAATCTCGCCGATTTTTTTCTATTTCTGCATTTGCTCTGACGTCTCCAATTTTTCCATCCCTTCCTGCGCTCCAGCTGTGTGCTAAGAATGGTATTGCAATATATCGCGGCGTTCTGAAGCGTTTACGAGTAGATTAAACGAACGGCTGGAGTGTGAGTGCTGATTGAGAGATTGCTCGCTAATATCTGGCTGTGCGAATGGTGTGATTTCGTCATTTTCGTTAGATAATTGCAAGAGTCTCTTTGATGCAAGTGTGAGGAGCGAGGTTGGCAGGATGGTTAGGAGGATCAGACATGATCTCATATCTGACTGACAGACAATATGTTTTAACTATGTATGTTCCTTTGGAGTTGAGAGTTAAAGGAATTGTTTTTTTTCTCTCTTATTCTGTCTATGCTTCTGTATGTCTGCTTCTCTCTCTCTCTCTCTCTCTCTCTCTCTCTCTCTCTCTCTCTCTCTCTCTCTCTCTCTCTCTCTCTCTCTCTCTCTCTCTCTCTCTCTCTCTCTCTCTCTCTCTCTGTGTGTGTGTGTGTGTGTGTGTGTGTGTGTGTGTGTGTGCGTGCGCTCTCTGCAGACCTCGCTCACGCATAAAATGATACGAGATATGCAAACACCTGACTCTCCTACTTTGACGTGAGTTATGTAGACACCTGGCCCTCCCATGTTGGAATAAGTAGCAAACACCTGACTCGCCAGTTTGAGGTCGGAACTCTCCTGCCTTTGTTGGGGTGGGGGGAGCAAGTGATCGTAATGCAGACACACCTGTAATCTGCTTTGGAATAAATAAGTAATGGAGGACCCTGACTCTCTTACAGTAAGGTAAGATTTTTTTTCGAGAATATTTTCATGACTCTAGCGGCACTTAAACAAAGAATCTACAAGCGTGTTTCAAGATACTGGTCCAAATATTAAACACTAGAGAGTCACGTTTTACATCTATCAGCTATAAGTACAATTATGATCAAAATAAATAATATAATATGACTTTATCTAAACTTAAACGTAGATTTGAATGTAAAGACAAATTATAGATACAATAAAAGGATCAGGAACAACGGGAATGATAATAATGGAAATAATAACAGAAAAAGAATAAAGATAAGAGAAGGTTGAGGTGGTGGAAGAAGCACAGGAAGCGGGAGAACAAAGAGGACACGAATCCCGTCAGGCGCTCCGTCAGTATACATAAATAA
>NC_087160.1:17306931-17309431 GCF_035594125.1 Scylla paramamosain
GAGAGAGAGAGAGAAACGGAGGCAGAAGGAAAAGAGACAAAGAGATATATGATCACAAAATGAAAGGCAGAGAAACAAACAGACACACAGAGACAAACAAACAGGCAAACACACCGATGGAAAGAAAGCAAAGGCACCACTTCCAGCTGATCAAGGCAAGCAGGAGACTGAAATATGAAAGAAACGAATCCACAACTCTAAAAACAAAGAAAATAAAAGGGAATACTAGTCCTTTTAAGAGAGAGAGAGAGAGAGAGAGAGAGAGAGAGAGAGTAGTAGTAGTAGTAGTAGTAGTAGTAGTAGTAGTAATGGTAGTAGTAGTAGTAATAGTAGTAGTAGTAGTAGTAGTAGTAGTAGTAGTAGTAGTAGTAGTAGTAGTAGTAGTAGTAGTAGTAGTAGTAGTAGTAGTAGTAGTAGTAGTAGTAGTAGTAGTAAGAGGAGGAGGAGGATCAAGAGTAGGAATAGCAGTAGGAGTAGGAGTAGTAGCAGTAGTAGTAGTAGTAGTAGTAGTAGTAGTAGTAGTAGTAGTAGTAGTAGTAGTAGTAGTAGTAGTAGTAGTAGAAGTAGTAGTAGTAGTAATAGTAGTAGTAATAGGAAGAGGAGGAGGAGGAGGAAGAGGAGGAGGAGGAGGAGGAGGAGGAGTAGCAGTAGGAAGAGTAGCAGCAGAAGTAGTATTCACGCTAATAACATAGAAACACATAAAGACACACGCCACACACAGACGAGGACACAAGCCGAGTGGTCTGTCCTTCGAATACGAACACTGTGATAACCTGTATGAGAGGCAGAAATGCTCGGTAATCAATACATTGAAGCAACCAGCGGGTGTCCAGATCGTGTGGAATTATAGAAAACCTTGGTGGGATGCGGGTCAGGGCCGTGCAATAATAAATATCATCACACCAAAAAAGATAAAAGTATGTTTCATTCCTGCAGTCTTTTCTTCAGCACTGACGAGGCTGGACAGAACCAGGATCGAATATATCAGAAACACAACACATGTCCATACGTAAGGTGAATAGGTTAAGTATTTCAACCGCCACTCTAAGGCCCGTATTCAGAAACGATTTGCTCTGTCACCGCGACTATTTCCAAAGGCCACAGAGATGACTGGCCTGGTTCTCAAGACTGTTTCTACTTTGAATAATGTAGAAACCTTATCAATCTGTTACTAGATCCGTAAAAACACCCTTAAAAGTCCTGTGTAATTTGAACTAGAGCCTTTTGAAGATAGTGAAGGTACGGCACAAAACTGCTTCAGAATATTCTCCTAAGTCTTCCGTGCTGTTGGCGTTTCTCTAGTCAAAGCAAGTTTAGACGCGCCACCCTCTCCCTACGAGCTTTACCACACAAAGAAGAGATCATCTTCGCGTCTCAACACTGGACAGCTTCTCACTCCGCCGTCTCCTTTGCATGCAAGTGACAAAAAATTACACCATCACATATTGGAAGAGGGATCTGCCTAAGACGGTGTATGGACGTGGTGTTGTATTGTGTGTTAGATCTCTAATGCTGAGAGAGACAGAGCGAGAGAGAGAGAGAGAGAGAGAGAGAGAGAGAGAGAGAGAGAGAGAGAGAGAGAGAGAGAGAGAGAGAGAGAGAGAGAGAGAGAGAGAGAGAGAGAGACTTATACAGAAAACCTCACTTAACACCAGCACTGTCATCACTACCACCACTACCACCATCACCACCACCACCACCACCACCACCACCATCACCACCACTACCACCACCACCACCACCACCACACGCGGCCTCACCTGAAGATGGGCGTGGTGAGAGGATCCCGGAACCAAAGCAGGATGACAATAGCGTCGTTGGGAGGGTGGGCGGCGTCGCAGGGCAAGGCGGCCATTCCTCCCACGACCCCTGCCACGCCCACCACGGGAACTGAAGAAGAGGAAGATGTATGAGTGTGAGTAATGGGGAACTGTTGATAAATCGTTGAAATAATGGTATATAATGGTGATTCTTCCCTTTTCTTTTTGGAAGGAAAAGGAAATAAGAGCAGAGGAGCATACGAAAATAAGGGAAAGTACAAGAAGCGATCAAGTAAACCTTCTCTGCGCCTTCCTCAGTCACTGCCGTCATAGGTATGTCTTCTTTTACTGGTTAAGAATGATGTTGGAATATTTGTTTAAACTTTACCAATGTCTTCTTTCACTACATCCGTAAACTTTCTCTTAGGTCTTCCTCTCTCCTGCATATGACAATGGGATGGTGTGCGTGATAAGACAAGTATTGAGTCATCTCGTAAAAATAAAGTGGTGAACTCTCCGGAATTTTTTTTTCTTTTACGTGTTACTTTCAGGGAGAAGCAATGGAAGCAGGCAGTTTTTTTATTGTTTATTCACATTTTGTGCCCCTGAACAGTCTCCCTCACACACGAAAAAAAAGAAAGAAAAAAAGATATGATTCATAGACGCACATGTCGTATTTAGTATGTTTATATAATGTAGTTGGAGTTTACATTTTGTTAATTAATATCTCTCTCTCCCGC
>NC_087160.1:17316931-17324431 GCF_035594125.1 Scylla paramamosain
TTATTGGTCTGTTTGGGTTTTGTGTACTTCTTTTATTTTTTTTTTCTAGGTGTCTGTTTGTCTGTCTCTCTGACTGTTTCGTCGCCTGTAATTTTCATTATCTCTCTGTCTACCTTATTCCTTCTATCTTTGTATGCCTTACTTTATGTCAAACTGTTGTCTACTTGTCTGCCTGTCTGTTTCTCCCTGCCCCCTCCTCTCTCTCTCTCTCTCTCTCTCTCTCTCTCTCTCTCTCTCTCTCTCTCTCTCTCTCTCTCTCTCTCTCTCTCTCTCTCTCACACACACACACACAATCACTATGCATCCTCCTTCAGCCGATTATGCGACACTTTCTTTTCTTTTCCGCTTATTCTTCTTCCCTGCACTCATCCACCACCACCACCACCACCACTACCACACTCTCTTCCTCCAGTGGTCCTCCAATCCCTCCTTCTTCCTCTAATCTCTCGCTTCCTTCATTGGAAAAAACCCACCCAAGATCCCGCGGGAGATCAGAACACGCGCCAATTTCCTTCAGAGACCGCGCCGGTACACTTTTTCTCCTCACACTGTTGAATCATCGCCATGTAAAGATTAATTCATTTTCGATCCTGCAAACTCGCTGGTTTTCCGCGTAATGTGCGTATGTGTAGGTTCTTACCGACGTGTTACAGTGTGTGAAAGGGACGGAGCGTGGGTGAGAGGGAGGGAGGAAGGGAGAGGGGAAAAGAGAGGGAGAGAAAGAGAGACAGAGAGTATACACGTTGCGATGCTGCGAGAGATAAAACGAAGAAGAATATGTTACCTTCTTCCTCTTCTTTCTTCTCTCTTACTTTTCCTCCTCCTCTTCCTCCTCGCCCGTATTTTTCTGGTGTCAGTCCTTGTCTCAGTTTCTCTTCTCCTCCATTTTGTCTCCGTGTTCATTTTCTACTCGCGGTTCTCTGTGTCTTGTTTCTGTTTTTTGCTTCCAACGTGTTTCTTTTCTGTGGACACTTCCATTAATCTATTTGACTCTCTCTCTCTCTCTCTCTCTCTCTCTCTCTCTCTCTCTCTCTCTCTCTCTCTCTCTCTCTCTCTCTCTCTCTCTCTCTCTCTCTCTCTCTGTAATAACTTCTATCTGATATATTTTTCTTTCTCTCACAAGTTTTCATTGAATGTTTAACTTCCCACGTACAACACTTTGACTTAATTATTCGTGGTAATCCTCTTTTTTTGTCTGGCGAGTTACAGTGTTATTGCTTCTTTTCCTCCTCCTACTCTTGCTCCTGTCACCAATACTACTCTTCCTCCCCCTCTCATTATTCCTCCTCCTACTATTACTATAACTCCTCCTCTCCTCCTGATACGACTACTACTACTACTACTACTACTACTACTACTACTACTGCTACTACTGCTATTACTACTACTACTACAACCATCTTCTCTTCCCTTGAACCTCCACCACCATCACCACCACCACCACCAATACATTACCACATTTCACCAATAGACCCACGGCTTCCCCTCTCCCCCTCCTCTCCCTCTCTCTCTCATTCTATCTTGTCATTCTCTTTTCCTCCTTTCACCTCCCTCCTGCCCTTTTCTCCCTCCTCTCCTCCTTCCACATTACCTTAATCTCTCTCCCCTCCATTTCCCTATTTATTCCTCCTTCCCTCCTTCCTTCAAATCACTTGCCTAACATATGCACACATTTCCCCTCTCACATTTCTCTCCCCTTCCCTTTCCTTCCTTCCTTCCTTTCTTCATTTTTCCATTCCTACACCCTCTCCATCCTTCCATCTCCCTCATTCTCCCTCCTTCCTTCCTCATTCCATCTCTCCCCACCCTGAGTCATAACCCTCTTCCTCCTCCTCCACCACGACCTCCTCCTCCTCTTCCTCCTCCTTGCTTCCTTCCTCCTCTATTGCCGTGCCTAACAAATGGTCTTCCTTCAGGTAACCGATCAGGCAATGGATGGCTAGACACACATTACCCAAGACAGTTGACAGCCTTTGGGCGCGTGGAGTGGCGAGAGAGAGAGAGAGAGAGAGAGAGAGAGAGAGAGAGAGAGAGAGAGAGAGAGAGAGAGAGAGAGAGAGAGAGAGAGAGAGAGAGAGAGAGAGAGAGAGAGAGAGAGAGAGAGAGAGAGAGTGTGTGTGTGTGTAAGAGCAGCCTCCTCCTTCCATTAGTTAGTAAGTAATGGGTTCAGGGAAGAATGGAGAAAGGAGAGAAAAGTGCAATGAATGTTTCTCTTTTCATCTTGTTTTTTTTTTTGTGTGGGGGGGGTGGGAAGAATGTGGTTTAAAGTAAAATGTTCACTGTTTCTCTTGTATCCGAAATGTGCTTATTAATTTATTTACTTGTTTATTTGGATATTTATCTGTTTATTTGTGCATTCTCCTGCCCACGCATTTCTCTTTCTCTCTTTTTTTTTTCATTTTTTGCTGTTGTCGGGTTTAGAAGGAAAATATTCTGGTTTGTTTGTATTGTCTAGGATTTATCAATTTATTTACTTATTTATTTATTCATTTGTATGTTTGTGTATTCAGGCACGTGTTTAATAAAAGGAGTAAAGAAAACAGCAGTTAATATACTTGTTTGTTTTCTTATGGTTTAGTGGAAAGAAAAATATCCTGTTCCTTTCATTCCGTCTTGAATTTATCAGTCCATTTACTCATTTATCTAGCTGTGTATTCTCCAGCGCGTTTAATGGAAGGAGTAAAGTGAGGTACCGTTAGTGTAGTACCTCCTTAGTCTTTGTCTTGTTGGATGAGTGGAAAAATGTTCTGTTTCTTTATGTCTTCTCAGATTCATAAACTTATTTACCTACTTGTTTATCTATCTGTGTATTATTGCCTAGCGTGTTTAATGGAAGGAGTAGAGTGAGCTGCAGTTAGCGTAGTTCACCCTTTGTTTTCCCTCGCCACTGCAGCTCGCCTCATAAGACACAAGTAGGGAGGTGAACAAACAGGATAAACAAGGCATAATTGATTGATACACGCCTCGCTTCACCCTTCCCCCTATCTCGGCTACGTCTTGTTATCAAGCCAATTACTGACACTTATTTAAACATTCCAGCATCCACTTACACACTCACACATACAAGAATAATAATAATTTGTGGTGGTGGTGGTGATAGTAGTAGTAGTAGTAGTAGTAGTAGTAGTAGTAGTAGTAGTAGTAGTAAGAGGAGGGGAGGAGGAAGAAAAGGAGGAAAAGAAGGAGAACGAGAAGGAGGAGAAGGAGGAGAGAAAGAAGTAACTACAGGAAAAGAAGAGTCAAGAAGAGAAGAAATGTCAATAGAAGAAGAGGAAGGCACAAAAATAGTTGGAAAAGAGGCAAGAGTAGCAGGAAGAAAACGAAGAGGAGGTGGAGAGGGAGACGTGAGGTAAGACGTATTCTGCTGCCAGTACCGATAGGCCAGCCAGTCAGTCGCACCCTTTTAAAAGTCCGTCGTAAACACACAAGTGGCTTAAAGGTGCGGTCACGCTGCGGGGCGGATCACATCTGTCTTTCACGGGGCCACTGTGTGCTGAGAAACATTTCCCACATGACCTGGGCCCAGAAATTTTGTAATACGAGAAAGACATGTCCAAGAGGAAGTGGTGTTTTAATGGACACTGGAGGTACACACACACACACACACACACACACACACACACACACACACACACACACACACACACACACACACACAGACAGACAGACACGTACACGGTTAGACATAAAGGAAGAAGGGTGAAAAATGAAAACAGATTGATACGAAGCTCTGCAGGTTCATGGAAATGGAGGGGGAAGGGATGGAAAGGTAAGGGAAGGGAAGGCAAGGGAAGGCAAGGAAAGGCAAGGGAAGAGAAGGGAAGGGAAGGAAAGGGAAGGGAAGGGAAGGGAAGGGAAGGGAAGGGAAGGGATAGGAAATGGAATGGAATATAAGCAAAAGGGAGAGGAAAGAGGAAGAGACGATAAGAGTGGAGGGTAAAGGAAATAGAAGAAAAGAGAATCGAAGAAAAAAAGGTGACAAGATAAAGAACCGAAGAACAAAGAAGTAAATAAGTGAAAAGGTAGATTAAGGGAAGGAATGAAAAGAAAAGAAAAGATTAAGGGAGAGAGAAAGAACATAAAATCATGCATACAATGTCATGAAAAGTGAGAGGAATGCACAAAGGACTGACAAGAAAATTGAAAAAGAAAAAAAAAGAATCGAAATGAAAACAGTGAATGGAAAAGGAAAATACAAAAAAATGAGAAGAGAAAGAAAGGTAAAGAATACAACATCAAGGAAACAAAGGAAAACCAAAAGAAGACAAGGAAAGGTATCACTTCAAAGGAACACCAGCAAAAACAAAGAAACAAAACAAAAGAATAATAATAACAGCAAGAGCAGCAACAACAATAACAACTAGAACACCAAACATTACACAACAAAGAATACTGAAAAAAAAACGCGGAATGTAATTACAAAACAAACAAAAACAACGAACGAAAAGAAAAAAAAAGCAGAAAACACAATCAGATCTCCCATACGCTTCCATACGAGAGAGAGAGAGAGAGAGAGAGAGAGAGAGAGAGAGAGAGAGAGAGAGAGAGAGAGAGAGAGAGAGAGAGAGAGAGAGAGAGAGAGAGAGAGAGAGAGAGAGAGAGAGAGAGAGAGAGAGAGAGAGAGAGAGAGAGAGAGAGAGAGAGAGAGAGAGAGAGAGAGAGAGAGAGAGAGAGAGAGAGAGAGAGAGAGAGAGAGAGAGAGAGAGAGAGAGAGAGAGAGAGAGAGAGAGAATTTTCAACAACGGCCAACCTATCTACCCCCCCCCACCACACACACACACACACACACACACACACACACACACACACACACACACACACACACACACGTTCACCTTTCCACAGAGGCAGGTAGATAGACAGATAGATTTTTAATAGACAACATCAAAATACAAAGGCAAAATGAAAAAATAAATATGAATTAAATCATGGTCGAAATAAAGCCATCAAAACAACACACACACACACACACACACACACACACACACACACACACACACACACACACACACACACACACATACATGCAAGCAAGGACGACTACAACCGCCAGTCCCCCCACAAACAGAATATCAGGTAATACAGTTTCAAGACGCAATAAAAGCCCCATAAAGATACAACACACACATGAAACACTCTTGAGCTTCTATTAAGCCTGATCGCCCGCCAGCACCGCCTTAATTTGATTGTAACTTGCTACCTGTGTGTGTGTGTGTGTGTGTGTGTGTGTGTGTGTGTGTGTGTGTGTGTGTGTGTGTGTGTGTGTGTGTGTGTGTGTGTGTGTGTGTGTGTGTGTGTACTCTTGTTACTATGGCATACATTGTTGTTGTTTTTTGTTTTTTTTATGTAGGAAGGACACTAGCCAAGGGCAACAAAAATCTAATAAAAAAAAAAATGCCCACTGAAATGCCAGTCCCATAAAAGGGTCAAAGCAGTGGTCAAAAATTGGTGGATAAGTGTCTTGAAACCTCCCTCTTGAAGGAATTCAAGTCATAGGAAGGTGGAAATACAGAAGTAGGCAGGGAGTTCCAGAGTTTACCAGAGAAAGGAATGAATGATTGAGAATACTGGTTAACTCTTGCGTTAGAGAGGTGGACAGAATAGGGGTGAGAGAAAGAAGAAAGTCTTGTGCAGCGAGGCCGCGGAAGGAGGGGAGGCATGCAGTTAGCAAGATCAGAAGAGCAGTTAGCATGAAAATAGCGGTAGAAGACAGCTAGATATGCAACATTGCGGCGGTGAGAGAGAGGCTGAAGACAGTCAATTACAGGAGAGGAGTTGATGAGACGAAAAGCTTTTGATTCCACCCTGTCTAAAAGAGCAGTATGAGTGGAACTCCCCCAGACATGTGAAGCATACTCCATACTCGTACATGGACGGATAAGGCCCTTGTACAGAGTTAGCAGCTGGGGGGGTGAGAAAAACTGGCGGAGACGTCTCAGAACACCTAACTTCATAGAAGCTGTTTTAGCTAGAGATGAGATGTGAAGTTTCCAGTTCAGATTATAAGTAAAGGACAGACCGAGGATGGTCATTGTAGAAGAGGAGGACAGTTGAGTGTCATTGAAGAAGAGGGGATAGTTGTCTGGAAGGTTGTGTCGAGTTGATAGATGAAGGAATTGAGTTTTTGAGGCATTGAACAATACCAAGTTTGTTCTGCCCCCAATCAGAAATTTTAGAAAGATCAGAAGTCAGGCGTTCTGTGGCTTTCCCTGCGTGATACGTTTACCTCCTGAACGGTTGGACGTCTATGAAAAGACGTGAAAAAGTGCAGGGTGGTATCATCAGCGTAGGAGTGGATAGGACAAGATGTTTGGTTTAGAAGATCATTAATGAATAATAAGAAGAGAGTGGGTGACAGGACAGAACCCTGAGGAACACCACTGTTAATAGATTTAGGAGAAGAACAGTGACCGTCTACCACAGCAGCAATAGAGCGGTCAGAAAGGAAACTTGAGATGAAGTTACAGAGAGAAGGATAGAAACCGTAGGAGGGTAGTTTGGAAATCAAAGCTTTGTGCCAGACTCTATCAAAAGCTTTTGATATGTCCAAGGCAACAGTAAAAGTTTCACCAAAATCTCTAAAAGAGGATGACCAAGACTCAGTAAGGAAAGCCAGAACATCACCAGTAGAGCGGCCTTGACGGAACCCATACTGGCGATCAGATAGAAGGTTGTGAAGTGATAGATGTTTAAGAATCTTCCTGTTGAGGATAGATTCAAAAACTTTAGATAGGCAGGAAATTAAAGCAATAGGACAGTAGTTTGAGGGATTAGAACGGTCACCCTTTTTAGGAACAGGTTGAATGTAGAGCAAACTTCCAGCAAGAAGGAAAGGTAGATGTTGACAGACAGAGCTGAAAGAGTTTGACTAGGCAAGGTGCAAGCACGGAGGCACAGTTTCGGAGAACAATAGGAGGGACCCCATCAGGTCCATAAGCCTTCCGAGGGTTTAGGCCAGCGAGGGCATGGAAAACATCATGGCGAAGAATTTTAATACGTGGCATGAAGTAGTCAGAGGGTGGAGGAGAGGGAGGAACAAGCCCAGAATCGTCCAAGGTAGAATTTTTAGCAAAGGTTTGAGCAAAGAGTTCAGCTTTAGAAATAGATGTGATAGCAGTGGTGCCATCTGGTTGAAATAGAGGAGGGAAAGAAGAAGAAGCAAAGTTATTGGAGATATTTTTGGCTAGATGCCAGAAATCACGAGGGGAGTTAGATCTTGAAAGGTTTTGACATTTTCTGTTAATGAAGGAGTTTTTGGCTAGTTGGAGAACAGACTTGGCATGGTTCCAGGCAGAAATATAAAGTGGATGAGATTCTGGTGATGGAAGGCTTAAGTACCTTTTGTGGGCCACCTCTCTATCATGTATAGCACGAGAACAAGCTGTGTTAAACCAAGGTTAGGAGGTTTAGGACGAGAAAAAGAGTGAGGAATGTATGCCTCCATGCCAGACACTATCACCTCTGTTATGCGCTCAGCACACAAAGACGGGTCTCTGACAC
>NC_087160.1:17326931-17329431 GCF_035594125.1 Scylla paramamosain
AGAGAGAGAGAGAGAGAGAGAGAGAGAGAGAGAGAGAGAGAGAGAGAGAGAGAGAGATTCAGAAACACACATTACCATCGCCATATTTTAGTCGCTGTGTAAGGGGCGGACGGGGCAGCAGTAGAACCTCCCCCTCCTCTTCCTCCACGTCTTCCTCCTTCTCCTCCTCCTCCTTAGTGTTCGTAGTCAGATAATGTTATGTTTTGTTTTTCTTATTCGTGTCTGTGTTTACCTGTGTGTCTGTGTTTATGTGTGTGTGTGTGTGTGTGTGTGTGTGTGTGTGTGTGTGTGTGTGTGTGTGTGTTATGTTTTTTTTTTTTTTTATGTATATTTATATGTTTTGTTCTATTCTGGGTGTTTTATATCAGATCTTTTTTTTTTTTTTGCCTTGTCTTATATCCGAGTGTCATTTCTCTTATTCTTTTTAGGTGATTCATTTGATTGGATTTCCTTTTATGATTTGTATAATTCTCTCTCTATCTCTCTCTCTCTCTCTCTCTCTCTCTCTCTCTCTCTCTCTCTCTCTCTCTCTCTCTCTCTCTCTCTCTCTCTCTCTCTCTCTCTCTCTCTCTCTCTCTCTAACACTCACTCCGCTTGCCTCTCCGCCTCTCTGCCTGCCTGCCTGCCTGTCTAGCTGTCTATGTAGGAGTTATTTCTTTCTAACCTCCTTCCTTTTATATTTTTCCTCCCCATCACTCCTGTTCTTACACACTTGCTTTTCTCACGTTTCATCTTCAAATGCTCCATCATATCCAACAGCGTCTTACCCAATGCTCGCTCCTGCAGGAAGGTTCTCATCTCTCCCAGCTACCTCCTCCTCCTCCTCCTCCTCCTCCTCCTCCTCCTCCTGCTGTATCTCCTATCTCCTCGTTTTTCTCCTCTTATTCCTGCTCACTCTTTTGCCACCACGCCAACAGGGGAAAAAAGTATATAAGGCAAAGACCGCGGCGGCAAGACGGGAAAATAGATTCAGCAACGGCCGACTCCAGCGGGGAAAGTTATTGAGTTTATTCTGAGAAAAGAACGTTGCGTGAATGCAAACAGGTGGGATTTCAAGGGTTGAGAAGAAATCAGTCAACGTTTAGGGAGTTGAGAGTAAGAGAGAGAGAGAGAGAGAGAGAGAGAGAGAGAGAGAGAGAGAGAGAGAGAGAGAGAGAGAGAGAGAGAGAGAGAGAGAGAGAGAGAGAGAGAGAGACCGGGGGCTCGCAGGACGCCCTTGACATAGGCCTCGACACTGTTGTGGTGGCCCTGTATATAGAGGGCGCCTTCGACAGGGTCTGGCATGGGGGCCTTCTGGAAAAGCTGAGGGCAAAGGGGATCCAGGGTGACCTGCTTTAGCTCCTTGGCGACTACCTCCAAGGAAGGACCCTCCAGGTCGCTGTCAATGGGCAAGCATCCGAGTCCCTCCCGGGAGCTCGATGGCATCCAGCGACGAGCGCTGCGACTGGTGGAAGCAGCAGGTGCCCCAGCCCATCCTGAGGCTCCCGTCGACACGCTAGAACACCGCAGGGACGTGGCGGCCCTTGTGGTGTTCCACAAGGCACAGGTGCAGGGTGTGCCACATCTGGCGGGACTACGGCTGCCCACCAGAGTCACCTCGCGGGACACGAGAACGGTGTTATCCAGTGGTGACTCAGTGGAAGTGCCGCGTTCCCGCTCCAGCCAACACCAGCGCACCTTTTGGGGGCGAGTCTCCAGACTGTGGAACGTCTTCGCGTCCACCGTCCCTCATATCAGTGGGATGGATACCCAGGACGTGAAGTTAGCAGCACACCACTGGAGGGGCTCGTTCCCAACGCCCCTGCTAGCAATATTAGCATAAGGCCATAAAGAATGTATACATATGTATATATCTTTATATTTGTATTTGTGTGTTGTGTCACACCCCTAAAATAGGTTGCACACGGCAGTGCGCCTTCGGATGATAATGTACCTATGTTTAAATAAAAAAAAATAAAAGAGAGAGAGAGAGAGAGAGAGAGAGAGAGAGAGAGAGAGAGAGAGAGAGAGAGACAGAGAGACAGAGAGAGAGAGAGAGAGAGAGAGAGAGAGAGAGAGAGAGAGAGAGAGAGAGAGAGAGAGAGAGAGAGAGAGAGAGAGAGAGAGAGAGAGAGAGAGAACACGCTGACGAGAGGACAAGAGGAACTAATCTCTCTCTCTCTCTCTCTCTCTCTCTCTCTCTCTCTCTCTCTCTCTCTCTCTCTCTCTCTCTCTCTCTCTCTCTCTCTCTCTCTCTCTCTCACGCAGCGAACATCAAAAAGTGCGCAGAGCAAAGTGAAAGGCGTGAAGAGGAAAGAAACCCTCGATCAAATATGGTGAGGACGAAGAGGGAAAAGTGTGAAGGGGACTTTGGGACACAGAGTTTACCGGCGGTGGTTCTGCATCATTCAACGAGGGCAGCGGGGAGGAGGAGGAGGAGGAGGAGGAGGAGGAGGAGGAGGAGGAGGAGGAGTATCAAAGGTTCAAGAATATGCTATGTTGTAAGTGTGCTAGATGTGTG
>NC_087160.1:17336931-17344431 GCF_035594125.1 Scylla paramamosain
CCCTCACGTGCAAAGTGGCGTGTTTCTGCAACAAAAACAACGCTTCCACAGGGTTTAAAAAGTAATGAGTAAATAGTGGGAGACAGGACGTGCTGGTGTAGATTGCAACGAGAACAACTCTCTCCGCTCCCACTTGACCTCACCTCTTGCCTTTGTGTGTGTAAGTTTGTGTGTGTGTGTGTGTGTGTGTGTGTGTGTGTGTGTGTGTGTGTGTGTGTGTGTGTGTGTGTGTGTTTCCAGGTATACGGATACACCTCCCTTTGTCTCTCCACCAATCCCAGTCTCTCTCCTTCTCTCTTTTTCAATACAAGGTGACTTTTCAAATCGCATATCTACTTTTTAAAATATTCATTTAACTTTACAGTGTCAGATTTTTCTCTCATCTCTCTCTCTCTCTCTCTCTCTCTCTCTCTCTCTCTCTCTCTCTCTCTCTCTCTCTCTCTCTCTCTCTCTCTCTCTCTTAGTCGTGAATTTGAGGGCGGCGCAGAGCAAGAATTGTTTACAGCAGACATTTCTTTTAATTAAAACTTTCACGAAGGGATTATCAGAAAACCATAACTTCCGATCCGATTAGACCTTTCCTTTGTATTTTATTTTACATCTCGGGCTAACATTTTAGTGGGCAGACTCTTGCGGCTCTCTATTGTGTATCTTTCTTAAGTACCTTACAGTTTAAATCTCCACAAAGCAAAAAAAAAAAAGCAGAACATAAATATACAATCAAAAGAGCTTATGCTGATTTTCCTGTCCTGTCCCGCTTCTGTGAAAAGCTGGATGATAATTTTTTTTTTCGGGAATATTTATTTTGTTAAGCTTGATATATTTTGTATTTTTTCCTTATATCGTTGGCAGTTGAGTCTGAAAGAAAACAGTGCAACAGCAAACTTATATCGTTTTATAAGGGAATTTACATGCTAACTTCCTTGTTCTCTCTGTAAATGACGGTGCATGATGTAGTTTTTTGTATATTTATATCATTTCTTTAGGCTAGAAGGATTTGCGTTGAAAAGAAAATAGAAGATATACATTGAAGTAATTTACACCTATTCGTATTCTGCCAGTACACACACGCGTGAAGCAGGATATACGTAAAACTTCTGTGTACATAATGTTATACTCACATTATGTTTTATTATGCCATGAACAATTTAAAGCTTTATGAAATTCTAGAAGATGAAGTCATAAAAGCTTTTTCCTTTACATGTATGAAGTTGAATATAAAATCATAAAGTAGTTGCGTCTGTACCAATAAAGTTTCAAAGGTGACAGAGTACACTGCAGAGGATGTTAAACTTGATGAATCGTGTATTTCTTTCCGAGTTCATGAACAGTTTAATTTTTTTTTTATACGAAATGGAACGAGGATAAAGTCATAAATTCCATGCTACCATAAAGCCTCATATATGCAAAGCTTCACGTGTATATTATTACAAGTTTTTTCCTTTATGTTTTGTGTAAATTGGACCAGAAGTTGAGTAGAATAGAAACCTTTTTACTGTTTTTTTTCTGTTATTTTTTTTTCCTTTTTTTCGATCTTTATTTACATTCGACATCACGTTTTCTGTTGCTTGTTTCCTCTCTCTCTCTCTCTCTCTCTCTCTCTCTCTCTCTCTCTCTCTCTCTCTCTCTCTCTCTCTCTCTCTCTCTCTCGGTAGTCTTAACTTTCCACGGAGTTTTATATTTTTCTTGGTCTATTCCATATTTTTTGTTCGTCCACGTCATTTGTTTTCAAGACTTTGTTGCCTTTTCTCTACTTTCTTTCGTTTGCTTTTCATAGTTATTTTTGAAAGGCTTGCGTATTTTTTCTAACTCATGTGGCTTATTCTACGAAAGTCTGTGTTTTCATTTCTTTCATTGTTATCACTTATTTTTTATTGAGATCCATGTATTTCTTTCCATACAGTTTTATACTTTTGCGTTTGTTTTCGGGCGTTCTTTATACTCCTCTCTCTCTCTCTCTCTCTCTCTCTCTCTCTCTCTCTCTCTCTCTCTCTCTCTCTCTCTCTCTCTCTCTCTCTCTCTCTCTCTCTCTCTCTCTCTCTCTCTCTCTCTCTCTCTCTCTCTCTCTCTCTCTCTCTCTCTCTCTCTCTCCTAACGGTGACATCTTTTATTCAGGTTAAACATACACGCATTCTTTCCTCTCCCTCATTTACTCTCTGTTGGTCTTCACATTTTTTTTCTGATTCCATGCTCTTTTCCTTCCTTTTCTTCTTCCTCTTTTCTTTCCCTCCTTCCTCCCTCCCTGCCTCCCTCGCAGTGCCTCCCTTCAATTATATATTTCAGCAAACATTGTGCCTCTCTTTTTCCATCTCCAGGCCTTTCTCTTACTAGCCTCCCTTCCTCGTTTCTCTTCTCATCTCTCTCTTTCACTTTTTCTTTCTCTGTACTTGCTACCTGTACTGTACCTCGCCTGCCTCATTCTCCCTCTACTCGTACCTCTCTCTCTCTCTAGCAATATCCACATGAGGATTTACGCTTCAGAGTTAAAGGCGACGTACCTTGGCTTGGCTTGACAGTAACTAACCTGCTTCCCTTCTACTCTGAGGCCGATACAGTGTTTGTGCTTCTGGCCGCGAAGAGGGAAACTTACACATAAAGCAAGGGCGAGAGCAAGAACGAGAGCGAGAGAGAGAGAGAGAGAGAGAGAGAGAGAGAGAGAGAGAGAGAGAGAGAGAGAGAGAGAGAGAGAGAGAGAGATGGGGGAGAGAGAGTAAGGATGAGGGGGAATGTGGAGGTGTGTGATATAAAACTGGATATGGCATGTGTGTTCTTTCCTTTCTTTCCTTATATTTTCCTACTTTTTTCTGCTTTTTTTTGTTTTTTTGCAGAATTTGTGTTTTTTTCACGTCAATTTTGTTGTGGCAGGTGTTTTTTTCACGTTTTTGTTTTTTGTTTTTTTTGTTTTAGTTCTTTTGTGTTTTTATTTTTTTCTGTAGGTTGTTTTTTTATGTGAAAGAGTGTGTTATTCTCTCTCTCTCTCTCTCTCTCTCTCTCTCTCTCTCTCTCTCTCTCTCTCTCTCTCTCTCTCTCTCTCTCTCTCTCTCTCTCTCAACGCCACACACACACACACACACACACACACACACAAATACAACAAACTTTTTTTCTCTCGTAACATGCTCACCAATTACAAGTCTAGCAAAGTACTCCGTAATTACCCGCCCCCCCCCAAAAAAAAATACCAAGGAAAAAAACGGAAAAACAACAGTTACACACACACACACACACACACACACACACACACACACACACACACACACACACACACACACACACACACACCCCCAACAGAACGCAAACAAAAAAAAAAGAAAACGAGAAAAAAGTCTACCGAAATCCCCCCCAAAAAAAAAAAGCTGATGAAAGTAGACAAAAAAAAAAAAAAAAGAAAGAAAAGAGAAAATAATAGACCTGACACAAACACACACACACACACACACACACACACACACACACACACACACAGAAAAAAAAAAAACACAAAGGAAAACTGGTTATTTCCTCATTAGGGTAGCAGCAAGGAGGAGAAGGAGGAAGAGGAGGAGCGAAGAGGGAGGAAGAGAGGGAGGGTAAGCTGTGCTGAGCCTTTGTTTAGACCCAGTAGAGAGACCCCTTGCACCCTGCATACCCAGGAGGCTCGGTACGTACAAGGCAAACACTCCGAGCTGGAATGGCGAGGAGAGGAAGGGAGGGAGGCACAGAACAAGGGGTGTATTTTGAGGACGCTAGAAAGAGACAGGGTGAAATGAGTGATGTGTGGAGACAGATATGAAAAGGCAGGAGAGGATAGGATGCAAATGAGTAGGGAGCAAAGGGTTTCTGGGGACGCTAGAAAGAGACAGGCTAGACTAAGTGATGTGTGTAGACGGCGCTGAAAAGGGAGAAAGAGACGGATTGAAATGAGTGATGCGTGCAAACAATATGCTATAAACAGATAGGACTGAATGAATGAAACGTGTAGACAAGATTTACAAGGAAACAGGGGACATGAATGAATAATAAATGTAGAAGGGAGAATGAGACACGATGGAATAAGTTACTGTGACAGGATGTAAACCAGTGACGTGTATAAATAGAGCTGAATAAAAAGGAGAAAAAAGGTAAGTTGGAAACAATGGATGTGAACAGACAGGACTGAGAAAGGGTGAAAGACGGAATGCAAACCAGTGACGTGTATAGACAAGAACTGAAATGGGATAAAAAGAAAGGTCGGAATGATCGATGTGTGGAGACAGACAGACAAGAGAAGAGGATTAACCCCAAAGGATCCGCGCATTTTGAGAAAAGTAGAAGCGAAAAAGGTCGAATATTTTGAAGACGGAGTGACATTCTGTGATATATGAAAAAAAAAAAAGAGAGAGACTGGATGGAGATCAGGGATGCGTTTAGACAGACAGAGAGAGAGAGAGAGAGAGAGAGAGAGAGAGAGAGAGAGAGAGAGAGAGAGAGAGAGAGAGAGAGAGAGAGAGAGAGAGAGAGAGATGGTTGTGAAGGAAAAAAGACAGGCAAAGAGGATTACGAAAAGGTATATTTTGAGAGAAAAGTAGAATCGGGAATGTGGATATTTTCAGGAGGGTGAAGTATCTTAGGAAAGGAAAAAAAGAAAAAGAGAAAGGACAGAACTGAGCGACGTGCGTAGACAGAGACACAAGAGAAGATAATTACAAAGAAAATATATTTCAAGAGACAAGCAGAAAAAAAGATGTACCGAGGAAATACAAAAGGAAAACTAAAAGACTCCAGGAAAAGGGAAAGAGGACCCGGACAAATATCAAGGAAAAAAACAGAGACATACACGTGGAAAGGGACACCAAGGGGATGAAGAGACGGGAATAGACAGATAAAATGAAAGGAGGGAGAAGGAGGACAAGAAAAAGGGAGGGGAAGAGATGGAGAAGGATAAAAGGACGAAGGAAATGGAGGAGAGGAAAGGGAGCAGAAATATAAAAGGATTTCCAGAGAGAGAGAGAGAGAGAGAGAGAGAGAGAGAGAGAGAGAGAGAGAGAGAGAGAGAGAGAGAGAGAGAGAGAGAGAGAGAGAGAGAGAGAGAGAGAGAGAGAGAGAGAGAGAGAGAGAGAGAGAGAGAGAGAGAGAGAGAGAGAGAGAGAAAGTAGACGAACAGAATGAAGATTATAAAGATCAAAGGATTGTAGGAGAGAAAAAAGAAATGGCAGTAATAATAATAATAATAATAATAATAATAATAATAATAATAATAATAATAATAATAATAATAATAATAATAATAATAGAGTAACACAAGGAAAAAGATGGATAATTATATGAAGAGATTAAGAGAGAGAGAGAGAGAGAGAGAGAGAGAGAGAGAGAGAGAGAGAGAGAGAGAGAGAGAGAGAGAGAGAGAGAGAGAGAGAGAGTGTGTGTGTGTGTGTGTGTCCCTTGTAACACGTATGGGGTCTGTTTAATTATCTCATTAAATGGAGAGCACCCAAGGGAAGACCAAAAATCAGTAAGGTAAAAAAAAAAATGGAAGAGTGAGAGAAAAAAAGAAAGAAAAAGAGTAAAAAATATCTAACAACGGAAATGAGCACAAAATAGACAAGCATATAAGTGAAAATTGAGAGAAAAGATGCCAGTTGGAAAAAAAAAAAAATATATATATATATATATATATATATATATATATATATATATATATATATATATATATATATATATATATATATATATATATATATATATATATATATATATATATACATACCAAAACAAGGGAGAAATTTTGAGTGTGGAAAAACTACAAATAACTACCTCACAGAAAAAAAAAAAGATGGAGAACACAAGAAATTAACGAGAGGGAAGGAGAACAGGTAAAAAAATATTTATTAAAACAGAGATATGACACACACACACACACACACACACACACACACACACACACACACACACACACACACATATCAGATGGAAAAAAATGAGAACAGCAAATACAGAAACCATCACAGACCAGAATCAGTGTCTTGTTTCTTTTTTCCTTTACTTTTTTCCCGTCCTCTCTTTTTATCCTCCCTTTTCCCTCGCTAGTAAAGGTAGAAAACGGAAAACTGTCTCCTTGCCAACCTGGGGGGAAACTAAGCTAGGAAAGTCAACAAAGGCTTTAGGAGAGGAAGGAAGAGGGGAGAGGGAGAGGGAGAGGGAGAGGGAGAGGGAGAGAGAGAGGGAGAAGAAAAGGGAGAGAGAGAGTGGCAGGGTGCTCTGGAGGAAAAGCAAACAGAACTCTTGTGTCTTAGCAGAGAGAGAGAGAGAGAGAGAGAGAGAGAGAGAGAGAGAGAGAGAGAGAGAGAGAGAGAGAGAGAGAGAGAGAGAGAGAGAGAGAGAGAGAGAGAGAGAGAGAGAGAGAGAGAGAGAGAGAGAGAGAGAGAGAGAGAGAGAGAGAGAGAGAGAGAGAGAGAGAGAGAGAGAGAGAGAGAGAGAGAGAGAGAGAGAGAGAGAGAGAGAGAGAGAGAGAGAGAGAGAGAGAGAGAGAGAGAGAGAGAGAATGGAATGAATGTGAATAAAGCACAAAGAGAATGTAGAGCAAAGTTAAATGTATGACTGAGTAAGAGAGAGAGAGAGAGAGAGAGAGAGAGAGAGAGAGAGAGAGAGAGAGAGAGAGAGAGAGAGAGAGAGAGAGAGAGAGAGAGAGAGAGAGAGAGAGAGAGAGAGAGAGACAGAAGCAAACAGAATAACATAACAAAAGCCAGAGACCTTAAAGACGAAAAGGAAGAAAGGAGGCAAGAGAGGAAGGAGTATGAAAGGGAGACGAGAGGGAAAAAAAAGAGAAAGAACAATGAAATAAGAGACATTTTATACGCTCGTGGAATAGAATAAAAAATAAAAGAGAGAGGAAAAATGAAATATGTACATCAAAGGAAATAACAACAACAACAACAATAGCAATCGTAACACCACTGCCACCACCACCACCACCACCACCACAACAACAACAACAACAACCAACAACAACAGCGTAGAAACAACAAATTCAGTAATATAAATGGAATACATTAAAAATATGGCTAAAAAAGAAAGAAAAGGCAGCAGCTTATGACACCAAACATTTAATTAATAACAGTTACATAAGCACTGACAAAAAAAAAAAGCCACTAATTTTTCAAAACACGGAATCATCACTGGTGTCCCATTTTCTTTGACACAGAAAATATAAAGCAGGAAGCATATACTAAAATATAACAATTACCAAAGTTTCTCTTTTTACCATTATGAATCTAGAGCGAGAGCGAGAGAGAGAGAGAGAGAGAGAGAGAGAGAGAGAGAGAGAGAGAGAGAGAGAGAGAGAGAGAGAGAGAGAGAGAGAGAGAGAGAGAGAGAGAGACGATACGCAAAAGTAAAAACGCCATTGAGAAACAGAGAAAAAAACGAGAAATAGGAAAAGGAGAAGACGACTGAGAAAGAAGAAAACAAAAGAAGAAAAGGAATAGGAGAAAGACGAAAGCCACAAGACATCGATAAGAACAGGAAGGAAGGCAAAGTGAGTGA
>NC_087160.1:17356931-17364431 GCF_035594125.1 Scylla paramamosain
TTGACACCCCCCTCAACTTTTTCTTCATTAACTTCTGCAACATTCGCGGTCTAAGATCTAATTTTCAGTCTGTAGAACACCACCTCTCCTCTTCTAAACCTCATCTTCTTTTCCTCACTGAAACTCAGGTGTCTGAGGCAACTGACAGTAGCCCCTTTTCTGTTCCTTCCTACTTTCTCTATCCTCATTTTCGATCCAAAGCTGGATGCTGCGTTTATGTGCGCAATGACTTAATCTGCTTTCGTGCCCACACTCTTGAATCTTCAGAGTTTTCCACCATCTGGCTGCGACTACAGAGTCACTCTCAAACTAAATCTATCTGTGCTGTATACCTTTCACCTAACTGCTCTGACTATAAGAAATTCTTTGACTACTTAACTTCCAAAGTGGAGCACATTCTGACCCTCTTCCCTTTTCCAGAGATCTCCATTCTTGGAAACTTCAGTGTTCACCACCAGCTTTGGCTTTCCTCTCCCTTCACTGACCATCCTGGTGAACTAGCCTTCAACTTTGCTATCCTCCACGACCTAGAGCAATTGGTGCAACACCCTACTCGTATTCCTGACCGTCTTGGAGATACGCCCAACATTCTTGACCTTTTCCTGACCTCTAATCCTTCTGCTTATGTTGTCACCCTTTCTTCTCCGTTGGGCTCCTCCGATCACAATCTCATATCTGTATCTTGTCCTATCGCTCCAATCTCTCTTCAGGATCCCTCTAAGCAAAGGTGCCTCTGGCGTTTTGCCTCTGCTAGTTGGGGGGACCTGAGGAGGTATTTTGCTGATTTTCCTTGGAATGATTACTGCTTCCGTGTCAGAGACCCGTCTTTGCGTGCTGAGCGCTTAACAGAGGTGATAGTGTCTGGCATGGAGGCGTACATTCCTCACTCTTTTTCTCGTCCTAAACCTTCTAAACCTTGGTTTAATCACAGCCTGTTCTCGTGCTATACATGATAGAGAGGTGGCCCACAAAAGGTACTTAAGCCTTCCATCACCAGAATCTCATGCACTTTATATTTCTGCCCGGAACCATGCCAAGTCTGTTCTCCAACTAGCTAAAAACTCCTTCATTAATAGAAAGTGTCAAAACCTTTCAAGATCTAACTCCCCTCTAGACTTCTGGCATCTAGCCAAAAAAAATATCCAATAACTTTGCTTCTTCTTCTTACCCTCCTTTATTTCAACCGGATGGCACCACTGCTATCACATCTATTTCTAAAGCTGAACTCTTCGCTCAAACCTTTGCTAAAAACTCTACCTTGGACGATTTTGGGCTTGTTCCTCCCTCTCCTCCACCCTCTGACTACTTCATGCCACCTATTAAAATTCTTCGCAATGATGTTTTTCATGCCCTTGCTGACCTAAACCCTCGGAAGGCTTATGGACCTGATGGGGTCCCTCCTATTGTTCTCCGAAACTGTGCCTCCGTGCTTGCACCTTGCCTAGTCAAACTCTTTCAGCTCTGTCTGTCAACATCTACCTTTCCTTCTTGCTGGAAGTTTGCCTACATTCAGCCTGTTCCTAAGAAGGGTGAACGTTCTAATCCCTCAAACTACCGTCCTATTGCTTTAATTTCCTGCCCATCTAAAGTTTTTAAATCTATCCTCAACAGGAAGATTCTTAAACATCTATCACTTCACAACCTTCTATTCTATCTGATCGCCAGTATGGGTTCCGTCAAGGCCGCTCTACTGGTGATCTTCTGGCTTTCCTTACTGAGTCTTGGTCATCCTTTTTTATAGATTTTGGTGAAACTTTTGCTATTGCCTTGGACATATCAAAAGCCTTTGATAGAGTCTAGCACAAAGCTTTGATTTCCAAACTACCATCCTACGGCTTCTATCCTTCTCTCTGTAACTTCATCTCAAATTTCCTTTCTGACCGTTCTATTGCTGCTGTGGTAGACGTCACTGTTCTTCTAAATCTATTAACAGTGGTGTTCCTCAGGGTTCTGTCCTGTCACCCACTCTCTTCTTATTATTCATTAATGATCTTCTAAACCAAACTTCTTGTCCTATCCACTCCTACGCTGATGATACTACCTTGCACTTTTCCACGTCTTTTCATAGACGTCCAGCCCCTCAGGAGGTAAACATTTCACGCAGGGAAGCCACAAAATGCTTAACTTCTGATCTTTTTAAAATTTCTGATTGGGGCAGAGCAAACTTGGTATTGTTCAATGCCTCAAAAACTCAATTCCTCAATCTATCAACTCGACACAACCTTCCAGACAACTATCCCCTCTTCTTCATTGACACTCAACTGTCCCCCTCTTCTACACTGAACATCCTCGGTCTGTCCTTTACTTATAATCTGAACTGGAAACTTCACATCTCATCTCTAGCTAAAACAGTTTCTATGAAGTTAGGTGTTCTGAGACGTCTCCGCCAGTTTTTCTCACCCCCCAAGCTGCTAACTCTGTACAAGGGCCTTATCCATCCATGTATGGACACATGTCTGGGGGGGTTCCACTCATACCGCTCTTCTAGACAGGGTGGAATCAAAAGCTTTTCGTCTCATCAACTCCTCTCCTCTAACTGACTGTCTTCAGCCTCTCTCTCACCGCCGCAATGTTGCATCTCTAGCTGTCTTCTACCGCTATTTTCATGCTAACTGCTCTTTTGATCTTGCTAATTGCATGCCTCCCCTCCTCCCGCGGCCTCACTGCACAAGACTTTCTTCTTTCTCTCACCCCTATTCTGTCCACCTCTCTAACGCAAGAGTTAACCAGTATTCTCAATCATTCATTCCTTTCTCTGGTAAACTCTGGAACTCCCTGCCTGCTTCTGTATTTCCACCTTCCTATGACTTGAATTCCTTCAAGAGGGAGGTTTCAAGACACTTATTCATCAATTTTTGACCACCGCTTTGGACCCTTTTATGGGACTGGCATTTCAGTGGGCATTTTTTTTTATTGGATTTTTGTTGCCCTTGGCCAGTTTCCATCCTACATAAAAAAAAAAAAGAAGGAAAAAAAAAAAAAAAAAAAAAAAAAAAAAATATATATATATATATATATATATATATATATATATATATATATATATATATATATATATATATATATATATATATATATATATATATATATATATATATATATATATATATATATATATATATATATATATATATATATATATATATATATATATATATATATATATATATATATATATATATATATATATATATATATATATATATATATATATATATATATATATATATATATATATATATATATAAAGATGCGAGGCTGAAGAGAAATTAGATTTATCACTTGCCAGGTAAAATAAAAAAAATAAATTAAATTAAACCTGTATATCAACAACCAGAAGAAAAAGAAATACACAGAAATTGAAATAAACGTTAAACCTGAAGGTGTAGATAAATAAAACAAAACGGAAATAGAATACTGATGCAACAGAAAATATAATGGAAAAATATCAACATAGGAAATATAGAAGAGAAACCCATATAAGGAAACAAAAAAAAAGGGAATTAAAAAAAATTCAGTAAAAACACAATAGAAAGGTTAAGGAAGAGCATAAATGCAAAAAAAAAAAAAGTTCATAAACACAAGGAATGAAGGAGAAAACTAAAGACAATCCATCAATGCAATAATAGAAAAAAATATATAATAGAACAGGAGAAAAATTAAACAAACACAAAATAAAATAAAACAAAAAACGAGAGAAAAGCACGTACACTGTGTAAAGGCGCTAAAAGTCCCCGGAAGGTTCAGGAAGGTAATATAAAAAGGGTTGGATTCCAGAAAGGAGGATCAAGGAACAAATTTTACACTTTAGTGATCATGAGTTCAGTTCCAGACTCTCTCTCTCTCTCTCTCTCTCTCTCTCTCTCTCTCTCTCTCTCTCTCTCTCTCTCTCTCTCTCTCTCTCTCTCTCTCTCTCTCTCTGTTTACATATCTATATATACTTTAACTCCTTCTCTTTCATCTCTCTCTTTCCTTCCATTTTCTTGCTTCCTTTATTTTTCTCTTTCCCTCAATTTATCCATCTATCACTCCTTTCTTCCTTCCTTCTCCTGTTTTCACCTTTACATTTTTTTTTCTTTTTCCCTAGGTCAAATCTCAGTTTCAAATAAATGGATCATGTTAACATACGATACATTTTTTAAACACACTCACAAACACACACACACACACACACACACACACACACACACACACACACACACACACACACACACACACACACACACACGTACACAGGCACATCAACATTTATTAGTGGTCAAAAGTGCGGCATGTTTAATTAACATTGGAACTGAATGCGTTAGTAGACAAATCCCTTTATACCTCTCTCTCTCTCTCTCTCTCTCTCTCTCTCTCTCTCTCTCTCTCTCTCTCTCTCTCTCTCTCTCTCTCTCTCTCTCTCTCTCTCTCTCTCTCTCTCTCTCTCTACATAGCCCCAAAACTATACCACCACCACTACCACTCTTGTAACTTGCCTTCCCTCTCTCCACTCTGGTACCTTCCCGCTGTAACCCAACCCACCTCAAGCCAACCCAAGCCAACCGCTCCTCTCCTCCCTCTCCTCGCCCCTCCTCGCGTCGACTGTCCTCCTTACGTCCGTGTCTCGCCTAAGGCTGTCTCGGTTCCGTCAACAAAGACTCTCCAGGATACCCGTCACGACTCTAAGGGACCATTAGCCTAACAAAGGGCTGTGAGGCAAGCCCAACTAAGCTTATTATGTACGCCCTTTTCTTTTTGCCTTCTCCCAGCGAGGATGGCATGCAGTGTGGACCAGTTTGGGGGAAGGAAAGGGGGTGTTGGAGTGGAGGTTATGATGGTGGTGGTGGTGGTGGCGGTGGATAGGTAAGGAAGAGTGGAAAAGAGAGAATGAAGAGAGGGAATGGGAGAGAAGAAGCAGGAGAAAGGAATGAGCGAGAAAGAAGCTGGCAATCAAACAGCAAAACAGAGAAAACACACACACAAACAAGGAAAACAGAAAACAAACCTACAATCACACACAAAAATAAGGAAACAAACAGAACATAACAGACAGACAGGCAGAGAGGGACAGGTGCAGACAGACGTGAAGTTTGCGAGAGGCGGAGGACAGGGAGAGAGGGAGGGAGGGTAGCGAGGCCCTGGAATGAGGTGCTGGCGTGGTTATCGCGACACACACTCCCATCCCGCCAATATCTGACCGGTTGTCGCATATGAGCGAGTCGTTCAAAGTGGCCGACATACCATCCTTTAGCCTGAATTTCGCTTTTCCCGCCACACGCAGCGCTGCAAGGCCAACATGGAGGAGGCGCTGCCGAAGTGATACTGTATTGAAGTGGTAAACCAGGCTCCCGTGATCAAGTCGAGCCTGCGACGCGGATTTTTCGGATGTTGTCGAGTGGAGCAATCATTCAAGTGTCACCCACATGACCTCCGATTTCTCCCGCGGCCACATGGAAGGCCAGTGAGCGCCACGGACCTTCAAGAGGTACTACTATGGAAAACAAGCCTAACATCGCTAACACACGCTCCGGCCGACCACAGCCACCACTGTTGCTGCCGATGGGAAATGACTTAAAGCCGAACATCTCCCTAAACGTGAAGAAAAATCCGTAAAAAAAAAAAAAAAGGTACAGTGTGGAAAAGATACCGGAAAGGTGAAGAGAATACCAGAAAGTGTGCTAGAAGTGACCTAACGCCAAACATATGCCCCTAAACATAAGGAAAAGTCTGGGAAAGGTAAGGTGCAGGAATAGTGTGAAAAATTATATTGGAAAGTTGTGGAAAGGATACTGTAAAGGTCAAACACCCATAAACGTGAGAAAAAGTCAGGAAATAGGTATAAGAAACGTTCGGCAAGTCATACTGAATGGGGTACTAGAAAAGATGATGGAAATGATCTAAAGCCAAACGTATGTCCCTACACGTCCACAAAAAAATGTCTACAAATGCTGCTGGAAGAAGGAGTGCTAATAAAGGTACTAGAAGGTGTCCAGCTAATGTACAAGGAAGTCTAGAGAAATTCTACGAAATGTGAAGAAAATACTTGTATCGTCTGGAGAAGGTAATGAAACTGTCTGGAAGAGGTACTGGGAAGTGTGGAAATGATACTCGAAAAGTAAAGGAAAAATGCGGGAAAATGTATTAGAAACATTTAGAAAAATTACTGAAGATAATAGTATAGGTACTGAAAGAGTATAGAAAGTACTAGAAAGATTGATGCAGATACTGAAAAAATATCTAAAAAATGTTTGGAGCAAGTAATGAAAAGTCTGACCACAGAATCTGAAAACTCTGTAGGAAGGAAATCAGAACTAGATTTATAGATTCACCAATACCTAACTAGTGTAATGTTTAGATGTGGCTCGTGAACAAAACGAAAAAAAATAATTACCAGAATGAACTACGCCAATAGCTATACAGACTATATTAACCACGAAAGACAAAAATATCACTAGCACTCTTGAAAAACACCCCAAATGTTTGCCTTGCCATGCTAACATACAATCCCAGAGTCACGAGTGCGTAAGGGAAAGAAAGACAGAAATACACACAGACACAGGGAAGCGTATCGTGAAATATGAATGAGCCTTGTGTGTTTGTATGTACCTGCGTGGGTCGTGCTTTATGTATGGTTTCAAAGTACGTCGCTTTGTGTATGCATGAGAACCCACTGTGAATTTATGGTAATCCTTGTGCCTGACGGTGCGTGTGTGTTGCAAATATTAAAATGAAACACTTAGTCATGAATCTCTCTCTCTCTCTCTCTCTCTCTCTCTCTCTCTCTCTCTCTCTCTCTCTCTCTCTCTCTCTCTCTCTCTCTCTCTCTCGCTCCGGGTTAGTGCACGCAAAATCGTTCTCGTTAATAAGGCAGGTGTTTCTTTATTGACTCTTACTCTCCGCTATGAGTGAGTGTTGGTAAATAAAAGGCGCAGAGTGGAGTGAGGCTTAGCGAAGAGAGATGAAAGGCTTTTGAAAGATGCACATACACACACAAACACACACACACACACACACACACACACACACACACACACACACACACACACACACACACACACACACACACACAGCCAAATGGCACTTAAAAAAAAGTCCTCTACGTAATTGAACGAATATAACATCTTTTTCAGTCAATCATGGTTACTTCCAAATTCGAAATAAATACGTCCTACTGAAAGACCAAACATTTGACATGTCGGATCTTCAATACTCGATTAAAGCATCTGCCAGTCTTTCTGTAATCGTTATGTGCCATTACTGAATTTAAATTAGGATTCCTTTACCGGATAGATAGTGAAAAATTGAGCTAATACATTGAAAGGGATACTTTCTTTTTTTTCATTTATTATTTCTGTAATCATTATCTGACGCTGCTGACTCTAATTGTTCTTTCTTCTGTCTGGCGCCTAATTTGTAATAACATATTCAGCTATTATACTGGCAGCTGTTCAATAAGAATGAACGTTTTCCTTTACTATTCAGTGCTTTTATAAATTTTCTTGACTTGAATATTTTACCGCC
>NC_087160.1:17366931-17374431 GCF_035594125.1 Scylla paramamosain
AAAAAGAAATCCTACTGAGGTGCCAGTCCCAAAAGAAACATTAAAAGAACCATCGAAAATTGAAGGATAAGTGTCTTAAAACCTCCCTGTTGAAAGAATTCAATTCATAGGAAGGAGGAAATACAGAAGCAGGTAGGGAGTTCCAGAGTTTTACCAGAGAGAGGGATGAATGATTGAGAATACTGGTAAAGTCGTGATTAGAGTTCCAGGAAATATATACACTTATTTGCACTCTCTTTTGTCCATTCCCTCTCTCTTAAGTAGTCTGCTGTACTTTCAGTCATACAAAACCTAACTATTGACATATTTTAAATAGATCAGGGAGCTTAAACATTAAAGAAAACGCGAAACAGTATGTGGTTGTATAATTTTCTCTTCTCTACTAGCCGTCTTACAAAAGCTGATAACATAGATTCTGAATAGCTTAAAGAACGTAAAATTGAAAGAAAACAAGAAACACTGTGGGGATGAATGTAGCAAGTAACTCGACGATTGGCAACGACTGCACTGCTACCTGCGAGACGCGAATAAGGAACACAAATGAAATAATAAAGAAAGAGTAGGTCAGGGAAGCTTGGAGGTAAGTTTAGAGAAATTAAATCATGAGTGGGAGGGAGAGAGGGAGAGGATGCGTGCAAGGGAGAGCGTGGCCATTATCATGAAGGATGAGGTGAGGGGAGGGAGAGTGTGAGAGAGGTGAAGGAGATAAAGATGAGAACAGGAATAGGCAAGAAGAGATGGATAATGGGGCTGTTGGTCTTGGGAGTGAAAGGAGAGTGCAAAGGAAAGGGAAAGTTCTGAGGAATTACTGAGGGAATGATAAAGGTAGTTTTAGCAGAGGAGGGGACGTGAATGTAATAGGAAGAGCTCTGGATGTGCGGGTGTGGAAGACAGTGCCACGGAGGAGTAATTGCTGCTGGAGGAGTGCTTGAAGTGATTGGAAGGGGGAAGTGTAACCAGCGGGGACTTGTTGAGGAGAAAAGTGCTTGGGAATGGTGAAATATGTAATAAAGTGAAAGCGATATGCATTGTTAGTACTTATTGTAAGAAAATTACTTGAAATATAATGAGGAACATAACTACACGTGCATGAGAGAAGACAAATGAAATGTTGATGGGTATGTAGAGGAAAGTGAGAAAAGTATGTGCAATGAGAGGAATTAGTGAAAATGGTGCTTATTATAACAAAATATTCGAAAGTTAAATATAATACAAGAGCGGGGACAGATGAAATGCTAATAAGTAGGCAGAGGAAAGGGTGAGACTGGTATATGGACTGGGAGAAATTGGGAAACATTAATTTTAGAAAATGCTTTCGAATCTTTTTTTATTTTTGATGAAAATATGAGGCAAGGAGAGTAACTTCAATAAATACATAGAATGAGAATGGATATAAACTCGAGTCTATACTTCAAATAATATACATAAAAGGAGAGTGTTAGATGTACAGACACTGAAAAAAAAGCAAGAATATTATCAACCATTTCCTTGTAGACGTAAAAGCGAGAGTGAAATTGAGATAAAAAGACAGATTAAAAAAAAAAAAAAAGACTGAGTGGTTTAAGTAAAAACGAATGCCAGAGATGAGTGAAAAGAAGATCCAAAGACAGATGTAAAAAAGACCAGTGAATTAGATAAGAAGGAATGCCGGAGGAAGTGCAGAGCATATATGAAAGAAGAGGAAGGAGAGAGAGAGAGAGAGAGAGAGAGAGAGAGAGAGAGAGAGAGAGAGAGAGAGAGAGAGAGAGAGAGAGAGAGAGAGAGAGAGAGAGAGTGAGTGAGAAAGAGAGAGAAAGGCTGTAATTAATGAAGGACAAATGGAAGGTGACAACCCAGAGTAATTGAAAAGAGGAGAGGCAAAATGAAGGACGGTAGCGGAAGACGAAAGGAAAGGAAAGCAGAAGGTAAGACGAGGAAGCAGAGCAGTGGATGGTAAAATAGCGAGAAGAGAAAGGAAAGGAAAGGAGACGATACGGAGAAAACGCAAGAGAATTGATATTAAAATGACGAAGAAAGAAAGGAGACCAGAAGGTAAGACAAAGAAACAGGGCAGCAGATAGTGGACGACGGAGAAAGAAGTTGAATTATAGAGTAAAACAAAGTAAAGCAACGAATAATGGGAAAAGTAAATGAAATGGCAGATGGAAGCACACACCAAAAAAGAAAGTTAACACTGGACTTAAGAAATTCATCAAATGAAGCAGCAAGGAAAGAAAACGAACAAACACATAACCACGACTTTCAGAAAAGGAAAAAAGAAATGGCAGTGAAGAAAAGTACAAGAGAAAGAGAGAGGAAATGAGGAGGAAAACTCGTGATGCAAAGAGGAAAGCTGAGGAGAGGACTGGAGAAGAAAGTAAGTACAAAACTGTAGGAAATGAAGGTTAATCTGGAATGCCGTGTACTTGGAGCGAGGGGCAAGAGAACTAGTGTTAGCAGCGGCTTTAGACAAGCGTGGAGGCAAGGATATAGTGGATAAGAGGTGGGGTGAATATTTTGAAGGGCTGTTGAACAAGAAGTAGGAGAGAAAGCTTGGCAGGAAGGGAAGCTCAAGTACAGATAAGGGGGAAGAAGTTTTCAGTCTGAGAATTTGTTAAAGAAAATAGGGAACAATGATCAGAGTGAAGAGATGGTATTCCTCAAGACAATACGTTAGGGTGGCACGTGAAAGAGCCAGGAATTGATGAGGAAAGAAGGTTATGCTGCGGCAAAGTGGTTAGTGTGGTGTTGTAATGTAATGGAACAGGATGACACCGGTCAGAGAGAGAGAAAGACAGGAACCTATCAGTGCTGCAGTGAGAGTGACATGATGACAGCGTACACACTACACAGGAATAAGTCTACGAAGTGTACCTGAAAAATTTATTAGGGAAAAGTGAAGTTTTAAAGACCAAGATTAAGTAGTAGAAGAAAAAGTGCAGTGTTTTAAGGATCCAACCAAGAGACTGATTATTAGACGGAAAAACGAAGGTGATTTTTAAAACAGAACATGTGTTGAGTGAAATTCATGAGCATATATATTTCTATGGAACATTTATTAATAGAATAAGTTGGACGATAAGATTGAGAGAAAGAAAACACAATTGGATGTTTTGACCTTCTACAGGGTCGGGGGACATGTAATAACAAGTGGCGGACTCTGATAAGGAAGGCAATGGGAACTATGAGGATAAGAGAAAAAAAAAAACGGGTGGTACATTTCACTTGGTATGGCTTTGATAGAGCATAGATAGAGATGTGAATATGTCGCCATGGCTGTTTATTACTTTCATGGACAGTGTGATGAAGAATAACCGCTAAGAAGGATCAAACAGGCAGGGTAGAGAATATTGTGAGCGCATACGGAAGATTAGGTAGATATTTTCTGTAAGGTTTCATATAGAAGGTATGAATATGATGAAATTTACATGGTCGATGTGTTGAGGTTGAACAGAAGGTGGAGAATAATGAAAGAACAGAATGAAGGAAAGACAGTATATTCTAATAAGTATAAGTTTGATAATAACACTGAATACGTCCGTGATATCGCCATTTTTAAAGGTGAAAGTCAGAATTGAAGATCAAAGAGGAAGCATAAAATATAGTAGAAAAAATAACGTGCAAGTTAGCAAACAACAAATTTATGAGACACACTTACAGATAATGAGAACTTTAAGTAAAATTCAATCCCGTACTTAATAGATGTATGAGGAATGGAGTCTAGTTTTGATCTGGGAAAGAATAATCAGGTGTTGCTGCATTGGAAAAGAGACTGGAATGAACTAGATTTTCGTACGTATCTGATACACACAAGCATACATAAATGCAAACACAAATACACACATCAATAAAAACTAAGACTAGGATACAAGCATACATACACATTCTCTCTCTCTCTCTCTCTCTCTCTCTCTCTCTCTCTCTCTCTCTCTCTCTCTCTCTCTCTCTCTCTCTCTCTCTCTCTCTCTCTCTCTCACACACACACACACACACACACACACACACACACACACACACACACACACACACACACACACACACACACACACACACACACACACACACACACACACACACACACACACACTCGCACACAATCTTGAAAAAAAAATAATAACTACAAGTCGATGGACAGCAGCTGCACTGAGGAATAAATTAATACTTAAAAATACACAAAAAATAAATAAAACACACAAGAAGTACTGATGAAGTACAAGAATAATTTATCATCACACACACACACACACACACACACGAGCAATATTAGAGCGGTCACCCCTCGCTACATCTATGAGTCGCAGGTCAGCCTCACGTCCAAGGGTTCGCTCCCCTGAGTCATCAAGTATTGAAGCAACACGCCAGTCGCTGACACACCCTGTTCCTAAATACACGCAGGCATTTCTCCCTCCTCTAGAAGTAAATGGATAGATACAACAGATACATACTGAGGACGCACTGATAGGAAGTCTCTATCACTAACACAGGCATGTTTCTCTCTCTCTCTCTCCTCTCACGTACACAAAATTATTGTCTTTCTTGAGTAATGTACATTATTAATTTTCTCTCTCTTCCCTCACAGTCTTCCTTCGCGAACCTATAGGTATGTTCTGCTTTCTCTGCTTACATAGATATGGCATTCTTAAGCCACGTACACGCACGTATGCCTTGTCTCTTTCCTTCCTCACGTGCAAATAATTATATTTTTCCTCCTTCCACACATACGCACAGGTAAGCTTTTTTCTCATCCGTCCGGGTACACGCAGGAATTCTTTCGCGTTTTTTTTTTTTCGCCTACTTATATGAACGTTTTGCTCCACCACTTATACACAGGCATGCCTCCCCTCCTTTCACGTACATGCATGAACGTTTTGCCTCCACCACGTACACACAGGTAAGCCTTCCCTCCTTCGCTCCTCAGGTACAAAGACAAACGCATCAAAGCTTCTCCTCTGATAGTCAGGTTCGGGTCCGCAGAATCTGAAAACACATATTTTTGGCTTTAATTGGCCGAGACGTGCAGGCAAAGTGCACGACCTTGAAGCACAACCTTAGCTCTGCTCGCGTAACTCGTCAGGGGTTCGCCTTGACTCGCCTTGACTCTCAGGGACATGATTCACTGCGAGTTACCGCCGCTCGTTAAACGCAAGCACCTGGAACTGAGACTTTGTGTTCATCTAAGCAGAGCAGCACAAGAACGCTATTGGAGGATTAGTCTTGCAATGTGCACCTGTGCTTTTCACAAAGGCTGACGACTTATATTTGTATTCTCTCTCCAACAAGGACGGTTCTTCAAAGGCTACAGAAAAACATTATTCGAGATTTAATTTTTTTCCTGTTAAGCATCAACACTAATGGTGGATTAGTCTTGCAGTGTGTAGCTGTGTTCTTCATAAACGCTGAGATTTATTCTCGTATTCCTAAACACACTCTTCCATAATGACGGCTCTTCAGACGCCACAGAGATCCCTAGTTAAGTGCTACGTTTATTTCTTAACAGCGTCCCAGTACAGGAACATCACTGGAGGATTAGCCCTGTTATATGGACTTGTACTTTTCATAAATGCCAATGCTCGTATTCTTGGACGCTTTGGAATTTCACAACGACGATTTTTCAAAGGCCACAGAGACCATTACCGGGATTCTTTAGACGTTTCCAGGCAGCAGAGGTAGGTGAAGCCGAGAGCACGCGAATACACGCTTCATCATGGTATTCTCCTCCGTCTCCTCTTCTCGTTACTGATTCTGTGCTTGGATACGCACCGACTAATTTAGGGAGAGGAGTGCAACGCATTTCAAGATATTTCAGTCAGGGGAGCTTTAGCTAGATAACCGTTGATGTATTCTTCGTATTTCAGTTATACGTTAATTGTAGTTATGGTGATTGAAATACGTGACAATTTTATCCTGGTATTTCAGATACGTTCGTTACTCTGAAGTCGATTGAGATACCTAGTAATGTATTCCTTGTATTTCAATCACGATAGTTCTAGTTAGAGTGACTGAATTATCTAACAATAGGTTTCTTGTATTTCCGTTGAGTAAATACTGCTTGATATGACTGAAATAGCTGGCAATATTATTCTGACATATCAGCCACACCACCTTTAGTAAATGCGCATGAAATATACGACCTTCTCGCAGAAACAGACTAGGTATCTCAAAAAAAAAAAAAACCCGAGGCCGAGGCGAGGGCGTCAACAACACATCATGCCAGACCAAAAGAATGATCATCCTGGAGCGCAAAATTATTTCAGAGCGACAAAAGGAAACAAGACTTAACAAAACAAAACGTGATTCCCTGTACTAGGCCGAGGATTCTGCTGAAGGGGGAGAGGAAAACTGTAGAGTGAACAGAATATGCTGCCGCGTGGGGGCCTTAACTGTAAACGAGAAAATATTGACTCCCACCAAGACTGGGACTTTGCGAGGCACGAAGTCTCCTTTGTTGAACGTTCCACCCGGGCGCGAGTTTCTTCGGGCGCTGAGAGAATGTTTAATAAGACTCTTAATCATCCCGGGCACACGAAGGAGCCCGGGGAGACGCGGATTACACAGGCCAATAAGGCATTCACCAACTTTGCCAAAAAAAAAAAAAAAAAAAAAAAAGACGGGAGAGGAAGAAATCCCTCGCCAAAAAGCCATACAGGGAGTCCAGCGGATATAAAAAAAAAAAAAAAAAGATAAGATAAAAGATCCTCCTTATATTCAATGTCAGGGAAGTAATGGAGGGAGTCAAACAAAGGAGAAAAGAGAACATGAAAGAGTTTAAATTTGGCACACATAGGGACTGAGATAGATGAGAGAAGACAAGATTGGAAAAGCTCTCTAAGTTGAACGCTAAAAAGTAATGGAGGAAGTCAAACAAAGGAGAAAAGAACATGTTAAGACGCTACTTAAATTCAGCAACTATAAGCAATAGAATGAGCCAGACAAATGAAATAGGAGAAGATTGGAAAAAGTCCCCTTAAAATTTAAAGCTAGGAAGTAATGGCGGAAATCAGACAAAGAAAAAAATTAAATATATTGAAAGGCTTCATAAATTTGGCACCCCTAAGCTATAGAGTGAGCCAGATAGATGAGAAAGGAGAAGACTAAAAAGGCTCATTAAATTAACCGCTAGGAGGTAAGGGTGGGAGAGAGAAGAGCACATTAAGAATCTCTTTAAATTCTACTCCCAAAAAAAAGAAAAAAGAGTAAGATAGAGAAGAAGACAGAAGATTGTGAAAGCTCTTTAAATTAACTGCTAGGAGGTGAGGGTGGGAATCAAACGAGAAAAGTAACATATTAAAACCTTAAATTTCTAGACGTAGAGGTCGTAGAGGGAGTGAAATAGGTGAGAAAGGACAATATTTAAAACCTTCTTTAATCTAAACGCTGGGAGGTAATGAAGAGTCAGACAAAGAAGAAAATGAAGAAATGAAGAGGCTCCTTAAATTCTAAATCCAGAAGCTGTAGATCGAGTCAAGCAGATGAGAAGAGAGAAGAATGAAGAGACCCTTTAAATTAAAAGCCAGGAATCAA
>NC_087160.1:17379431-17381931 GCF_035594125.1 Scylla paramamosain
ATCCAGCACGACAAAAAAATCAGATAGGAAATATAAGAGAGAGAGAGAGAGAGAGAGAGAGAGAGAGAGAGAGAGAGAGAGAGAGAGAGAGAGAGAGAGAGAGAGAGAGAGAGAGAGAGAGAGAGAGAGAGAGAGAGAGAGAGAGACGGTAGGAACTAAAGAGGTGTATTAATGTAACTAGAAATAAAAAAAAAAAAATACTAGAATAGAAATGTATAAAATGATCAGAAGCAGAAATTATGTAAGCTTCAGAGTCTCATATCCCTTTGACCAACGAAACGGATGCTGAGCACAAATCACTGATTAAAACATGCTGCTTACGTTATGAGTGATACACGACACACTCCTCTCCCTCTCCCATGAATACAATGCACCACTCTGTGAATTACGAAAAAAGACCTTGTGATACTCGTAATGTTACTCTGTGCGATTTACCAGGCGAGACTCTCAATTGAAACGCGGCTCAGATTCACGATGGTCTCCTTTGTTCATCTGTAAAAACTGTGCTTCAGTGGAGGGATATTCTGTGACATTCTTTATATTTGGTCTTGTTAACGCAAGCTACCTTACGAAATCCTCATGAAATTATTAATAAGAATTAGTTTCGTATTTCTCTCCGCCTATAAAGAATTCCGCTTATACAAGATGTGTAAATTCTTCAAATAAAAACTTATTTACGAATAAGAAAAATATTATTTGCAAATTATCAGATTAAACAGTCAACAAACAAGCTCCTCAAAGTTACTTTTTTTTTTAATCCATCGATAAAGAGAAAAAAAAAACTCCGTTCAGGTGGAGGTGCAATCTGTGATAATCTGAAATATAATCTTGTTTACGAATATGAGAACCTTTAAGCAAACTCTTACATGACATTTTCATGGAAACATTGATTAGAATTACTTTTATGACCTCTCCATCACTCAAGTCACGTTGATATGAAAAAAAACCTATAATATTCAACACGATCTTTTCGTGTACGAGCAAAAAAACGAGAATAATTCACAGCCTTCGAGACGAACGAAGGAGCAGGTACGCAAGACTTCCTTGGAGCAGCTTGGAGACATAGCGGAGTAAAAGGTAAGTGAAGTGCAGCAAGACCCATAAAACAACAGAGACACGTCACCCTACAACCTGGAGCGATTCTAAAGCATTCTGTCCTGTTGTGAAAGTGAGTAGTGTTGGTTGAGTCATTGAAAACCAACACCAGGAGCACCACTACGCTATCTCTTCCTCTCCTAGATACACGGGAAGTAGAGTAAATTATTGTTTAGTGATGGTGGGTGGTGGTGTGTCCCCCTCGTTGTCATTAGCGCATTAGGACTTGCCCTACGGAAGGTTTCGACAGCGGGAAGAGGATAAATAGCGATGCACAGGAAGGGTCTTAAGGAAGGAGAGAGCAAAAGTATGCAGGTGAAAATGGAAGGTGCACTCGTCAAGGGAAGGATGATAAAGGTGAAGTAAATGAAACGATAAGAACAGAGGGTAAAAGTAAAGGGTAGTGAGAAGAAGATGCGAGTTAAATGAAAGAAATGAGGGTAAAGATAACTTAAGTGAAGAACAGAAGAACAGGAGAGGAAGGTGAAGTAGAGGTGAAAAGTTGTGAATTAAGAGAAGGAAATTGTGATAAAACGTGATGAAAATGAAGGAACAAGAGAAGGTGAAACATATGAACAAAGACAAGTCGAGGAAAAGAAAAAAAATATCATAAAACATGATGAAAAAGGAAACGACAAGGAAATCAAAAAGGACTTGAAGAGAAAGACAAGTCGAAGAGGAAAAAATGTGATACAGATGGTGAAAAGAAGAGCAGAAAAGATAAGATACCGTAAAATGACAATGTCGAGGAGAGGAAAAGATGATACAGCTGATAAAAAAATAAATCAGCATAAAGTGCCGACCTCTTCTTATCATCTTGAACGAAAGACACCGAGAAGAAAGAAGAAAGTAAAAAGAAGAAAAAGAAGAATAGTAATATATGCCAGGAACTTTTTTCTTCTTTGTCTTTTTTTTTCTTGTTGACCCATTCATTTCCAACTCAACATTATAATTAGGTCCCCTTGGAGAGACATCCTTTTTTTCCTTCCGGCCTTCGCCACCTTCCCTTTTTCCTCTTCCTCACTCCTCCCTTTCCCACATCCTATCAATTACATCTTAGCTTCTTTCCCTCCCCATCATTCTTTCTTGAGGTCACATTCCCCATCACTCTTCAACCCATTGTAACTATCACTATCTATTAGTTTTGTCACTATCTATTAGTTAACCTTACACTTATCCATTCTTCCCCATCTACTCCCCTTAATCTTACATTCCCACCGTCATCCATCCCAGAATCCATCTTTTCCTAACTCACTCCTCTTCTAATCTTCTCCATTTTTTCCCCCTCAAAAAACCCATGCCCATTCCACATTTCCCTCTCTCTCTTTCATCCTTTTATTTCCCCTTCCCTGTCCGTCCCTCCCTCCATCACTCCCCCCTTCCTCCTCCCCACCACTTCCACTCC
>NC_087160.1:17399431-17404431 GCF_035594125.1 Scylla paramamosain
TACTACTAATGCTACTACTACTACTACTACTACTCATACTACTACTACTACTACTACTACTACTACTACTACTACTACTACTACTACTACTACTACTACTACTACTACTATTGCAACTTACATTATTGCCCGAATTCTTTCCTTCCATCGCTCCCATTCATTCCTCCGTCCCTCCATACTCATCCATTCCGTTTCACTCCCTACCCATCACTTTTCACTTCCCTCCCTGTGTACGAGTATCCCTTCTTCACTCCCTCTCCCTTTGCCTTATTCGTCCCTTCTCTTTTCTTCCTCTATCCATCTTACACAATCTTACATAAATCACCCACTACTGACCATCTGGAATTCTACCAATACCAATACTACAACCATCCCTACCACCACCACCACCACCACCGCCACCACCGCCACTACCACCACCCACGCCATTACTTATTCTATTCCTACACTCAGATACCACCACCACCACCACCTCCACCACCATCATGAATACCACCCACACTCTTTCACTTACTAAACCTACCCACACTTAAACCTCTCTACCACCACCACCACCACCACCACCACTAATACCACCCACACACTCATATTTAACCACACTCAGACCCGTCCACACATCACTACATTAACCTACATCACCTTTTCCACCATTATAACTAATCACTCGAGCGTCCCTTACCCCCACAATATCATCTCGCGTTAATAGGGAAATCCCCTTTCTTCATAATCACCCTCATAGAAAACGGAGCAACACGGGCTCTGAGGGGAAACTACTATAATTATACTGGAGCACCGTAAGTCCCTGCCGCTTGGGTCTTTCTCAATGCCGCCTTAGGGAGGAGAGAAAGAGCGAGACAGAGAGATGCTGGAGTGCCTGAGGGTGTTTCGAGGGCCTGTTTTACCGACGAGTGCCACTTGAAGTAACTTGGGGGAAGGGAATGGGTGGGAGAGGGAAGAGGAGAAAGATGATAGAAAAAGAGGCTGAGGAGATGAAAATAACAAGAAAGATGAGAAGAAAGAGAGAGAAGTGAAGACGAAGAGAAATAGAAAAGGGAAATGAAAAAAGAGGAAGAGATGAATACAAGAAAATGAGGAGCAAGAAGAGATGAAAACAAGTCAGAGGAGGAGGAGGAGATAAAAAGAAGGAGACTGAGAAGAAGAAAACGCGAACGAAGAGAACGAAGAGGAAAAATGAAGAGGAAGAAGAGAAGTTACGAAAACAAGGAGGAGGAGGAGGAGGAGGAGGAGGAGGAGGAGGAGGAGGAGGAGGAGGAGAAGGAGAAGGAGAAGGAGAAGGAGAAGGAGGAGGAGGAGGAGTAGGAGGAAGGCGAGGCTTTGTTAAATGGCCGCCACTTAGGATCCGTGAGTTCGAGTTACGTTGTTAGAGAAATAGTGGCGCGTTTTTTCCCCTTCTTTTCACCTTTTTCTTCCCTGCAGGTGTGTTCTTGACCCTCTTGCTGTTGTTGTTGTTGTTGTTGCTGTTGTTGTTGTTGTTGTTGTTGTTGTTGTTGTTGTTGTTGCTGTTGTTGTTGCTCTTCTTTTTCTTCTTTTTCTTCTCTTTCTCCTCCTCCTACTCCTCCTCCTTTTTTTTTGTTTCTTCTTCTTCTTTATTTTCTTCTTCATCCTCTTCTTCTTTTTCTTCTTCTTCTTCTTCTTCTCTTTTCTAGTTTTTCTTTTCCTTCTTTTTTCTTGTTCTTGTTCTTATTTTTTTCTTCTTTTTGTTTTTCTTCCTTTTGTTCTTCTTTCTTCTTCTTCGTCATCTTCTTCTTCTTCTTCTTCTTCTTCTTCTTCTTCTTCTTCTCCTTCTTCTTCTTCTTCTTCTTCTTCTTCTTCTTCTTCTTCTTCTTCTTCTCCTCCTTCTCCTCCTCCTCTTCATCATCATCATCATCATCATCATCATCATTATCATTATCATCATCATCATCATCATCACCATCATCATTATCATCATCATCATCATCATTATCATTATCATCATCATCATCATCATCATCATCACCATCCTTCTTGTCCTTCATCTTCTTCTTGGTGATAATATTAAGAGACGCCTTCAATGCCACTAATGCTACTTTTTTGTGGGAATTGTGGAGTTGAATATTAAAAACACAGGAAAATAAAGAAAGAATACAGATAAAAATGCCACTACTGGTGATGACAATATTGTTGATCTCGTTTTATGATAACAGTGCACGAAGAGGAGTGAGGGAAAACTCTCTCTCTTTCTCTCTGTCTCTCTCTCTCTCTCTCTCTCTCTCTCTCTCTCTCTCTCTCTCTCTCTCTCTCTCTCTCTCTCTCTCTCTCTCTCTCTCTCTTCCAGGACTAGCCCTACTTAGCACACACACCATCAGTAAACACTTCACCCAAAGTTCTATTTTACCTCAGGCCCCTAATCCGTCTTTTTCCACCTCCACGAGCCCCTCATCCCACCCTCCTACACCCACCACCACCACTAGTCTCTCTTCTCCTTCCTTCCCACCACCACCATATCCTCTCACCAGCTTCACCATCACATCCTGAATCCAATAATCAACTCCACGGATCTCAGACAGAACACATGAGGCTCCCTAATTAAAAAGAGGGGGACGAGGGCGGGCGAGGCATACCTGCTTTTCCCATTCACCTGAGGGCAAGTGACGAGGACAGGTAAGGAAAGGTAAGGCTGATTGAGAGAGGAGGACCACCTGATTTCACCTTCTCCCCCCATCGTTTCCTCCCCCTTTTTTTCTCTCCTTACCTCACTTGCACCTGGCGTCGCTAAGGGGGGGTGGAGGGTGAATGGGTCCGTCTATTACAGCGTGCACGGAGATGAAGGGTAATTGGGTAGTTAGAAGGACAAAGGAGGCGTCTATTTCACAGGAGTAAGTCGCTGCAGTCAGGGGTTTTCCTCCCTCATTAATTACTGGTAGGTACGGAAGTTGAGTTGACTGATTAAATGTCGTTAGCAGGATGAGGAGAGGGTCGAGGAGAAGGAGGAGGAGGAGGAGGAGGAGGAGAAGGACTAGGAGAACCAGGATGAGAAGGATAAATAGGAAAGGGTAGTAGGGGGAAAAGGATTAGGGTGAAGTAGATTATATGTGAGAAGGGAAGATTTAAGGAGTCACCTTCCTACTTGTCTACCTATCAATCACCTCATTATCTACCTGTCTCCTTATTCTGATCTTTACGTAGATGAGGAAGAAAATGAGGAGGAAGAGAAGGAGCAGGGAGAGATTATAGATGAAGTAGATACTTGAGATAAGTCGAGATGAGAATTGTCTATCAACTGATTTACCTGTCTACTTATCTATTCACTATCTGTCCAAATGGAGGAGGAAGACAAGGACAAAGGAAGGAAAATGAAAACAGAGATGGATAAAGTGGGCATAAAGGATAAGAAGAGATGAGCGAAGAGATGAAGTGAAGATTAGAGAATATAAGAGTTAAAGTGAATGAAAAAAACGCGAACAGATGGGAACAAACTACCTCCTAATCTATTTATACAATATCTATTTCTCTATTTATTGTCTAATGAGGGGAGACCAAAAGAGCCAAATGCTTAAAGGAAATTATAAAGTTTCTACCTAATTATAGATCTGTCAGTTATCTACCTATTAATCTCTTAAATCCAGCGTCTCCTCGTCCTTTCCTATACCAATCTAATCTTACCCCACTGTCATCCTGTCAGTCAGAAACCATACATCCTTATCCCATCTGTTTACTTGTCTGCGTCTTTTTCTGTTTCTCTTTCACTCTCTCCCTCTCTCACCTTTCCCTGATCCTTCTCTCCCTGGCATCACACCACACCGCCGTGCCGTGTCTTTGACGTCTACAACCACTCAACGCCATCTGTCCCTATCTTCTATCTCTTTCACAAAACTCTGTGTTCTCGTGTTATCTCTAACTTATCGTTTACCAAGATGCCCAGGTTTTTCACTCGTCGTCTCCCTCTATTTCTTTTCCCGTGTATCATTCCTCTTCAGCAGGTTTCCTCCAGTCATCCTTCCCTTATTACATAACCTAGAACTGATAATTGCCTCGCTTGAATGGTTCTCAGGCTCTACCTCTCCCTGCCGCGATGTTCCTTTCGCTCCAGAATCGAATATATGATGCGTAAGACTCATCTTCCTCTTTTTCTCCTCGTCCAGTGCACCACCTACCACACTGCACCCCGAGACAGCCTTTTGACTCAATATGAACCTAAAGGGACAATTACCGCACTCTTCTCTTCCTGGAAACTATCATGAACAGTCTGCTTTCCATAAGAAGGAGGAGGAGGAGGAGGAGGAGGAGGAGGAGGAGGAGGAGGAGGAGGAGGAGGAGGAGAAGGAGAAGGAAGAAGAGGAAAAGGAAGAGGGCGAGGGAGAGGAGGAGGACGAGGAGGAGGGACAAAGAGGTCAAGAAAGAGAAACCATGAGCATATTGATAAAAAAGGAGAAGGAAGAGAAGTAGTAAAAACAAAACAAAAATATTAACTAGTTCAAAAGAAAAGGAAGAATGGAGAGCAGAATGGACAAGAACGAGGAGCTGGAATAGGAGGAGGAATAGGAGGAAGAGAAGGAGGAAGAAAAAAAAGAGAAGGACGAAGAGCAAAGTGTAAATTAATGAGATCCAAGAAGCTTCTTCAAAAAGGACGAAAGAAAAATCACGATAAGATGAAAGTTAAAGCAAAAAAAAAAATATTCAGAGCACGTCAGTTGAAGAAAACGAAAAGGAAGACAAGAGAAACAAAGAATGAAGACTAGTTACGTGATATGAAAAAAAAGAAAAAAAAAGAAAAAAGACATACGGAAGAAAGGAGAGCTAATGAGAGGATAGACAGAGAAAAAGAAAAGAATACAACAAGTGACTAAAAAAAAAATATTGCGCGTGGAAAAAAGAAAAAGGGAAAACAAGGGAGAACAAATGAGAGGAAGAGAGAAAGGTGGAGACAGAGAGAGAGAGAGAGAGAGAGAGAGAGAGAGAGAGAGAGAGAGAGAGAGAGAGAGAGAGAGAGAGAGAGAGAGAGAGAGAGAGAGAGAGAG
>NC_087160.1:17406931-17409431 GCF_035594125.1 Scylla paramamosain
GTATATGCAGCACCACCACCCGTACCTACGCAGAAACGAAGCCACCCAAATTGCAAACAGTTCTATGTACTACGAGAGAGAAAAAATAGACCACCATTGTACAGGGAGATAGGCGAGCGATGACCTGACGCGCCTAGATTAACACATAGATCGAGGGAAGGGAAACACGTGCGCCTGTAACGAACCAAATGCTTCTACACTGTCCCGGTGGGTTTGTGTGATGTGGGAAAAGGTGCGATGGGGAGAAAATAATAATGGTTGATAGAAGGAACGTTGATTGGGCTAAAGATTTATACGTTTGCGTGTGTTAAGACAAAATGAAAGGGAGATACATACAAAGAACAGGGAGAAAAGAGATGCAGAAGTACTAGATGTGCATGTGAAAGATTGGGTAAAGGGAGAGATAACGAGAGAGGGAGAGAGAGAGAGAGAGAGAGAGAGAGAGAGAGAGAGAGAGAGAGAGAGAGAGAGAGAGAGAGAGAGAGAGAGAGAGAGAGAGAGAGAGAGAGAGAGAGAGAGATGAAGAAAAAGCAAGAAGAATAAAGAGACCTACACATACAAACAGAAAGGAAGGAAAGAGAGAATGCCAAAATAATATATGAAGACTAACAGGGAAAATAAATAAGAAAGCGAAAGAGAGAATAGAGGAACAAGGAGAGGATAAAGGAGTAAGTGAAGAGAGGGAGGATGCAAAGGAGATATGTAAGGAATGAATAAAAAAGAAAGAAGAGAAAAGATTCTGAAAACAGCTGTACATTACACATTCCTTCACCTTCATTTGTTCCTTCCATGTTCCTTTTGTCTAGCTGTTACATTCCTTCTCTTCTCTCTCTCTCTCTCTCTCTCTCTCTCTCTCTCTCTCTCTCTCTCTCTCTCTCTCTCTCTCTCTCTCTCTCTCTCTCTCTCTCTCTCTCTCTCTCTCTCTCTCTCAAGGCAACCTGCTCGTGATGTAGAAGCACTTGCCAGCAGTTTAAGTGTTTATAATTCAGCCTGGCGTGTTATAAATACTAGGAGCCAAGTTAAGCTTCATTCCAGAGTTCCCCAAGCTTCGTGTTCCGCCCCGCCGTGTGGAGAGTTTCTAGTGCATTGTCGCTGTACACAACTTTATGACCATTAATTCAACAGTCCAATACCAGTGCTTACACTACTGCTACCACCACCATCACCATCTACACCACTGCTACAATAACTGGTGATAATGATAATAGCAGTAATGGTAATAATTTCACTCAGAGTACAGTGTCTCTTTACAGAATTGACCTCTATCATCATTATTACCACCACCAACGGCACTATTGCAATAACGACTGTTAATAGTGATAATACTGACAGTGGTAATTTTATACACAGTACAGTGTCTCTACAGAATATCAGTTTTACTACCACCATCATCACCACCAACATCACCACTACAGTAACGAGTGATAACAACAGTAATCAACACTCCATTACCCTTATTATTTTTTTCCATGCCTACCATAGAACAATAACAGCTAGCATGAATGAAAAAAAAAACACAAAAAGCAGTAATTTCTAGTGCACTGTCTTCTCCACAAATCTTTATAATATTTAAATCAACATCTAAAATGGGATAACAAAAGTCATCGTACAAGAACCAAGACGCCAATACGTGAAACGCGCGGTATGTTTTCCCAAGACTTTTGTCACCCGAGTCTGTGAGGCTTCCGGGTTTTGGGTTTCTCTTGGGGAACACAGCGAACCACAAAGGAGGAGCAAACAGGAAAAGATACATTGACCCTTACTTGCCTGTTTTTCATCAGCTACACTGTTTGCAAAGTGAGATGTGAAGGGGAGCAAATGTGAAGAGAGATGTGGTAAGGTGTGGTGAAGTTTCTCCCCAAGACCTATGCATTATTAATATCACACCACTCGGTCATCACCTTCAGTTTTCTTGCTGAAGTAACGTCTTTTTCTTGTTTTTTTTTTTGTGTGTGTGTGTTTTATTTTCCTTCTCTTGTTATTTCTTCCTACATTTCCCTTCTCCATTTATATATTTCCTTTTCTCCCATACGGAAGCATTTTTAACTTGTTTTTTTTCGGTTCTGTATTTCATATTTTTCCTTTCTTCTTTAATTCAAAGTTTTACGCTTTTCCTTCGCATCCTTCCTCCCTTCCTTTATTCATTCATCCATTCTATGAAACTCTATTCTCTCCATATGTTTTTTCTTCTTTTTTTTATTTCAATTTATCTCCATATATAGTTTTAGTATTCTCTCGTTCCTTCCTTTTGTACCCTTGCCAGTCTCTCTCTCTCTCTCTCTCTCTCTCTCTCTCTCTCTCTCTCTCTCTCTCTCTCTCTCTCTCTCTCTCTCTCTCTTAGGGAACAGCAGGAGTAGTCACAGTAAAGAGAGAGAGAGAGAGAGAGAGAGAGAGAGAGAGAGAGAGAGAGAGAGAGAGAGAGAGAGAGAGAGAGAGAGAGAGAGAGAGAGAGAGAGAGAACGAGTACAAATGGGGAAAACAAGAGAACACTAAAACTATG
>NC_087160.1:17414431-17429431 GCF_035594125.1 Scylla paramamosain
GAGAGAGAGAGAGAGAGAGAGAGAGAGAGAGAGAGAGAGAGAGAGAGAGAGAGAGAGAGAGAGAGAGAGAGAGAGAGAGAGGGGGGGGGGTGTTCGCGTCATTGTCTATCTTCTTATGTATGTATGTATTTACCTTTCCCATTAAATTAACTCCGAGAAGCGTAGAGCGAATCGAGAAAGAGAGTTCACGTCTGTGTCAGTCTATCTACTTATGTGTGTATGCTCTCGTATCTACTTCTATCATTAAATTTAGTTCAGCGAGGCGTGAAGCGAATCGACGTGAAGCGAATGTGTGTGTGTGTGTGTGTGTGTGTGTGTGTGTGTGTGTGTGTGTGTGTGTGTGTGTGTGTGTGTGTGTGTGTGTGTGTGTGACGCGGAGAAAACAATGCAACGAATCAAGTTCCTCTCCAGCCGGGATGAGTATTTTCCTTTCATGCCGCGGAAATGCAAAAGAGATAATTAGAGGAAGGCAAACGTGATTACTAGACTGAATGGACCACGCACATCGTTTCTCTCGAGGCCAAAGGGTGAGGGGATGGGGGGCGGTAAAACGTGTCACCTAGCGAAGAACATCAGGTATTTGATGTAATTACTGGTAAAGAGAAGAAGGATGCTAGAGGTGGTAGTATTGATGATGGCGGTGGTGGTGGTGGTGGTGGTGATGGTGGTGGCTGTATAGTTGGTGATGGTTGCTAGTAGCTGTAATAATAGTAGCAGTATTAGTAGTAGTGAGAAAGAGGAGGAGGAGGAGGAGAAGGCGATAGCATCTCCACCACCACCATCACCACCAATACCACCTCCACCACCACTACCATCTCCACCACCATTCCCACCACCATCACCACCACCACCACCACCACCACCACCGCCAACAATTTTAAAACGCAACGCACTAACAAGACAGGAATATAAAAACGCTGCATAACCTTAACGCAAAAGCATTCATTTCCTCCCGTGAGAAAAAAAAGAAATAAAAAGAACAAATTACGTATATTTTTTTACAAAGACTATGAAACTAGATTAACGCTGTACTTTTATTTCTCGCTTCCTTCCTTCCTTCCTTCCTTCCTTCCTTCCTTCCTTCCTTCCTCCCTTCCTTCCTCCGGTGAGCAAACTCGAGATATGCTTACTAATTTGAGCCTTGCGTCACCTGTGTTTAAGTTCTGTTTTCGTGGCGGGGCGCAGAACGTGACACACGCACAGTAATGAATCTAATAAGACAGCACGTGCTTATTGTCAAGGAATTTCCAGTATGTACCTTTATAGCCAATACTGAGAACCTACTGCTGCTGCTGATGAAGAAGTGAAATGGATAAATGTGACTCGCCATGAGGACTCGAGAAAAGATCACAGGAAAGTTCAGATTATTAGGTTTGAGCATGAAAGACGTAAATTGAAGAAAAAAACTAATTGCTTTTTTTTTTTGTGTGTGTGTGCCAGATTTCCTTTTGATATTCATCCTACTTCATATTCCTCGTCCTTCTCATGTTCCTCCTTGTAACCCTTGTTTTTCGTTTCTGTCTTCCTTTCCCTCTTCCTCCTTCACTCTTCTCTTATTCCTTGTTATTCTTCTCTTCCTCCTCCATCTTCCTTTACCTCCTCTTCCTGATCTTTCTTCTTTTCGCTCTTTATCCTCATCTTCCATTACCTCTTCTTCCTGCTCTATCTTCCTTCACCTCTTCCTCCTTCATCTTCTCATCGCCTTCCTCTTCCTCCTTCTCCTGCTCCTCTTTGTAATTATCCAACGCATCTCCCTTTCCCTCCTCTTGTTCCTTCACCTCGTTATCTCCCTACTCTTCCTTGCACCCCTCCTCCTCTTTCTCCTCCTCCTCCTCCTCCTCCTCTTCCTCCTCGTTCTCTTCTCTCTCTTCACGTCCTCTCCTCTCCTCTCGCTACAGGTGTTTTCATTATCATTACTATCATCCAGGTAATAATTAAGTTGCTAATTTAATTCATTTCCACCTCTTCGCCGGCGGCCATTAGGTGAAGCTCAGGCGTGGCCGTGTCCTAACCCACACTACCTCTGGGACGCACCGCCGCCTGCCGCCTCCTGTCGTCCTGTCACACTAACACTTCCTCGCCCGCCATCACCATCACCACCACCACCACCACCATCTCCTCCTCCTCCAGCGCCATCAGCCTCCTAACACGCCACTCCAACGCCTGCTTCTCCCACTTGCCGTCTCTATATCAGCAATTGCTTTTCTTCAACACCTTTCTTTTTGCTTTACAGGAATTGCACTGCTCGTTCTCTCTCTCTCTCTCTCTCTCTCTCTCTCTCTCTCTCTCTCTCTCTCTCTCTCTCTCTCTCTCTCTCTCTCTCTCTCTCTCTCTCTCTCTCTCTCTCTCTCTCTCTCTCTCTCTCTCTCTCTCTCTCTCTCTCTCTCTCTCTCTCTCCACCTACTCTGCACTGGGAACCTTTTTACCAGCAACATCATCAGAATGTTGAATAATCTTCTACCTTCTATTATAACACGATAAATTCTTCTTAAAACACCCTTGAAGCTGCGCCACTCTTTCTCTCTACTCTCTCTCTCTCTACTTTACTTTCCACCTTACCAATAACATCTTCAGAGAGTGGCGTAACCTTCTGCCTTGTAGTCTAACATACTAAATTCTTAAAAACAAATGTGACCCGCATCGCCTCCAGCCAAGTTTCCGATAAGGCTGTAATATATCACCTCGACTCCCCGTGAATATTGACTGTTCTTACTTCCAATTGTGTTTGCATCTGGCAGTGTTTACTCTGGGCCAAGGACACGCCGCCTAGTCTGCGTGGTCTGAGCTTGTGAATATCTGTGTGTCGTTGGCTCGTGCTCCTAAACGCTTTATTTCGTCATCACAACTGTTTTTGAAAGCCGCACAGATTGTTAGTCGGGTTCGCTTGTGTGTATTCTGTATTGGTGATGCAGAATACTTGTTAAATTATCACTGGAATCATTAAAACAGCCTTGCAAATTTCCAGTAACTTCCGCTACAACCTATTTTGAATGTAAGAGGTAATACGACGAAACTTAAACGATTTCTTTTCTCATTAGGGGCAGTTTTCAAAAGCCTCAGAGATTGTTAGTTGGGTTCTCTTGTGTGTTTTCCATGTTGATGATGCATGATTCTTGTTAAATTATCACTAGATTTCTGGAAACAGCCATGCAAATTTTCAGTAACTTCCACCACAGTCTGTTGAAATGTAAGATGTAAGACTACGGTACATTCTCTCTCTCTCTCTCTCTCTCTCTCTCTCTCTCTCTCTCTCTCTCTCTCTCTCTCTCTCTCTCTCTCTCTCTCTCTCTCTCTCTCTCTCTCTCTCTCTCTCTCTCTCTCTCTCTCTCTCTCTCTCTCTCTCTCTCTCCCTGACACAACACACGCCCACACTCTTACAGCATACACAGATACACACTCTTTCCTCTCTTCCTTCCTCTTTCGTTTCCTCACTTCCTTCCCTCCTTCCTTCGCAGGTCTTGCCTAATGCGGCTCAAGTTTCCTTCAGAAGCCTCACGCCCTTCACAATGTGACCTTCCCTGTTTTCACGATTTTTCACAACCCTAACTTTCCCTCTCTTCTTCTTCTTCTGGGTTTTCGTCTTCCTCTCCTTTTTCTTCTTCTTTTTCCTCTTTTTCTTCTTTCTTCTTCCTCTTCTTCTTCTTCTTCTTCTTCTTCTTCTTCTTCTTCTTCTTCTTAAGTTGTTGTTTATTTTACTCTTTTATACCTTGTTATTATTTATCTCCTATTTTAAACTAACGTGTCATTATCAAAGTTATCATCATTTTTATTATGTACGTTTGCCACAATTATTACTGACACTTATTGCCACCACTAGCTGTTTCATCAATATTACCATTACCATTACAATTACTGAGACTATCACCTCTCCCTTCACTACCACCACCATTATTATTACCACTAATATCTTACTCTACATCATTACAGTCTATTTTCACCTGCTATTAATATTCCCGTCCTTGGAGTTTCCATTACCGTAAGTCGCCGCTTGCGTGCTACAGTTAAGCCTTACTGTCGCACCGTAAGCCGTCATTGTTACCGTAACGACCAGACCCCAATTTTCTATATAATCCTAACACTAACCAATGACAAACACCTGTGACTTGTTTGTCTGCCTGTTCCTCTATGTCTGTATCTGCAGTCAAGGCCAGTTTCTTTTTATATTTATCTTTATCGTTATTTTTATCACATTTTGATTACTGGGCCTGAGAATTTGGTTTCTAAAGGGCGTGCCACGTGCCTCTATATCTGTATCTAGAGTTAGAATAAATTTCTTCCGATCTCTTTAATCCAGTGTTTCTTGTCAAACCTTTATTACTGACCCGGAGAATTTAGTTTATATAGGGAATACCACGTGTAGACGTGATGGCGTCTTGCACCTTCCCATATTTTCTTATGTTCTTATATTATGTCACTCTTTTTACGTCCTTTACACCACTTAAAGACCTCTGTTAGATCAAAAGAAAACTGGATAAAGGTCTTAACAAAGATGATAGGTTGATATAAGTAGCCACGTTTTATACAGGGACTGCCACGTGTAGACCTAATAACTTATTACACCTTCAAAATATGTAACCTGCAAGGCTGACGGAGTTATCATAAGGTTAAGCCGGTAGAGAGCTTTTAAAGATTAGATTTATTAAGTGGAATGATAAGTAGATATAGATAAGTAAATTTCATAGAGGGACTGCCACGTGCAGGTTTAATGGTTTCCTGCAAGTTTCCTTTATGTTTTTTTTATTGTTTCGTTATGATATTCAGTCATTGAGGATGAGATATTTATAAGTTCATAATGGTCTGGTGCATGTATGATTACCTGCATTTCGCCTCTTGTTCGCGGTAACTTTGTTGTGGTAATGAGTTGTCTCCACCGCGCGACACTAAAGTGGTTATGATAATTATTAGTATTAGCGGTATTAAGCTTATTGTTATTGTATTATTACTGTTGTCGTTGTTTTTGTTGTTGTTGTTGCTGCTGCTGCTGTCACTGTTGCTGTCAGTATTATCCTTATTATTACTGTAGCTGTTATTACTGTTGCTAATGCTTCTATCTTGCAGTACATTATTATATTGTCATTATCATTATTGTTAGTGTTTATTAGCATTATCATTTTTTGTAATTATTATGATTAGTTATTATTATCATCAGTGCTAGTTGTTGTAATAGTAGTAGTAGTAGTAGTAGTAGTAGTAGTAGTAGTAGTAGTAGTAGTAGTAGTAGTAGTAGTAGTAGTAGTAGTAGTAGTAGTAGTTGTAGTAGTAGTAGTAGTACTTGTAGTAATAGTAGTAGTAGTAGTAGTAGTGGTAGTAGTAGTAGTAGTAGTAGTAGTAGTAGTAGTAGTAGTAGTAGTAGTAGTAGTAGTAGTAGTAGTAGTAGTAGTAGTAGTAGCTGTAATAGTAGTAATAATAGCAGTAGCGATAATAGCATCAGTAAAGTAGAAAGAAACACCAGTAACACCAGTAGCAGAAATACTAACAACAGTACTTCCAACAAAATATAAGAAATACCACCAACTATAATATTTGGAGCAGCAGCAGCAGTAACAGCAATAGCCAGCCGTCAGCACAACACAGCACAACACACACACACAGAGAGAAATCAGAGCAGAAAATGGAGAGTGACAGAACCGTGCAGGAAATAGGAAACGCATAATTTAAAGGAGAAATACTACGAAATTGGCAACACTGTGACGAATGCAATTGTGCGTGTGTGTGTGTGTGTGTGTGTGTGTGTGTGTTTGTGTAAGAGAGAGAGAGAGAGAGAGAGAGAGAGAGAGAGAGAGAGAGAGAGAGAGAGAGAGAGAGAGAGAGAGAGTGGGGGGCAGGGGAGAGTCAGACAGGTGGTTAATTATGCCCAGGTAAATGCTGGAATCTGAAGCCCAAACTCAGGTCCCGTCAAGGAGAGAAGGAGGAGGAAAAAAAAAAAAGGATTAAAAAAAAATAGACGACGGGGGAAAAAAAAAAGGGTAGCGAGGGAAGTTTGCTTGGTGGACTAACCCCTCTTTTTCTTTTTTTTTCTTTCCTTCTTCTCCGTAACCATTCCCCGTAATGCTTCGGAATGAGAGAGAAAATTGCTCTCATAAATCCGGGTCGTGCAATCGTGAGCGCTGTTAAACCTCACAAGGGCAGGGGGAAGTGGAAAAAAATAATAATAGTCGAAGTACGTAGTAGTAGTAGTAGTAGTAGTAGTAGTAGTAGTAGTAGTAGTAGTAGTAGCAGTAGTAGAAATAACGGGAAATAACAATATCCAAAAAACACTCATAAATAACGAAATAATACTAAAAATAACATTAATAACAATGATGATCACAAAACAATAGAAAACAATTGAAATTCGAATAGCAAAGATATGTCGATTAATCCTCTTGCATACATTCACGTAAAAGCAAAAAAACATGAATCATAAAAAGAAATGAAGGAACTGAAAGAAAAAAGAAGAATGATAAATAATAAGAAATAAAAAAAATCTCGTATATACATACATATATCCTACCTAGAAACAAATATAATGAAAAAAAATAATTATAGGTAAAGAAATATCAGGAAATTATTGTTACATTTCTTTTTCCAAACGAATAAAAATCCAAGAAATCTCTTTATTTACACCTTTTGATATTTATTTATTTATTCATTTTTTATTTATTTTTGTATCATTTTCGAATTTCGCACATGAAAAGTTAATAAAGTTTGTGAGTTTAGGTTTGTTCCAGTCTCTCTCTCTCTCTCTCTCTCTCTCTCTCTCTCTCTCTCTCTCTCTCTCTCTCTCTCTCTCTCTCTCTCTCTCTCTCTCTCTCTCTCTCACACACACACACACACACACACACACACACACACACACACAGAGGGAGACGGACGGACGGACGAACGGATAGATGGATGCACGCACGCACACACACACACGCAAATAGTCGTCTTTGAGTGTAAACAGTCGCCCATCGTTTGATTTTACAGCGCATTCTCAGGATACGACTCGAGTGCTGCTTGTGAATAAATTACCTTCATTTCCTCTCTCTCTCTCTCTCTCTCTCTCTCTCTCTCTCTCTCTCTCTCTCTCTCTCTCTCTCTCTCTCTCTCTCTCTCTCTCTCTCTCCTTCACTCCTTCCCTCCATCTCCATCTCAATTCCTTTCTCTCCTACTCGTCCTCCTCCTCCTTCTCCTTCAGGTCCCTTGCAATTTGTCTTTTCCTCCTCTTCTTCCTCTTCCTCCTTCTCTTCCTTTTCTTTCTTTCTTCCTCCTGCTCCTTCCTCTCCTTTCCTCCTTACCCCTCAATTTTTCTTTCACTCCCTAATTCTTCCTCCTATTTTTCTTCTCCTCCTCCTCCATCTACTCTATCGTTCTTGTCCTTCGTTATTCTGGTCCTGCTCCTCTTCTTCTTCCTCCTCCTCCTACTACTACTACTCCTCCTCTTCCTCCTTCTCCTTCTCCTCCTCTTCCTCCTTCTCATGCTTCTTAATTCTTGTCTTTGTCTTATTTTTCTCTTGCATATTTTTGGAACCAAGTGGGGAAGGCATTCGTGGCGCCAGTGATCTCTCTCTCTCTCTCTCTCTCTCTCTCTCTCTCTCTCTCTCTCTCTCTCTCTCTCTCTCTCTCTCTCTCTCTCTCTCTCTACTGGTTAAAACTGAAAGTATCCTGAGATCAGCATTAAAAGAATAGAACACCACTTTTTTTTCCTCCTTCTCTTCCTCCAGCGCTTCCTTTACCTCCTCCTCATCCTCTTCCTCCTCTTCCTTCTCCTTTCCCAGTACTTCCTCCACCTTACAATGCACTTTCATCCTTTCCTTACCGCTTCCTTACACTTCCTTCCACTTCCTTCACTCCTTCACCCTCAACCTTCTCTCTCCCTCTCTTTCGTTCCCTCCTTCTCCTTGACTCCCGCGAAATTCCTCTCACTCTATTGGACAAAGTGATTCCCAACATGCCACTCCGTCTCCTAAGCCTCGTAGGTGATTGGCTGGCGGCGCGTGATGCCCATAAAACCGCGAGCCAATGAGGGAGCGGCGAGGGAAGGTATATAAGAGGGGTCACTCTTTGCCCCCCCCCCCCGCGCTCAATGAGACAGCAAATCAGAAAGAGGGAAGGAGGGTCGCTAGAGAGGAGTGAAGGTAGGAAGGAACGGGGTGGTGGTGGTGGTAGTGGTGGTGGTGGTGGTGCAGGAAGGGTACAGGTCAGGAAAGGAGAGGAGGAAGTGGGGAGGATAGTGTAGGGAGGGAGGCGAGAGAAGTGAAGGAAGGGGAAAGGGTCAGGTTAAGGATAGGAAGGGAAAGAAGGAAGGAGGCTGAGGATCGAAAAGAAGAGAAAATAAGAAAGATTAATATACGGGAAGAAAGGAAGGATGAATACAGAGAGAAGGAAGTTTGAGATCGGGCGAAAAGAGCGAGGGAAAGAAGGAGAGATTAGTGTAGGGCGAGGATCAACGAAGGAGGGAAAAATGATGGAGAAAGGGGGATAATACAAGAAGGAAGAAACGAAACTGGAGGCCAAAAAAGAAAACAAATGAAGGAATATAAAAGAGGAAAAGAAAGGAAAGAAAAAGAAGAGAAGAAAGGATAAAAAAAACAGAAATTAATGAGTTAGTGAAGGGAGAAAAATAAGACAAGTACATGAGGAGAGAAAACGTAGGAGAATAAAGAAAGGAGAGAGAGAAAGAAAGAAGAGGATAACTGTAAAAAAAAAAAGCAGGTGAAGGTCAAGAAGAAAGTAAATGAATGAGAAAAATGAAGGGAAAGAAAGGAGAGAAGGAGAGTTAGAGAAGCATAATGAGGAACAAAAGGAAAAAGAGATGGAAGTGGAGAAGTGGAGAAGAAAGAAAATGAAGGAAAAAAAAGAACGTAAGGCAAAAACATGAGGAGAGAGTGAAGTGAAGAAGGGTAATGCAGGAAGGAAGGAAGAAAGGAAGAAAGAAAGGAAGGAAGAGAGAGAGAGAGAGAGAGAGAGAGAGAGAGAGAGAGAGAGAGAGAGAGAGAGAGAGAGAGAGAGAGAGAGAGAGAGAGAGAGAGAGAGAGAGAGAGAGAGACAAGCATGTGGGACTCAGGAAAGGAGATGCAAATGGAAAAAGAAAGGAGAGAAAGAGAATAAAGCAGAGAATTAACTCAAAGAATCCTCCGTTCCTATCCCTTTCATTTCCAAGGGCACGGATACCAGTTGGTTCGAAAAAAAAATACATAAAGAGAAGGGGATGAAAAAAAGGGGAGTCGAGAAAGGAGAGGATATAGAGGCAAGAAAGAAGTTTATACAAGCAAATAAAGGTCAAAAATCCGTGTTTCCTTCCTTTTTTTCGAGCCAAGGAGGGAAAGACAAGTATGTAAGGGTGTAAAAAATCTGCTTTACCCCAATTTCTTCTGGACAATAGGACGGTGAATGGTTCGGGAAAAAAAAAAAGAGTAAAGGAGAGGAAAGACAAGCACTGCAAGTGGTAGAAAATTCATGTTTTGTCCTTTTTTCACGACAACTGAGCTGGAAATTTGTTTGAAAGAGTAAAACAAAAGGAGAGGGGAAAAGTTTACGATATCTAAAAGTAAAGACAGATACTCGCACCTTATGACTTATTTGAAGAGAAGAAACGGGAAAGAAAAGCAAGCGGATGTAGAAATTTGCTTGACAGCGCGAGACAAAAAGAAATACAGAAAAGCGTAGAACATCTAAAAAAAAAAAAAAAAGCATGTATTCTCACATCGTATGACTTATTTGAAGAGGAGAAAGAGCATCGGGCGATCTCTGGAACTAAACTGTCCTTTTTTTTTTTCTTGAATTCACTTTTTTTTTTTCCTTTGGAGAGGAGAAGGATAAATTTACGAACATTCCCCCATCATTTTTTTACCCAAGTCCTTCTTCACACCTAAAAAAAGATAAAGAAACAAAAAAAAAATACTACTCTTCGCTGGTGAGTGATAGAGAGGACAGGAACACGAGCACCGAGACACACCAGGCTGGATTAGGAGGTGGTGCTGATCCCGCCTCGTGAAAGTATTGCTGCTGGTTTGCCCCGAGTGACAGTTGTGGCGAGTTGCGTGCGGCGTGGAGGTGTGGCTGGCGAAAGAGGAAGAGTAGGTGCAAGGAGAGTAAGAGGAGGAGAAGCAGAGGGTAGAAGTAGGGGAAAGAGAAGATAAAGAAGAACACAGTGGAATATAACAGAGAAACATAAAGCAATAGATCTCTTGGTTAATTAATCTGATGAGAGCAAAAGGAGCAGGAAGAGGAAAACTAATGAACTAAATACAGGAACATACAGTATCAGATCTCCTTGTTGATGAACGAGAGGAGAGGAGAAGGAGTAGAAGGTGAAACACAACAGAACATAACAAAAGAACAAACATGAACAGATCTCTTAATAAGCAAATTTGGTGAAGGGAGTAGTTGACATCTACGCAAATTCAACCCAAAAAAGTAACGCCCATGAAAATTCACAACAAAAACCCCCGTTACCCCTAAAATGTACCCAAATGATAGACTTTACCCAACATAACACAACCTAAACTAACGTCCCCGCATCCCAATGAAAAACTACCCATCCAAACATAAATAATCACAGAGGGAAGGTAGAAATTACATCTCTGAGGAGGGAAACCTTATGAGAGTACTGGTCGTGGGAGGTAAATTTAAACCTGGGAGGAACTTAAAGAGTATACGAGATGGGAGGGAGAGGATGTGAGATGCAGAGGAGGGGAAGAGGTACATGAGAAAAGGGAAAGGAGAAGAAGGGAGGGGGAAGGAAAAGGGGTGATGCTAATGATGGGATGCCTTAAGAAACTTACAGCGTATTTTGCAGGTGTAGGTAATTACCGGGGAACCGTTTGGGGCATAATTACAGCACGACTAAAGTACAGGCGCGGGCTTCGGGAGGTGAGTGGGTGAGAGAGTGTGAGTGTGTGAGTGTCTCGCCTCTTTCTCGGACTTTACTAATTGGCTTAACGCGCTCATTCCAACGGTGCAAGCTGTTACGTAAGTATTGGGAGGAGGAGGAGGAGGAGGAGGAGAGAGGTGGATGAGGAGGAGGAAAAGAGATAGCACCAAGAGAGAGAAGGAGGAGAAGAGACGAGAGAAGAGAGGAAGACCAGGAGGAACAAGAGAATAAAGAGAACATGAGGGATGAAAACTACTATTACTACTACTACTACTACTACTACTACTACTACAAGAACACAAAGGAAAACAAAGAAAGGGGAAAAAACAGCAATCTTATTACCTCTTATATGTCTGTTTATGATAAGTTACACTATTTAATCTAAAGTAAGAAATGGAGGAGGAGGAGGAGGAGGAGAAGGAGGAGGAGGAGGAGGAGGAGGAGGAGGAGGAGGAGGAGGAGGAGGAGGAGGAGGAGGAGATACTTGAGCCTCTGAATTCTCACCTGCTCAATTACCAGCAACCTGATCACCTGAGCTTTGAAATTAGAAACCATACTGACCCAAAGCCCTGTGTGTGTGTGTGTGTGTGTGTGTGTGTGTGTGTGTGTGTGTGTGTGTGTGTGTGTGTGTGTGTGTGTGTGTGTGTGTGTGTGTGTGTAAGTGATGAGCGAGATCCGAGTATATTTATCTGTATTTGTTTGTGTATTTATACGTTAATTAATCATTTATTGATGTATGTATATATATATACCAGTGGAGATGAGTTACTGTGTGTGTGTGTGTGTGTGTGTGTGTGTGTGTGTGTGTGTGTGTGTGTGTGTGTGTGTGTGTGTGTGTGTGTGTGTGTGTGTGTGTGTGAGAGAGAGAAAGAGAGAGAGACAGAGAGATAAACTATAACTGCCTGCGTTGGCTGATCCACGCCACTTCTGACATATTTATTGATCCATCTGTCTGTTTGTTTATCAATTAGTATATTTATCGAAAATCACGAAGGCCTATCCCACTCTTCCCCCCACCCTCTCTCTCTCTCTCTCTCTCTCTCTCTCTCTCTCTCTCTCTCTCTCTCTCTCTCTCTCTCTCTCTCTCTCTCTCTCTCTCTCTCTCTCTCTCTCTCTCCCCTTAGGCTGCAGTTCCCCGCCTAGTGTTGAAAAATGAGATTACTGATAATGCAAATTAAGAGGATTTCATCAGATTGTATTCTTTTATAAACTGAAATTTTGACCTTATGACTTTTTATTTATTGTTAGAGTTCTTTATTTTTACTATTCCTTTATTTGTTTATTTATTTTATTTTTTTTTTTTTTGTATTACCGTAATTATTCTTTATTGTTTCTCTGTTTATTTCAGAGGATTTCGTTAGATTGTGTTCTTTATTAATTTATATCTTAAACTTTAGATTTTTATTCATTATCAGTATGTTTATTTATTATCATTCCTTTGTTTTTATCAATTATCATATCTACTTGTTTATTTATTTATTTATCTGTTCATCTAATTATCTATTTATTTTCGTGGAACTGTGTTCGTCTATTTCATTTATTACTCACACAACTACATTTAATCTCTTAATTCCATTCATCCTTTCATTCATTTCTCTGTTTTATAATATTACTTACTTCATGATGTTTATATTCTTCTATTTTCACCTTTACGATCTATTTTTCTATATATCTACTTTTGTTCCCCATCTACTTCTATGTATCCATTTATCTATCTACCTATGTACATTATTTTATTCATTGCTCGCGTTATTCTACTCATCGCTAAACTCCATTCACTTTTCGTCCACTTTCCTTGAACACGACAAAAAAAAATTGAGCCTGCAAGGTCGTAAAATAAAAAGAGGAAAAAGGAAAAGGGAAAGAAAAAAAAAGCGTGGATGTGAAAAAGTTCCGTTCATGTCACGCTCAAAGAGAGAGAGAGAGAGAGAGAGAGAGAGAGAGAGAGAGAGAGAGAGAGAGAGAGAGAGAGAGAGAGAGAGAGAGAGAGAGAGAGAGAGAGAGTCGAAAAAAGGAAGGAGAAAAGGAAATCTGGTGCTAATTAAATCCACGTAAGTTTGCACGTGTTTGCTTCCTTGTTTTCTTTCTCCTGACTCACACTTTACGCCAAGGAACTCAGGCAGGTGGGAAATTGAAAAAAAAAGTGAGGAAAAATTAAAGACTACACGAGGGAGAGGATGAAGGATAGGTATTAAGTGAACACGATAGAAAAAGGAATAATTACAGGTGAGGAATGGAGAAGAAATGTGTATTGAAAAGGATTAAAGAAAATACAGATTAGGAACAGAGAAATGTAAGGTAAATATTGATTAAAAAAGTTAGAAAAATTTCAAGACTGCACGAGGGAGAGGATAAAATGAAGGATAGATATCGATTGAAAATGATAAAAGAAAAAAGAAAGAAGATGCAGATTAATAAGGTGGAAATGAAAGAAGGACATGAACTAAAAAATAAAAAAATAAAAAAATATATAAGAATAAATACAGGTTAAAAATGGGCAGAGGAGAACAAATATTGACTGAAAATGTAAACAAAAATAATGAGGAAGGAAGTAATGAAGGACAGATGTTGATTGAAATGGGTAAAACAAAACAAAAAATGTACAGGCGTGTGAGGGGGAAATTAACCACAGGTATTGATTGAAAACAGATGAAAAAATAAAGTATAAGTAAATGAGGGAGAAACAGACGATAAATGTTGATTGAAAATATAAAAAAAAAAAAACTGTAGGTGACAAGGGATAAATGGAAAGCAAATATTGATTAAAAATGTTAAAGGAAAAAAAAAAAAGACAAATGAATACGCGTGATGGAAATGATCGAGGAAAAGCGAAAAATAAATATTGATTGCAAGGATATAAAAAGTAACACAGGTAGGTAAAGGATGTTGGGAAACTAAGAACAAGTACTGCAACCATCCATTAGGAGAGAACTATTTACATGAAACGAATCACATTATTATTGTTTCCCCCTTCCTCCCATTTTTTTGTGTTCCGCCTCGACCCCAAAAATTTAGTTCGCTTGAACATAATAATTATTTCCGACCGCCGAAAATTGAAGAAAAAAATAATGAATAAACAAAAAAATAAATAAACAGGATGAAAAAAATTACAAAGCTAAAAAAAAAAGAGAAAACAGAAAAGAGATTAAAAAGAAGAGGATGACGAAAGAAAAAAAAGGGTTGAGATGAAATTAAACCATCATTTCTTCTCTCATTTTTCTCTTTAGCTCTCGTCTCTTCAAAAATACACAATTGAGCCCTGTACACAATCATGAGCCCGCAGAAAACATGGGAAAGTAAGGGATGAGAAATAATACGTGATGAAACTATTGAAAAAAAAAAAAGTAATGATAAAAGATGATTAAATGAGACTGATTACTTTTTCCTACATTTTCTGTTTTATTTGCTCTACTAAAAGAACAAAAGATTAGAAGAATAAGAATGCAATATAAGAAAATCATGAAACTATTGAAGCGAAGCTGAATGAAGCGAATCTAATTAGTTTTTCATATATTTCAGAACATTTTCTTTCGTTCTTACCAATAAAAAGACAAAAAAATAAAAACAAACTTGAAAACAGACATTAATTCCACTTTTTGCGAAAGAAAATCAAGAAAAACGAAAAAGAACAGTGACACAACCACTTCCAAAAACAAAAAAAACTAATTAATTCGACCAATCTGATAATTTTCTTCATTCATTTCCTCATCATCAGCTTCCTCAAGCCAAAAATTAAGCATGAACACTAATAACACCCATGAAAACTCGCGGCACTACACGGAATTGTGCGTCCTACACTTAAACTATTTTTCGCCCCAAAACTGCAATGGTTCCCGGAGGTACTTCCACGAGACCCAGAAAAAAAATCCCTCAGTTATTCACTCATTACGCAGCACTAAAGAGGCATTTTTTCCGCCCTAAATCACAGGAAAGGTCCATGATTTTCGAAGCCACTCGACCAACGCTTGGAAGGGAGAAAATAATACGTGGCTTTTTACGAGGCTGTCTCAACATTTCCATTCCCTGTCGGCAGATCAGAGTCCCGAGGGAGGTTCTTACATCTCTCGGCGTGGTAAAGAGTGGTGTTCGCTCCCGACAATTTATGTGAACTCTAAGATTTGATCATGAGTCCTTTTTGGGTGGAGTCAGTTTCAGTTTCT
>NC_087160.1:17434431-17436931 GCF_035594125.1 Scylla paramamosain
TTCAGTCAACATAACTGACTAAAACCGATTGAGACACCCTGACTTATCAACACCTCCAGTGATGAAGATTACTATATTATTTGAAGCAACCCTTCCCTACACTAACTAAAGCCAAGACTGATAGACCAAACATACCAAACACTGATGCTCTTTTTAGAGAGTTCCTTCCTTTGCCTGAGTGATTGCTTGCTTGACTGGTTGAGAGAGGGAATGAGTGGGAGAGTGAGTAAATGAGTGACTGACTGACTGATCTCACTCACTTAATCACACAAACAAGAAAGGAAGTAATCGGTTGGGGAAAGACAAAAGAACATAAGAAAATTAAAAAAAAAAAACTGGCAGGAATCCTGCACGTGGCAGTTCCAAAATAACATGGCGTTAAGATGAGCATGAATGACTGAGACTAAGAGCGAGTGGAGGTGACGGGACCCTGACGAGGACGAGAGAGGAGCGTCACAGCCACAAGCCTCTGCCTCAATCCCTGCGTCACGTCTGCGTCAGGAGACACGCCTCGCAATTCATCACCCCGCCATGAACACCATCAGGAGGGAGAGGAAAGAAAACGAAGAGAGGGGAGAAATAAGAAATAAGAGAACGGGGAGGAGGAGGAGGAGGAAACAGAGGAGATAATGGTAGAGGAAGAGGACGAGCAGAACAAGAATAAGAGCAAAAACAAAAGAACAAAAAAGAGCAAGAATAACACCAAGAACAAGAGGAAGAATGAAAACAACAAGAACTAGAACAAGAAAACGGAAAGGAAACGAAAAAGAAAGGGAGGGCGACGAGGAAGAGGACGAGGAAAGCGAGAAAGATGACAAGCATGGGAAAGAAGCAGGGGGAAGGAAGGAAGAGGACAAGGGACAAGGGGACAAGAAGGAAGACAAGAACGAGGGGAAAGAAGTAGAAGGCCAACACGCACCGATGGACTTGAGGACACGAGCAAGGAAGAGCAGGGAATGAAGGGAAGAAGTTACAGCTGCGTATATTTAACCTCTTCATCACCCAGGGAAAAGTCTTGCGCCTTCCTTGTTGCGCTCAAATGCGTGTATACATTTATGAGACACGACTCTTTCACATTTAAACACACCAGAAGCAAAAGTGCCACGACAAAAACAGCTGGGCGGATGAAAAAAATCTTAAGTGATATTTTTCCTCTTCTGAGCTTTGAAGTGTATACCAGTCTACTTTTTCAAACCAAGAATTGTTAAAATTGTGAAATCATATACAAAAGTCCTACGTAATTATGTATAAGCGTATATAAACTTTTGCCACGCATTCCCGAATGAAATATTTGTTATGAGCGCTGGAGAAAAGAGTAAAAAGACATTTAGGTGCGAGATAATTAATGAACTTGCCAGAGTGGCGAGTTAAATAAGTTAGTGTGCCAAGTCCATAGGGAGGAGCATTGCGTAATATTCCGCTTCTCCCTCTTCCCATCTCTTTCTCTCTCTCTCTCTCTCTCTCTCTCTCTCTCTCTCTCTCTCTCTCTCTCTCTCTCTCTCTCTCTCTCTCTCTCTTCATTATGAGCGCAGTGTGAAATAAACGAGTAAAAACAGCAAGAGGGAGATAAATATAAGCGTCATTAAAAGTCAAACAAGAGCTTCAAGGGAAACGAGAAGGCAGTGTTGTGCAACCAAACAATAAACACTTACGTAGGTTACTGACGTGTGTGTGTGTGTGTGTGTGTGTGTGTGTGTGTGTTGCTACGATACCGAGCAAAATGCCACACACATATACATATATGTTAAATTAAGTGGAAGTTCAGCGCTTGGTTCCACTGAGAAGGAAAGAGATGGGAAAAACAATAAACAAAAGGAAAGAAGTTTACGTTTAATGTTAAAGTTACGTGAATTTATAAATACAAAAGAAAATAAATATGAGTAAAGAGAAGGACGTAGCTTACAAAACATTTCATTTTACATGTAATACACAGAGAGAGAGAGAGAGAGAGAGAGAGAGAGAGAGAGAGAGAGAGAGAGAGAGAGAGAGAGAGAGAGAGAGAGAGAGAGAGAGAGAGAGAGAGAGAGCCACTACTGGAAATAATCTCTCAGAAGTTACAGGATTACTGCGTTATTTCAAATGTTATAAAAGCAAGTGAGAATGCAAGTGGCTCTGTTATCATCATGAGAGGAACGAGGAGCAAAAGGAAAATGTTATGGACGTCTATCAGCGGAGAGATACTGCATGTTTGGATGAACGAAAAAAAAAACAGGGGCAGCAGGTGTTCAGAATACACACAGGTCTGGAACACTTGCAACCTCCTTTACCAGCGTAGCAGTGATGGCGCAGGGAAGTAAGCGAACAAGAGAGAGGGGAGAAAATGGAATAAGGGCAACAAGAAATAAGGGGAACAAAAAAAAACAAGGTGGAAAAGAAATAAGGAGAACATAAGATAAAGGGGATAACCAATAAACTGAAATCAGGGAAACAAGAGAGGGACGAAAAAAAAAAAAAAAAAAAAGTGAGTGGGCAGCTGGCAGGTACCGGCTGGGCCCACACC
>NC_087160.1:17439431-17444431 GCF_035594125.1 Scylla paramamosain
AGTTAGTTCCTCGCTAATCATGCATTTTGTTTCCAGGAATCTCGTAAAGTTCAACTGGCCTCTTCAGTCTCTTTAGGCTCTCATGTTCCCTAAGTGCAGTATACTTTAGTAAATTCAAACATTGTAGTAAGGATGTAAAATTCTTTTTTTTTTTTAAATCCTTGACAATTCCCTTGCATCACTTTATTTAATACTTCAATAAATTTCTCTTTTCTGATTTTTTGTCCGTTTGTGCGCCAGTCTTCTTTTGTCAGCCTGTCTATCTGTTCGTCTGTCTACGTGAGTCTTTGCTTCTCTGTTTGTCTGGCTCTCAACTTTGCCATAAAGTTCCTCTAACTACGAGACGCTAATGATTTCTTATGAACGCTAATAAGGAAAACATGAAGTGTAAATGTGAGTCGTTCTTTAACTCTCTCTCTCTCTCTCTCTCTCTCTCTCTCTCTCTCTCTCTCTCTCTCTCTCTCTCTCTCTCTCTCTCTCTCTCTCTCTCTCTCTCTCTCTCTCTCTCTCTCTCTCTCTCTCGTAATGATTGATAAAAGCTAATACATATATACAGAGAGAGAGAGAGAGAGAGAGAGAGAGAGAGAGAGAGAGAGAGAGAGAGAGAGAGAGAGAGAGAGAGAGAGAGAGAGAGAGAGAGAGAGTGTGTAAAAAGGTGGTAGTTTGACAGTAACGAAATGGGAACGTAAAACTTTTTGGAGTAATGTGTTTGTTTTTAAGTATAAGTGACCACATTTTACACACATACACACACACACACACACACACACACACACACACACACACACACACACACACACACACACACACACCCGGGCACCCTTAATTCCCAGCGGAAACACAAACACAAGTCAATTAAATTTTCAGTGTCCAAATGCCTTCATATTTTTTTCCTTTTTACTGACAGCGCTAAATCAACTTCCAACGCGCGCGCCTGCACACACACACACACACACACACACACACACACACACACACACACACACACACACACACACACACACACACATGCGTCTGATCAGATAGAGAAACTCAAATTAGGAAATAAATATATTCTTCCCATACAAGTTACACACACACACACACACACACACACACACACACACACACACACACACACACACACACACACACACACACACACACACACACACACACTCACTCACGCACACACACACACACACACACACACACACACACTTACACACACACACTCACTCACGCACACACATGGCACGCACGCACGCACGCACCTACGCACGCTTGCCCGCACGCCCGCACATAAGCATGCCGTAGAATTTCAAGTGCATGATTACAACAAAAGGTAATGCTCCAAATTACCTGCATTGCTTTCATTACTGTTGTTAATATTGTTACCTAATTGTTGTTGTTGTTGCTGGTGCTGGTGGTAGTGGTGGTGGTGGTGGTGGTGGTGGTGGTGTTTGTGTTTGTGTTGCTAGTTGTTTGTCCAATATACTTGCTATGTTACTAGACTCAATTCACTGGTAACAACAACATCATCACCACACGAGCACTCTCTTCTGGCTTTCTCCAATATACTCTACTTTACTGGACTCAAAATAGTACGTAGTTTCATAATCATCAATATCAACACTACCATCATTCGCACCATATCAAGTCACAGTGGATGCAAGTCACACGAGCACTCACATTCCCTCGGGTTGACTGTCGCATAAAATGAACTAACTGGTAGCGAAAGAATCCAAAAAACGCGGGAAACAAACAATAGCAACGTGAGTATCATCAACACAAAACGTCCTGCGTCAGAAAATACATAATCTGGCTGACATTCACATTACAGTAGTCATCGAGGGGTCAGACAGTCAGCCAGTCACTCAGTCAGTCCCTTCCATCCACCAACAAGAACTAAAAGTCACTAGAGCTTTCGTAGTTGTCGCCAGAGATACCACCAGCGACAGTGCATCTGCTTTACCATAACCCACCGCACCCATACGTATACGCGACTGGCAGCGGCTGTGGTTTTGTATCAGCGCGCCGCAGTGGTCAGAATTCCAGCTTAAGCCAGGGTAAGTCCGCAGATTGGCTGACAGGGAAGCTATCCGCGCCAGCCTCGAGTGTTTCGGTTTCATTTATTTAAGCGACTCCCTCGGCGAGAGTGATGGAACAGTAGAGCCGGTCTGGCAAGCGTTAAAGAAAATGGAGGTGGACTTGAGAGTTGAGAGAGAGAGAGAGAGAGAGAGAGAGAGAGAGAGAGAGAGAGAGAGAGAGAGAGAGAGAGAGAGAGAGAGAGAGAGAGAGAGAGAGAGAGAGAGAGAGAGAAGGGGGGAGGGCAGAGGATCCAGTGCTACGGCAAAAGTTAATTATTCTTAAGGTATTTTATAATCAATTAGACACCAGGCTGAGTTTTTCAAAAAGGGTGCAACCACAAAACCACTAATAATAAACACTTCCCTTCAAATTCTCACATTGCACATGAAATACGAGTAAAATCTACCATTATAAAGAGAGAGAGACAGACAGACAGAGAGAGAGAGAGAGAGAGAGAGAGAGAGAGAGAGAGAGAGAGAGAGAGAGAGAGAGAGAGAGAGAGAGAGAAAGAGAGAGAGAGAGAGAGATCAACAAACATCATACATCACTTACTTCTCCGCTTCTCCAGCCGGCCCGCTGTCCCCTCCATCACCACCACCGCCACCATCACCGCCGCCAGCCACATGCCTCACGGGTCAGCTGGGTCACGGCGCGGGCTGTCACCTGGGGTATTAATAGCTATCGTCAATGACCTGCGCTGGGATGGGCCTTGCTTCACTCACCCAGCGCACCTCTCCTCTACACCTTCTAGCGAGCCTCTAGATTGTTAACCATGGAACAAAATAACCGTTTAGCTGAGTAGTAGCTATCGTCAGTAACACGCCTTGCTTCCCTCACCCAGTGTGCCTCTTCCCTGCACCTCCTGGCTAACTTCTACAATACGACCACAACAAAGAGCCATTTAGGTACGTATCTATAATTGCCTCTCCTTAAGCTTGGCAAAAAGGTCTAGTGTAATTTTTTATTATTAACCACGAGAAAAATGCTGTTCAGCTGTGTAAATACAATGCCTTCTCCATGAGCTTAGTAAAAGGGTCTTGTCTAAGATTATGATTTTAAAGGAACCATTAGTTTTGGTAGGAGTAAGGAAAGTGGCTCAAATTTTTAAAGGATCTAGTGTAAGTTTTAGAGTATAATTTAAAGTGTACTATTACCTTTAGCTGGAGTAAGGAAAGGGTTAATATTTTTAAATGATTATGAATATGTCTTTTTATTTTCCCCTCGTTAAATTTACCCAGGATTAATTAAAGTAATAAATGTCCTATTGTCATCAACAACGGATCATGTAAAAGGGTTTACGTAGTGCAAGTTTAAAGTATGATTTTTATTTAAGGAGTACATTAGCTTTAGCAGGAGAGAGGAAAAGACTCATATTGTTAAGTGATTATAAATATGCTTTTGTTTCGTAAAAATCATCCAACATTAACTGAAGCAATAGGTGTTCCATTGCCACCAACAGTGAGAGAGTTAAACTACCAATATAACACAAAGTGAACTAAGCAGAAACCTTCCTGTTCCCAACACGGCAAATGCCGCATCAAGCTATATACATTGGGGTCCCTTTGCCTCCTCTATTCATGGATTCCGTACAAATTTATGAAAGCAAAATCAGCTTCCAGGAAACCTTATAAATACCTGCGAAGGCAAAGCTGGTGATTACGCACAATGCAGGTACGTAAGAAGCTTTGATTCTGCTAAAGGAGATTAAATAGCTTTTTTCTAAGACTTGTGTTTGGCGCTCCTATCTGGAAAACCACGAAACTTGGCAGAAATGTCCACGAAATTCAAAATGCGAATGTTTTGTCTGCGTGCACATCTTGAATGGGAGGGAAAGACGAAGTAATGGAGAGAAGTAACGAGAGAAGACACGAACATAATGCTAAACAGTCTGGAAACAGCGGAAGGAGAAACAGACTGACAACACTATGATATTATACTCGCGCTGTGAAGGGCAACAAGAAGACGAGTCGGAAGAGTGACTTTATGATGAGGCCCACGATTGTTATGAGCCACACTACCGAGGCGTGTGGACCTCCTGAGACTGCATCCTCGCCATCCGGACAAGCAGACCTTACTGATTCTTCCCTTAAGTCTTAATACAGCTGAACATTCAGGAGATATTAAGGTATTGTGGTTTTGGTGATAAAAATTTAAGGATTTTTTTTTTTTCACCTCAGTGCATGTTCTCTTTTGTTGTGGATTAAGTTTTAAAGTTTGATTATTGACGTTTTATTGTCCTTAGTTAAAGGCATTACACATTTTAAAACATCTATTTTTTCTTTCTTGCTATCCGTTTTCCTTTAAGGCACTTTTTTTTTTTCTATATTACCCTAAACTTTAATTTCAAGACACCCAAGACTTTTACTTGCATCAAGAGACCTTAAGACACAGAAGTTTGGGCCCTTCAAGTACTGCCCTCTGTCTAATACACCTGCTTCTTTCCTCTGGGCCAAGAAACTCTAAGCCCTCATAGTCTCGCCTCCTCACGTACTCCCTCGATGGCCGCCGCCGTGATTCCAGCGCCTGAGATGATTACAACGACACTGCCAGCGCCACGTAAGGTCATTGGTCCGGATGATATTGCAGACAAATGCTTGGAGGTAGGGAGTGGTCCACGACTCTGCACAATACCCAATCCAGTTAGTGTTTCAGAGTGATGGAAAGTGGACGCCTCTCTGGTTCATTGCAGGAAAAGGTCGAACACAGCTCTCCTCTCTCTCCCTCCCATTTCCTCCTCTTCCTCCTCTTTCTCTTCTCTCTTACTCTCCTCCTCCTTCCCCACATTCCTCGTTCTCCGCGCTTTCGTTCCCCATCTCCTTCTCCTCCTCCTCCTCCTCTAGCTTCCTCCCCATCATTTAACCTCACTAACCCCTTCCCACAGCAAAGACTTATCCTATCTTCTCTTCTAACCTTTGCTTCCGAAAATCCCA